>NC_092635.1:33122027-33435049 GCF_039555335.1 Amphiura filiformis
AAATATTTTCCCATTTCAGATTCACATGGTCAATGACATCAATAGTCGTTCGAACACAGTAAAATGAAATAATGTTTCTTTATGTAAAAGTTTGCACAGGAAATCCACACCTGATGCGTTTGAACTCGTCTGAATCCAAAACTATCACATGGCCTTACGACTTGGGTTGTATTTTCCCTTATGAAAGATGTATTTGGGTGATTGAATCGAAGGATATCATCAATGGAAGCTACACGATTATCGTAACGGAACTTCATTTTCATGAGAGCGAAACTGATTCAGTTGTGTTTATCGGCCATGGAGCTAATGTTAATAGTGACTCGAGATTATTTGATGCGACCCACGTAGGAGTGCGTCATTGGTTTGAGGTAAATGCTCCGCGGATGTGGATTATGTATGAATACTACGATTGTTCACCTTTCGAATCGCCAGCGCAAATATTGAGTATAGATGTTAGGAGAAAGATAAATGGTAAGAATAACATATAAATGAAAACGTAATTCCGTAATTCCGTACTCGAAAGTTAAAATTCTGACATAGTCTACATCATATATAATTGTGCTAATTAACAGAATTGCCCAATGTGTCATTGTTTCTTCATAGGATTATGTGATGCGTTGGCGTTTTCTTGCGGTATTCATGGGTGTTTGGATGGCCGTCTCATTTGCGATGGATGGCAGCAATGTATTCCAACCAACGAAGAAACCCAGTGCCGTTAGTTGGAAAAACACAAACCAACAACCCCTCATACAGTCATTCCTCGCACCCATCCACAATGTATCCAAATTTTTTGACTTTTCAAAGTGTCACGATGCAAGAATTTCCATCCAACCATAATTGACACGTAAAAGGGCATTATTGTATCTTTAAAAAGATAATTATGCAGTGCAACGACACTTCTAAAAATTTGGGTGTCCTGTTTAACATGTAACAATGCTCTATTACAAAATTGGGCATATTATTGATACGTGGGTCCGTAAAGATAGGGAACAGATCGTTATTCCGAAGGATCGTTATTCCGAAGGGTCATTATTCCGAAAGTTCATTACTCCGAAGGGTCATTATTCCGAATTTACAACAAGGTTAGTTATTCCGAAGGATCAATAAGCCGAAGGCTCGTTAATCTGAAGGGCCATTAATACAAAATTTGGAGTAACGACTTTTCGGAGTTTAAAATTGGGAATATTGACCCTTCGAAATGACGAACCTTGTTGTAAAACAAGAGCAATAACACTTCGGAGTAATGAAACTTTGGAGTAATGTCCTTTCGTAATAACGGTCCTTCGGAATAACGAAGCGTAATCTGAAGATATCGAAACAGTATGGATTTAATAATGGCCAATATATCCAGTATAAAAACTTACTTGCATTGGGTAATTACACAGATTTACAAATTAGACCAAACTTTACAGGTATCTTCACCAAGTTTTGACCAATTTTATCGGTTTATCTGTTTGTGAGGGGCAGTGGATCACCCACATAGAGTATGCGTTACATTAGCGTAGATGAATAGATGAACCTTATCAGTTCAGATTTGTCTGATGTGTCATGAAAGAAGCATTTTGTGAACAGAATATGGCTTAGTTAAATTTTATATCAATAATAGGTCTGGGCGATGCATTACAATCAGATGAGGGGCTATTTTATTTGTAGACCTTCTGAAAAGAGATGCTTTTAGGGCATGGCCGTTTGGGACCAACACCCACAATCCCGCGCGAAATGCTTGGGACAGTTAGTTTATTTTACGCATCCCCGCTCCCCTTATTCAATGTTGAATGCTGAAAAATAGTAGGAAGTGGTTGCGCTCAATGTCTGCTCCAACATTGTTTCCAGGGGGAGGGGAGGGAGAGTAAGCAAGTACACAACATGAGCTATGAAACGTATCATAATTATATTTTCAGCCTTATGTTCAATTCACAGGAAATTGATCTATAAAAACATCATCTGTCCCAACGATTTTCGCACAAGATTGCAGGTCCCAATGAAAGTTTTCGCTTGCAAACTAAACCACACCCATGGACTGCTTACAGGATGTATAAAGTCATGTTGGCATGAAAATTTATTTTAAAACGCCTTTCTTCCAGATTTCTGCACCGATGTCATTTCTCACGAAATAAACAACACCAAGTCGTTGAACCTAACATCTCCTCTTTATCCCGTTATGTATCCAAATAATTTGGTATGTACATGGAAGATTATCAACTTGGGGAACTTCTATATAGTGATTTCTTTCTGGCATGCCGAATTCGATAACCCTGACAAATTGGAAATTGAAGTTGACGATGGCATCATGGTCATGATCGTATCCTGGAATGCTGGGATACCTAATTCAATTTCAAGCAATTCGACTGAAACGATGATTACATTTATATCCGATAATGACGGAAGAGCAAAAGGATTTGCTCTGGAAATTCGAAGCAAGAAAAATATTGGTACTTTGTAACAAACATAGAAAAGTAACAAAAAATAAAGATAAAGTCATGTTGTTTTGATGTTTCTTTGTTTATTTTGCTTGTTTGTATTATTTATATTATCCAGTGCACGGGATTTGAATAGAATTGAGGACAACTTCATGTTGTTATGGCAAATTGTCGTAATCCCAGTCACTTGGAGGCCCTAGGGGGAATACATCATACTCTTTGTACGGTATGCTCAGTGGTATTATAAAATTTGTATTATATCGCGAATTTCACAAAATCAAAATTATTTGATATCAAATAACATTCCTCGTATTCAGAATCCAATTTGATGTGTCTGACATGCTCGCAGATCCCACAAACAATACTGTGCAAACGTTGTTACCAAGTTAGCAAATTTGATTCACAAATATTTTTGTGCGACGGTGCGAAAACGCTCGTAAATTAAAGATATATCTTAAACGTTAATATATTTTTCATTCTCATTTTTATAATATATTATTATACTAATTATTATATTTTGTTAAAGTTGAATGCAAAGATGACGAATTCATGTGCAAATCTGGATATGGATGTCTTAATCAAGCTCTCATTTGTGACAGCAAACCACTTTGTATTGATGCATCAGATGAAGACGATTGCGGTGAGTGCCCATTTATAGGAATTGTATATACAAAAATGGACATTGAGGGCGGTATTCATTTTAAGCCTTATAATGTTTGCATATTAACAAGTGCTAAATAGTACAACCAGAGTGGTAGATACATGATCATCCAAATAATCATCGACTTTCTGTATAATTATTTCAGAGATAGTAGCATCATGCTCAGAGGGATTAATCTCATTTGCTCAGCATCATGTTGAAACTGTTACAAGCCCGTCGTACCCTCATACACCAAGATCTCAACTAGCTTTCTCATGCCTTTGGATAATCCACGCTACTGCTGATATGGGATACTTGATTGATATAATAGACTTTGCCGGACCGGCTTGGTTAAAAATAGAAATATCATGCCCTGAGGAAATCGATAAGACACCCGTTTACCTCTTGTTTGATGCTGAAGATCATCCAAGTTCAGTGACGATTGGAAATAGATCTTCGATTTCTATTCATCTACGAGAAGGTGTAATCTATCCACAGCGTGAAACACGGGAAGCATTTATGGCAAATATAACAGAACTGCCGATTGCTGATCATGGTAATAAATATTTTTGCAAACAAAGTTGCCAGGTTTTTGGAACTGAGGAGGGCACAATCTTGTGAATGTGCCGACAGAAATGGGAGGAAGTCAATACCAAAAAAATCCTTTTATGTTACAATATCACATGCAGCACTCAATTAACTCCTAACTCTCTACATGCGGGTGTCTGCAGCACACGATTAAGAATTGTACATTGTTCTGACCATATTTTGAATCAAACAAGCCTAGCAATGGGTCAGAGGCCATTGAGATAAAATAAAATAAGTTGCAAATGTTTTGTTCCAATTTTTTGAAATACTGTCAAAACGTTTCATTTCTAAATAATATAAGACAGTATTTAAACGATTTATGGCAAAGTCACCATTTGAAATTCTAATTGGCTAATATGTTTTTAATGATGTTCTCAGCCTCCAACATTGATTAAAATTTATTAATTAAATTCGGTGTATGGATGCAGAGTGATTTTGTGTTCTCCATAGTGGCGATTCCACCTTACTCCACCTTTTATACACGTATTATGACTGTAAACAAACTAATAACAGGCAATACGGCGCCGTGACCCCGCCATTCAATAAAGCGTGAAGACCATGCAATTAATGAGAGCCCGTAAAATCGTCCACTTAGCGAAAAAGTCATACAAAATGTAGTCAACTCTTCCAAGAAATATGTGGTTTTTTTTGTATCATAAAAGTAAGCTAAAGACTTGATAATTGCTGGCAAGTATAATAAAAGTACACTTTATACTCTTGAAACAGATTCATCAGGATCGTTCATAGTTCATAAGATTGATAAAGGTTCTTTTTCAGATCCAATAAAATGATACAACTCACTCAGAAATATTTCAATTCCTATCAGGAATCTTGTTCACTCTGGTACTGGTGTTTCTAGATGTTTTTAGCACCGGCAACACTTCTGTCTGGTTTTGATGACGTCACCAAACTTTCGTGTTGCCGAGTATTTATGACCTGGTCATAAATTTTGTCCAGTCGGTATGCCCCCTCGTCTTTATTCATAGTGTCTTTTCCTCTACTCCTGATCCAGATTGCTTCCTTTAGCCAGCGTGTAGTTTTGTCGGATTCTTGATCAATAACCTGAGCCTCCTCCCACCCAATTACGTGGTTTTGGTTGGCAACATGTTCGGCAATGGCAGATTTGTGAATTTCTGAAGCGGATGCTTTTCGTTGTGACCGGGTGAAGCTTTTGGCGCTTACTTTTTCGCTTTCTGACTTGTGTTCTGTTAATCTTGTCTCAAACAAGCGGCCTGTTTCCCCGATATAAGTTTTGGGGCAGTTCTGACAGGGTATCTCGTAGATCACTTCTGCTGATTGTAATGGGTCGCGCTTGTCTTTCGGGTGAACTAACATGTTACGTATCGTGCGGTGGGGTTTCATACTGGTGGAAAAGCCATGCTTTTTAAAAACTCTGGAAACCCTCTCGGAGAGTCCCTCCACATATGGGACGACCACAAGACCTTTACTCCTCTCCTTGCTGTCTTTGGGGGGCTTTTTCTTGGGTTTCGGATGCTCTTTGTCCGCTTTAACTTTGTTAATGGACCACTCAGGGTAACCGCATCTAGCGAGGGCTTGTTTTATGTGCGACTCCTCATTTTTCCGGTCTTCCGTCTCAGTCACAATGGTGTCCTTTCTATCAAGCAGAGTTCTTACAACGCTTTTCATGGTCATAAATACTCGGCAACAAGAAAGTTTGGTGACGTCATCAAAACCAGACAGAAGTGTTGCCGGTGCTAAAAACATCTAGAAACACCAGTACCAGAGTGAACAAGATTCCTGATAGGAATTGAAATATTTCTGAGTGAGTTGTATCATTTTATTGGATCTGAAAAAGAACCTTTATCAATCTTATAGTACACTTTATACTTTTACACAAGAGTACATTTCCTTAGCAAAATATGTTAGTTATCAATTTGGTAATGTTTTAGAGGGTCTAAAGATACTACCCAAAAGTGTTTAATAAATTGGCTATGATGTTATCTGAATGCCTACCTTTCCCATGTTGTTCCTACTGATTTCTCTATATAGAGTTATACATTAAGATATACCAATTACGGATAGGGATTTTGTGAAAATCTACTGCCTGGGCGAAACATGCTCCGAATGCTCTATTAAATTATAGCGCTTATGAGAAGAACGATATTGAGCCTCTACACTCCCGTAGACGGCAGATTTGCAAGGAGTTTGCCTCCAAAGCACATGCATCTGAAAAATCCTGTGAGAAGAACGGCATCAAAGATTGCATAATTATAGAACCTGTGAGAAGAACGGCATCAAAGATTGCATAGTTATAGAACCTGTGAGAAGAACGACATAAAAGATTGCATAATTATAGAACCTGTGAGAAGAACGACATAAAAGATTTCATAATTATAGAACCTGTGAGAAGAACGACATAAAAGAAATTCATAATTATAGAACCTGTGAGAATAACGACATAAAAGAAATTCATAATTATAGAACCTGTGAGAAATACGACATAAAAGAAATTCATAATTATAGAACATGTGAGAAGAACGACATAAAAGATTTCATTATTATAGAACCTGTGAGAAGTACGACATCAAAGAGTTCATAATTATAGAACACATATACCTTCACCTAATCAAAACTTTTACAGAATCCATGCGTGTATATTGAGGGGGTGGGGTAAAAGCAAAAAGGAAAGAGCGGAAGAAGAGACTATAGGGGGGGGGGGGGCAAAAGAAATATTAAAGGGAAAAAAGGCGGAAAATTGAAAAAGAAAGTAAAATTGTGAAACAAATGGAAATCTACATAAACATTTTGGGTTTTAGGTTGTCCCCATGTAGCTTTTCTCCAGCCACCCGGGTAGGAGCGACTTGGGTACGCCACTGTTCGCATAAATCACACTATTTGTGTTTTTTCTCCAAATATTACAGAGAACTGGAATTGTGAAATCGATGAAGTTGTATGTAACACGACGGATCCCTTGTTTGTGATTTGTTTACGGAGTGTCAGCTCGTATTTTGGCCTTTGCACGAAAATCCGGCATGGAGAACCCGGGTAGGAGCGACTTGGGTACGCAACTGTTTGCATAAATCACACTATTTGTGTTTTTTCTCCAAAAATTACAGAGAACTGGAATTGTGAAATCGATGAAGTTGTATGTAACACGACGGATCCCTTGTTTGTGATTTGTTTACGGAGTGTCAGCTCGTGTGAAGTTGGCCTTTGCACGAAAATCCGGCGTGGAGAAATAGGCCTTACGCGGACACGGTGTCGTAAGTACAGGATCAATCAGGAATAATAAAACTGATTGGGTTGCAACAGTGGCGTAGCCAGCTTTTGGAGACGGGAGGGGGGATATACCGACGGCCTAAAGATTTCGACAGTTTTAGAAAGGGTGTCATACAAAATTTCAAAGCCAGTCCCGCTGACCCGCTCCCATAATTTCTATGTAACAAAATAATAAAATAAAATAAAAAGGAAACAATCTGTTTCCAAAAGTTTGAATTATATTGGTCCAGCTGTTTAGATATCTGTAGCAACAAACGTGTAAACCAATGCCCAGAAATATGTATATATTTCACCCTGAATATATGCATCTGCAGTTTGAAGTTGTAAAGTGGGTTATAAGTATATCAATCTGGTCACACACCTTTAAGAGAAAATCTTAATTTACTGCTATACTGTCTCTTTCACTCACTCTAAATTCAGCTTGTAAAAAAACACATTACACCATTGAAATCAACCAGACCATTATATTAACGCCAGTTGTTGTTGTTAATGATGCTGATGGTAACGATAAATACGGTGATGATATCATTTGTGTTTACTACATAAACAACAATCTGAACAATAGTATCTTAGTGCGTATCAACTATTTTGACACAGAAGAAGGTTTTGACTTTTTGTTAGTTGGACAAGGCGATAACCCAGATGATCGTGATTCAATACTTGCTAGACTAACTGGTAAACCCAAACTTCGAGCTCTGACTTCAAAAAATGATGCACTTTGGCTAATCTTTACTACTGATTCATCCGGCGGGGCATTAGGGTACGAACTGGAGTTGAATCTGATTACTCGGGATATCGTTCATGGTATATCGTTTTCTTCTTTGATTGTGTTAAGTCCTCTCCCATGTACCTATCCACCGGTTAATTCCAGAGGGGGTGCATTTAAAAGGAACATCCACAGAAAAGTATGAACCAAAAATGAGCAGATCCAATGGGCTTTTTTGCTCCCTGCATGCTATGCTTGCGGGTATAAGGGGTGATGCAATAATTATGTGTACCCCGGGTGGTGAATTCTCGCTATTCACAATATGGGCGCCGCCAGCGGTTTGCGATGTAATCGCGATGTATCATGGGAAAAGGTCGACATCAAGTCCGCGCAATACGAATATTACCATGCTATTACATAGGAACACGTGACAATATTTTTTAGTTTGTCAATATAACGGTATTACACGCAAATCGATAGAGAAAAAATTAATTGTGCACATTTCAAATCACATTATTAAGTATTATTGAGTATCGATTCGCGTGTAACACCTTTATTTTGACAAATTAAAAAATATTGTCACGTGTTCCTATGTAATAGCATGGTAATATTCGTATTGCGCGGACTTGGATGTCGATCTTTTCCCATGATACATCACGTTTACATCGCAAACCGCTGGCGGCGCCCTTAGTGTGAATAGCGAGAATTATAGGTGGGAGCAAAGATTTTTTGGCAGGCCAAAAGGCGGGGCAATCAAGTTTTGGCACATATATTTTGACATCGTTTCGATACAACGCCATAAAAAGGTGCAGAAACATATCAGGAAATATTCAAATATGCTAAATGTTAATAAATGTAGTCTGCTATGTGCAGGAATAAGAAAATGACGATTTTCCAGGTATATGCCGAGATGACGAGTTTCAATGTCGGCCTGGATATTGCATCCAATCCACAGGAATATGCGATGGCTTCAAAGATTGTCACATAAACACAGCAGACGAAGACGTATGTGGTAAGTTGTTGCGGATGTTGTAGTTACTGTTGTTGCCCAGGGGGCCACTCAAGTATGATAGTGTACGCATGCGTTACCAAATTTTCTTCAAATACCCCCAAAACGAGTTTCACCCTACCAGCAAATTTAGGCCCATAATAAGGTAATTTAATATAAGATTTACCCCCTAATGAGTTTTTTGGTTAGTAAAAATTAAAAAATGTACCCTTTCTGGATGTGTAATTTACCAAAAATTTGAAAAGGTACCCTAAACAAGTTGTTCAGTTTCAGAAAAACTACCCTTATTCTTGAAAATCACTGTTTTTTAGACCCTAAATGCGTCACTCGCGTAACTTGCCTTGCCTAAAAAACATCCCCTTTTCCTTGTTTTTTCGGTCACGCATGCGTACAGTACATTTATGTGAGTGGCCCCCGGGTGTTGTTGATTCTAAAATTGTCGTTGTTGTTACTGCACTGCGTATTTTGGCCTCGACCCAACGACCGCTGGAGGCGCATCGTATTGTGAAACGCGAGAATTGTCGATTAACTGTAACATAAAGCAAGTTAAAACCATATTTGATGTTCTGATTTCAAACCAGCTTACATTCTTTGTCCAGAGGATTTCCTGTGTAAAGAACACGTCACCACAGGCTTAAATAACGATGACGCGTTTTGTATACCAATGTATCAAGTTTGTGATGGAATAACACAATGTCCAACTGGTGAAGATGAAAAGTATTGCGGTATGATTATCTCATTATTATCATCTGTAAAAACTCTTGTTTGATCTGTGATTTGTAGCTATCTATTGTTTTAGCTACCTCCATATCGTCAGCAAGGCCCCTTATAGTCAGGGAGTGAAAGCAGTTTAGGTAGAATTAATTCCTCAATCGACGATTTTTGTACCAGCGGGTGTAGAATATATTGTAGTATTGTATAACAAAAATCGACTAAAATCTACTTTGGGCAAAAAAAATTACAAGCCTTAGAAAATTGCACTTATTCTAACTTTGAGCAAGTTTAATTCCGAAGAGGTAAAGAGAAAATACTTTTGCGAAGCGTGGTCGCATCAGCTATCGCGACGGCATTACGCGCTGATACATGAGCGTCAAATTGCGTATATTGCGCATACACCGTGTTCCGCGCTAACTCACATTTTATTATAATTATCCTTCCGCACACACGGTTCGCATCATTGATTGCATATTTTGCCATTCATTGATGGCGGACTGTTCATGTCTGTTTGCCAATGAAATGTGGATTATTAATTGGGATCTTCAGCATAACTGCTTTCAAGATACTTCGAAGGTGTCGTATTTAGTATTAGTCTAAATAATTATATTATGCACCTACGCTGCCTGCTATAATAGCCCACTAGGTCTAGGCCTATTATTTAAAAAAAAAAACACCAAACATGTCTCTCGTCCTCGGCTCTATAGTCGGGGTTTTTAAAAACAAAAAAGAGGAAGAGTTGCTTTTTATTTCTTATGAATGATCGCAAAATTGGTGCAAATACAAATAAACTTAGGGCTGTTTTGGCGTATATAATAATCTATAATGTCTGGGGAAAAAAGACAAGGGCTTAGTTATTTTTGTTGTTCTGAGAGGTAGGCCCCCGGGAGTAGGGCCCCTTTAAGTTAGGCTAGGCCTATGTGATCACACAACCTTCCATGATGTTTGGTTCTTTTAAGTGGATCGTAGGCCCCCGGGCGTAGGCCTATACCTATAGGCCCTACATAGGCCTACGTGGTCCAGGGTAGCGTGTAGTAGGCCTACGGTGTGTCCCGATTTACCACATTTTCCCTCGTGAAGCATGAAGTGCCAAGATGGTGAAAGTCTAGGAGAAGTGGAGTAGAAAATGGATTTGTCAATCATAAGAATTTAAACGTTTTTTACTTCAATCTTGTAGAAAAAAATCTATTAAAGCTATATAGCCTAGGTTAAACTAAGTTCCGTCAACTTTCGCTTATAGAAATAAAATAATGTTTGAGCAAGGTTGTTTTAATGATAATCCTCCATCGATTGTCAGTGACTCAAATGGAGCGATAACATTTCAATCAAATCTATATAATAGGGCCTAATAGGCTCCCGCGATATCACATGTGTAAAAGCGCAGGTATGCAATGACGTAGGCCTATATAGTCCTATATTATTAGGCCGTCAGTTACATTATATACATTAGGAAAATAAAAACACGATAAATCTATACTGCAATAGCAAAATAATTGCATAATAGGCTTTTATATACCAACCAGTTATAGGCCTAAACCAATCTGTTAGCAGACTAAATCATCGGACCAAATGGTTTGTAGACAGTGGCGTTGTAGTGTGCCCCCCTGCCCCCGCCAAGTTCGTCATGCAGGCCGTCGGTTTATGATGTAAGGCCGTCGGTAGACGGAAGGCGTTGGTGAAAAAAACTGGGTTAACAATATATTATTTTTTACCCAGAGTGACAGAAAAAAAGGGGAGAATACCGCCTATTATCCTTTTTATTATCCTTTTATTATTATTTTTTTTTTTTCTTCACTTTTTCAAACCATGCACAAATTTTTGGGTCAACAAATAACAACTTCCGTCGGCAAAAATATCTCCGTCGGTACATTTTACAAGTTGTGTCCGCCCCCCCCCTTTTCCAAACTCCTGGCTACGCCACTGTTTGTAGACCAAATGGGTTATGGGTTATTAGACCAATTGAATGAGCCCCCCCCCCCCCGTGGTAAAATTTCCGAACGGCCGCAAAAAATCGCTTACTCTCCCCCTCTCGGCCTATCAAAAATCGCTTGCCTCCCTCTCGGCCCGCCAAAAACCTTTGCCCCCCCCAGGCCTTGCACACTCATGCCAAATTATTGGGATCCCAATTTGCAAACCTTATATGATCTTGATGCATGTTAAAACATTCTTTTAATGCATGGCTTTGGCCACGTTTGGTACAATCAAGGTGTTGAAAATGAATGTCTTTTTATGTACATATTTAAACAAAGACTTGAAGATGTTGCAAAACAAAACTGGTATTCTGATGTAACTTCACTTGATAAGCTACGCACGTATTGCACTTTCAAGTGTCAATTGACTCCTGAAAAATATCTTTTTGATGTAAAGCACGCCTCATATAGGCGGTTTTTAGCTAAATTAAGGTGTTCCAGTCATATTCTCAAGATTGAAACAGGTAGAAGACTGAAATTGGATTTGGAGGACCGGGTTTGTGATCTGTGCAGGGATGGGAATATTGAAGATGAATATCATTTTGTCATGGTCTGCAAGTTTTTTGATAAGATTCGTCAAAAATATCTCCCATTCAGGTATGGATCGGAACCGAGTCCCCCAAAATTCATTTCACTCATGAGTTCAGATACACCATCTGACATCAGTGGTCTCTCATTATTTGTTTTTCATGCTATGAAACTTCGTGAAATGATTGAATTTATGTAATTATTTCTTCATGTTATTTATATGTTTTCCTCATATGTAATTATTATATTTGTAGTGCAAAGGGCCAAGGGCCTATATGTACAAATAAAATCTAAACTGAAACTTGTCCCCCCCCCCAATTTCACCCTCCTCCAGGGCTCATAATTATTGTACAGGTCTAGATAACTATTAATTTCCGTTGTAGGCTTCTTGCAATGTCTGATATAGTCTGGCCTATATATAGGCCTAGGCCTATACCAATTAGGCCTAGGTTTAATGACTATAATTAATTGGTGAACGACATCAATGTATTTTATACATCAAATGTATTACTTAGGTATAAAATATTTATTTTTTCATATCTATTCAACAAATGGGGACATCTTAAAGGGGCATTTCGTGATCCACAGCCTCATCCCCCACTTTTCTCAAAAAAGTTGAGATTTTTATATCACTGGAAACCTCTGGCTACATAATGTTTATGTACAAAATATTTCTTGCAGATTAATTCGTTTTGCAAAGATATCGTGAAATTTGAATTTCGTTCTGGTGCACCAGAACGAAATTACAACGCATTGTCTATGGAGCAGTGTAATACACATAATCATGCATAACTCGCAAACGCAAAATCGGAATCAACTGAAATTTTGGGAATAGGCTTTTTCGTGGATATGTACTGAAAAATGTCATGAAAAGAGGATGCTAGGATCACGAAATACTCCTTTAATTCATGTATGACGAACAGGTAAAAGTTGCAAGAACTTCAAACGCGATTAGGGCCTATCTCAAAATGGCCATTTTGTGATACGCCACTATTTCATCCGAGCGACAAATTATTGCACACAAGGTGGCGATCAATTAGACACCGACTTCGCGTGATGTGTTCGTGTCGCTCTGGTTTACGCAGTATGCAAGCCAACACGCTCACTTGTTGCGCGAACGCAATTACAAAACAGTAAGCGTAGACGCGTTAACCATGTTTGCGTAAATGCGGCTCAAAAGTCGGAAACGTTCGTGATTTGTGTATTTTTGCTGTAAAATAGTGATTTTCAAATGCCTGTAGATTTTTTTGCCCAGGGTGGATTTTGGTCGATTTTGGATATGTGATAGAATAATTGCAACCACGTCTACCAGTACAAAAATTGTCGATTGAGGAATTAATTCCAGCAGACAGCCTTCCCAGAGCTCTCTCTCCCTCACTATTAGACCTGTTATGCTACTTCCCGTGCATGGCTCCTTGCGATAAATTGATATAGGCAAGGGTTAATGAACATAATGCATGTTTGAAAATTTGACAACCTTGTTTGGTGCATTTTAACCAATTGAAAGGTATTATAAGTCTATTGTTTTAGCTACCTCCATATGGTCATCAAGGCACACTTTCTCAAATTGAATGGCCAAAGGTCAGAGCTGGTCATTCAGTTTGAGAAAGCGCTGTGTTACAGCTCGAAATGTCATTCAGGTATTACATCCCGGGAACATCACTTTTATTTATATAAGCATAATAAATTCTTTGTTTGCTTTTTAAAAACAGAAACGATGCGCTGTCCAGCTGACTGCAACTGTTCCTATTACACAAACGAAACGTTTCGAACACAGTGCGAAGTTTGGTCGTTTGATACAATACCAGCAGTGGCTCGACTCACCAAAATGTTGTTAGTATTTTGACAATATTATATATAGTAACGATCGTAATATTCATTGTGATTTACAAAATGTCGAATACTATAAACCGTCCGTATATGACAGGTGAATTATCTTTCGCGTTCGCTGAACACGGGTAGCGACCATTATGTCAAAATTAACTTTGCAGTCGCCCAATGTATTATAATGTATTAAAAAGAACGGTTTACCACTGGATACTATTCGTCGATATGCGATAATTATGAAAAGTAATAGTATAGCTATAACTACCATAACCGTGATTGTAAATAAAGATCCATCCTATGTGCACTAAATGGATCTCTAGGCCCTGTGGTGAAGCACAGATTAGAGTTATACGAATAGGAATTTAATACAATTTAATATGGCACAAGGAGACCAGAAGAATTCCTATTTTAGAAATATGCCGGATCACCCGGAGAACACAAACTGTGAGGACCATGCTAAAATACGGAACAGAGCCCGGGCAATAGAGGTGACAAGCGGGTGTATCGGTGATCAATCACTACCCGTTTTCTTCGTAATACTTAGGCCTTCTTGACATGAACTTCTTGAAATAAATTTTCAACATTAAGTTTATGAAGTGTGTATCATTGAATTCTTATTTTCATTTCTAATATTACGCAGGACGCTGTCAAATGGAAATCAGACCACGTTTCTGCGGAGTGACTTATTCAAAACTCTGGTATCCCATCTGGAGTTTTTGTAAGTATCGTTTCAATAAATGATAAACTAATCATAATTACTCCCAAATAACATTTATTCTGATTTTTCAATTGTACAAATATAGATTGAACATGTATCTACAATAGGTTAGAATATAGAACCGGTTCAGATTCTTGATTCTCGAGGGCGTTGTTAATAACAAAAACACCAGGCAGAAAAGAATGAACTCGAAGTGTACTTACGACAGCACTGGACCACGAACCTTGATAAACATGTATTTCGTGAAATAAATCAATGCTGCTAGGTCCTATTACCTATTGCACTGATTACGAAATGATCATACAACATAAAACAATAACAACACAATACATTTTGTAAATCAAATTGGGGAAAATAGTCATGTACAAGACGTACTCCAACCATAGATTCAAATTGCTAAATTACCATAATAATGAATTAAGAAAAACGAGGGAAGAAAAAATAATCAATGGCGAAAAACCTCGGTTTTTGCAATCGAAGCTTCAATTCGGAGTGAAATTGAAGTGGGATAGCGAATGGCAGAAAGTTAGGTGTCCAAAATAACGTTCCACAATCAAGATATCGATACTATAACAAAGCAGCTTTTGTCATGCAAGATTGTCCAAAATGTTCCACCAAACCGGGTTTCTAAAATCTAATCGGCACTGCATTCTGATAAATGGCGACATTATTTCTTAAATTCTCGCTATTCACAATAAGGGCACCGCCAGCGGTTTGCGATGTAATCGTGATGTATCATGGGAAAAGGTCGACATCCAAGTCTGCACAATACGAATATTACCATGCTATTATTACATAGGAACATGTGACAATATTTTTTTAGTTTGTCAAAATAAAGGTGTTACATGCGAATCGATACTCAATAATACTTAATAATGTGATTTGAAATGTGCACAATTAATTTGTTCTCTATCGATTTGCGTGTAATACCGTTATATTGACTAACTAAAAAATATTGTCACGTGTTCCTATGTAATAGCATGGCAATATTCGTATTGCGCGGACTTGGATGTCGACCTTTTCCCATGATACATCACGATTACATCGCAAACAGCTGGCGGCGCCCTTATTGTGAATAGCGAGGATTGAACGGTTTGTAGCACAATACAAACAAGGAGAAAGCAATCACTTGGCATTGTTTTTAGGGGTACACAATTGATAAAAGACCATAGCACGTGTTTTTGAACCGTTTTGACATACTTGCTAAATTTAGAATTGAAGCGCTGGTACGCTATTTTGAAAAAGATTAAATAACATGCAATATATTCTTATACTTTACGTTAACATGGTTAATGTCAAAATATTGTATTGTTTTACGCTATAGGTCACTCAGTAACAACGCAATACAAGGATTGGACAGCCATGCATTTCGAGGACTGAAAAGCATAACTTGGTTGTAAGTACACACAAAATTACTGATTATAAACCAAAGTTTACAAGAATACTTTAATGTAAAGCTCACACAGTATTATTTGAAAGTTAGACAGAATATACAATGAATGGGTTTGAAATCCATATGTATCAGATCAACAGAAGATCAAAACAGACATGGTCATGACAAAGGAATAAATAAAAGTACGGTGTTTGTAGGATCTTGCATTATAAACTAAGATCTTAGTTTCTACTCTGAATGTGACTTCACCTGTACTGTATAACTTTACTCTACCCACTTTTACAGGGATCTTTCTTACAACAATATATCGGACATAAGTAAAGGCTTTTTGAAGTCACTTAAAAAGCTGAAGAATTTGTAAGTAGCAAAAATCGTCACCTTTGTAACGATATTCGGTATGCTGCCGAAGTCATAACGACATGAATATCACTTTTGACCTTATAAAAAGTAACAACGTAATATTGTTGTGCAAGGACAGAATTGCCAGACTATGTTTAAGTGGGTAAGTTCCACTTACATATTAACACCATATCCAAGAGATGTATCACTTGATTTTCAGGAGGTAATGGGCGCCGTTTGGGTCGGGCTGTTTTTTTGTTGTTGTTAATGTGTACCTTTATGCAGAGTTGGGTGGGGATTTTTTTTACTCATCACCAGATCACTGGGTGATTTTTTCCCGTTTTACCAGTGAGATCCCCCCGAAATCAAATGGTGGGCTCCTAAGGGACAGCATTGCTTTCTGCCTATACGCAACTGTCCTTTTAGGTTCCACTCACGTATTTTAATAATCATTTATTTCCAGAATTCTATGGAACATTTCATTGAGTGCTATAGATGATGGAGATTTTGATAAACTGTTTCATTTGAGAACATTGTAAGTACTATTTGAAAAATATCTAGGTTGTAACTGTTTGAAGATTTTGAGTACTTTCATTATCCCAAAAACATTACAACAACACTATTACTGCTACTAATATTTACTTCAATTAAAATGAACTCATAAAACTATTCAACTGGACCTAAGTTTTTTGTTTGTTTGTTTGTTTGTTTCTTGTTGTTGTTGTTTTTTGTTTTTTGCAAGCCTACGATATGGCACCGTATTCTAGGTGCATCTTCAGGCCGTCTATTTTATAATTTACAAATAAAGTACCACAAGTATAACCCTCAAGCTTTAGATAAATTTTGCTCGGATTTCTTCAGGGCTTTTGCTATCCCTTACCTAACGAAAAGAAGTCGTCATTATCTAAAATGAGTTGTTTATAGTATAAGTTGTCTGAGGTCTACTAAAGATTCAGTGGCGCTGAATAGGGATATGGAATATTAATTCATAATTTCATATCTTTCCCTTTGTTGCTATTGTCATATTTAAACTTTACATGTATAACTGTATGTTGCTCCCCACCTCCATCCTGCTTTATGGTGAAAGCCACGGCCACTGTTAGTTACATTGAAATTGCTTTATTGTTTTACAGAGTTCTGGTAACCAATGACGGAAACCAGAAAAAACAAATTGACGTACATGGTGGAGCTTTCGACGACATTCAGAATTTAAGTTTCTTGTAAGTTACGTAATTTAATATTATGTAAAATAGGAAAAACAATGAAAATGATACATTTGTGATTGGACACCTCGAATCAGCCGTAAAGTCGGCCCCGGTCAATTTTGTTTTATTTCGTTTAGAAAATATATATCATAAGCTTTAAAATGGTATATCATTTGCCTTCAAACGATATCCAGAAGCGGGGTTATGGTTTGTTGAAATTTGTTTCTTCAACAAAATCGTATTTATTTTCGGTTCTACATGTGTCTGTTTTTCCACATTTCTGGTAATAAATATCAAACAGTCATAATTGGCGGTCATTTCAAATCCTCCCAAAGTCAACGAGGTTCAGGAATGTCCTCGCATTGTTAATTGATGGTTATACACAAAAACAATGCTTTGTTATCCACCACTTGAACAGGATTTAGCCAAAGCAAACAAAGACAAGAACTTTTTAAGGATTCTATAGAAATATGTAGAAGCTTATTATCCTCTTCAGCAATAGGATTATTGATTGGTTTAAACAGTGTTTGATGAGATACTTGTCGCACGGAATTGAGATACCTATGAATACGACCGTCACGCACAAGTTACACTGTACTATAACTCAGAATACAATTGGCCGAGTTTAGGGCTCATTCGTAGTGTCCACTCACATTTATAAACTACTAGACAAAGTGAGCAGTTGTGTCATATCTCTCAAGCTCTAATTACCCGGGCGGTTCCAGCATAAATCTAAGAAACACGGCAGTTGAGTGAATGTTCTTAGTTATCAGGTAGTTTTCAAGAGGCTTTTGGAATTAAATGAAATACTGGAACTTACTGTTTGCAACTTTTCTACTTTGTGTCTGGAACCACCAGACTTCATCAAGCAACTGATCAGTACAGTGGGTCAGTTGCCTGATGAAGTCTGGTGGTTCCAGACGCAACGTAGCAAAGTTGCAAAAAGTAAGTTCCAGTATTTGATTTAATTCTAAAATTCTAAAAACGGCAGTATTCCCCAGCGAAGGATGTGGATTATGCCCCACAAGTGCGAAGTTATCCCGAGAGAGGATTTATAATTGGTCTTCGTCGTCAAGCTCAGCACTGATTCAATAAGCTTCTTAAGTCTTGTCAGGAGGAAGAGAATAGATAAACTGCTCCTGAAGAGCATGTGGTAAATGGTCAAAGTAACATCAATATGAGTGTCATTATTGCCATAAGAGTATATAGTATCTTTTGGAACTGGACAATACTTCGGGGAGTCGTCCGGAACTTTGAGTGCAACAGAATATTGTATCAAGAATAAGATGCTTGTAATACAGTTGTAGTAAGATCTCTGAAAGAATTAATAGATTGAATTAACATCACACCGATTTCCGAATTTCCGTTAGAAATTGTAACCTCTGAAGGAAGCATCTATTAGGACCAGTGTTATTACAGCCCGATTTTATTCACGTATTCTTTCCCGTTGCGGTAAACGTTACGATTCCTGTTGCGGTATTACGTTTCGTTTTCCGTTGGGGTAAACGTTACGTTTTCCGTCGCAGTAAACGTTGCGTTTTCCGTTGTGGTAAACGTTGTGTTTTCCGTTGCAGTAAACGTTACGTTTTCCGTTCCAGCTGCGTTTTTCAGTTCTCCGTTACAAAGCACAAGCAAAATAGTTTAAAATGGTGTATCTTTTTCTTTTTCGTCTTTCTCTTTAGGTTAGTTGATGACCACAAAATGTGCTGTTACTTCAACAATTTAGACCAATGCCTAACTACAAACAGGCAACCTATTTTCTTTATGTGTGGAAATTTGGTTAAAAATCAAGTTCTCCGAGTCTTTATGTGGCTTATTGGTATCAGCGCGTGTGTTGGAAACATTGCTGTTCTTATTTCCAAATTCGTAGAAAAGCGATCAAAGGATGTCCAAACTATACAGGCTATTTTGATAGGAAACCTGGCATTTTCTGATCTTCTTATGGGAGCATATATGCTTCTAATAGCATGCATTGATGCGTTTTATGGTGATACTTACTATAGATTTGCTGATAAGTGGAGAGTCAGTATTGGGTGTAGGATAGCTGGATTTATGTCTCTTCTTTCAAGTGAAACGTCCCTTCTGTTGTTGATTTCGATGACGGTAGATAGATATTTAGTTCTAGTGTTTCCGTTTAGTGACAATCACTTTACAAAGACATCGGCTATTAGCTGCGTATTTGGTGCGTGGATTCTTGGTCTCTGTATAAGTCTACCTGCTTCTATTTTAGCTGGTCCTAATTCTGATTATTATGAATTATCTGATGTTTGTATTGGGCTGCCCTTTATAACAAGGCCGAAATATTTTGATGTGGAACCAACAGTTGTCGGGAATGAATTATCGGATCAGACCTATAATGTCCCAATCGCAACGGATTCGGGAACGGCGTGGGTGTTTTCTATCGTAATTTTCATTTGTCTCAATTTATCCTTATGTTTATGCATGATTGTTATATACACGCTTATATTTGTTCGGGTTACAATCTCACGACGAAAGATTCAAGGTGCTAATTTAAGGAAAGAATCCAAAATGGCACTGAGGATGTTTAGTTGCGTTCTGCCTAATATTGTGTGTTGTGTGCCGATCGTAATTTTGGGGATTTTGTCTCAAGCTGAATGGATTGTTCTTGGTCTTAATATGTACGTATGGTCAGTGGTGTTTATATTGCCTATAAATGCATCGATCAATCCATACCTGTATACTCTCGCCTTCTTAAATCAATAATTAAAGCCACACTCAGATATCCATCACAGCCGAAGCACCCTTTCGTTTGCACGTTTGCAAAGTGGAGAAACCTACCTCTGAAATGCCAAACAGGTCCATCTAAACTGGCCTCAAAAAGAAACTTATAATTTTTCACAAGGTCATATCTTAAAATCCTCTCCATAAAAATTTAAAAAAATTCCACACAGGATTACTTCAATACTCTATTGGTCAGTAACCAAACAGTTGTCCAACTGACACAACAGCAAAATGCACTGACATGGAACACCTTCCTGGACCACATTCACAGCCCAACAGATTTCTTTTGCTGGGTTCCAATTATTCGCCTGTACATAAACAAAAAATACACACAGGATTACTTCAATGCTCTACTATAAACACATGTCAGTAACCAAGCAGTTGTCCAACTGACACAACAGTAAAATGCACTGACACGGAACAGCTTCCGGGACCACATTCATAGGCGAATAATTGGAACCCAGCAAAAGAAATCTGTTGGGCTGTGAATGTGAAGGTGTTCAACTGCTTGGTTTCTGACATGTGTTTAGAGTAGAGTATTGAAGTAATCCTGTGTGTAATTTTTGTTTATGTACAGGCGAATAATTGGAACCCAGCAAAAGAAATCTGTTGGGCTGTGAATGTGGTCCAGGAAGGTGTTCCATGTCAGTGCATTTTGCAAAGTTTCTTTTTGAGGCCAGTTTATATTATAATTTCATTTGAAAGTTTTAATGACCAAATGGATTCTGATCAGTTTGTCAAGCAGCCAAGGGCAATATAATGACCCCGATGGAGGATCGGTTACATCAGATGACCATGTTTGACAGTTCAGCATCCATTTTACCTATTACTTGTTGTTGGTTTCCTACCACTGTGTGTCCAATAACATTCTAACATTGCGTAACATTAGAGATTTGTGTTGCTTTTCTACCACTGAGGGACCGTTCACAAACACTTGTATGGGGGCCCTGATACAAAAAAAATTCATCACAAAAATGTATCGGGGCCCCCTTTACCCCCCCCCCCCCTTTTTGACATGAAAATCAACCCCACAGAAAATCATATAAACTTAATTTTTCCAGAAAAATTTTTGGTCATTTTTTCAGCCCCCTCCCCTTAGGAGGGTCAAAATTTTTCAGGGCCTCCTTTTTTGGCATCAGGTCCCCCTAACAAGGGTTTGTGAACGGACCCTGAGTGTCCAGTGATACTTCGATAACTTTAGAAATCCTAATCCTATAGTTAGTTCTAACCAAAGTATTCTAGCCTTGTTCTAACTCTAATAAAAGTCAAATTTTAATATTTTAAAATTTGAATGTTCATGAATTAATTAATTTATAAATAATCCATATCATTGTGGACTTAGTCCACTTTCTGTAACAAATTGTATTAGAGAATCATTGTGATTTAAATTAGATCATTATCATAAGGTTATATAATCCGGTAACCAGTTTTCTTGTATAACTCTGTATTGTTTTTTTATTATTGATGGAGAAAAGAAAGTCAAAGAATTATTATTATTATTGAATAAATTACTTAAATAGTTTATAGTATACACTGGTCCGTCTGATTGTTTTTCTTAGTGTCTTTACTGAGCATTAGTTGTTTGTATTTGCACTTCGGTTGGGAGTGACAGATACACCTGAGTACCCAGATATTTCCAACCCCAGCGAGTCTAGCCTCTACGTATTCTGTGTTAAGTGCATAGCACCGTAAGAGCTGTGTGAGATCTAGTAGAAAATAGGCATCTGTGATTGGTTTTGTCAAAACCTCAAGTGTTCCCTTCATCCAATCAGATTGTTTTTTATATCGAACGAAAGCTAACACTTCCCCCTAAAAAGTTTTTTTGTAGCGCCACCCCACCCCTCCCCCGGGCGCTACATCGTAACATCCTATGACATCATTCGGTCAACCATATGACGTCATCAGTGAGTTATAGACCGATTGTAGGCAAGATATCATCACAGCATCACCATCTGCTGAAGACGCTAGTCGAACTAGTGAAAACGTTCCAGGTGAGAGAAAAATAGTGTTGCTTTTGTAATCAAATAATGAGAATATACCAGCGTGATCGGAAGATCTGAGAATGGGGGAACTGCATAAAGTTATTAGTACATTATTCACTGGCCCTGTTTGATTCAGTTGTATCCGAAATGTCTTAAACCTGCAATTATATATTGTATTCTTAGAGCTTCTATAAAGGATGGCTTAACATTTTGCTTTTGTATAATTCGATTCCGGGGGAGGGACTTTCGAAGTGATAGGTTATGCGGACAGCGGCTCAAAACTATGTGATAGATTTACGGTAACAAAGGAGTCATTGAGTGAGAAATCTCAAAATACATGAAGTAATGGGAACTTTTGTTAAGAATCCCCTTAAAATGAGGGTCGTTCAGTGAAACATAGAAAATTTTGGGCCCACACCATTACCAAAATACAAAAATATCAAATGAGGAATCTAAATTGAGTACAATTATATTAATATATCAATCAATCAATCAATCAATCAATCAATCAATCAATCAATCAATCAATCAATCAATCAATCAATCGGTCAGTCAGTCCGTCCGTCCGTTAGTCAATCAGTTAGTCAATCAATCAGTCAATCGATCAATCAATCAATCAATCAATCAATCAATCTTTATTTTCATCAATGATAAGCAAATGTTATACAATTATTGTACATTAGCAAGTATTGATGACGGTGGGTACATCACAAAGCAGAGGCCTGGGAACGGTGCACCACCTTATAACTAACAATTATAATCTAAACAAAATAACAAATGTACACACAAACATAAAGAACAAACTAATTTACAAAGAACCCATCTTAAGTTACAATAATATGATATTAAGAAACAAATAATTAAACAGTGTTTGTTTGACATACTGCAGTTACTGTGCGTTTTCCTATACACAATACACAGTGCTCTCACCATTGACGCGTGATTGCTTTGTGCTCCGTGGTTGCTTTGTGCTCCGTGGTTGGCAAGCTGTTGGAAAGGGTTGTTACAAGGAATGTTGTTGAGTATATGTACACGAGCGGGCTCATCTCTCCTCAACAACACGGTTTTATATCCGGTCGATCTTGTACCACTCTCCTGACTACGGTTTGCCATCACTGGTCCCAAATTCTTGATAAACGATCTCCCCCTGATGTTGACGTCATCTTTCTTGACTGGAGTAAGGCCTTTGACAAG
Organism: Amphiura filiformis; assembly: GCF_039555335.1. Lineage (NCBI taxonomy): Eukaryota > Metazoa > Echinodermata > Ophiuroidea > Amphilepidida > Amphiuridae > Amphiura > Amphiura filiformis. Next base: position 33,145,243 of record NC_092635.1, read on the forward strand.
GTCAGTCATTCTATTCTTTTAAGGAAGCTTCATCTGTATGGCATTTGTGGTCCGCTTTGGCACTGGATCGCCTCCTTTCTTTTAAATCGTTACCAATGTGTTCAGTTCAGAGGGGCATCCTCTGAGTGGGTCCCTGTTAAATCAGGTGTCCCACAAGTTATAAATACCTTGGTGTTTTAATTTCCTCTAATATGAAATGGGGTGATCATGTCAAGTATGTTACTTCAAGAGCTTCAAGACTCTTTGGTTTTATTAGGCGGCTGGTCCGTTGTAACGATCCAGATATTCTCGTCAGATTATTTTCCACCTTATGTAGACCCATCTTGGAATACGGAATACCAGGGTGGCTCCCTTACCAAATTGGTCATTTAAAATCACTTGAAAAAACTCAAAAACTTCTGGCTCGTGTTTGTGTTCCTGCTCCCCGGGGGGAGCTTAGTTACAATTTCAGATTAGAAGTGCTTGGTTTGTCTTCAATGCGTAACAGATATATTTACCTTGCTTTGTCTTTTGTTTCAAAATGTTTGTATGGGAGGTATGATATCAATCCCTTTAAGTTTATCTCAGTGAATCCCCGCCACAACGAGAATTTAAAATTTAGCCACACCTATGCTCGCACAGATGGTTTTAAACTCACTGTTTTCAACAGATTTCCTGCTTTTTTTGATCAACTTCCTCAAGATCTCCGTAATGAACTTCTTTTCAGTTTAAATGGGTTTTTAACAAATTCCAAAGAGCACTTCAAAAATCTCAGCTGGAATTGATTTTTATAGAGTGTTTCTTATGTAATATGTTTAGTTTATTCATTTACCCCACTCTAGTTCATGGGGAGAAATCCTGTCTCCTTCGGTGTGATCTCTGTTTTGATGTGTTGTTTTTGCAGAGTTTTTAGGTTTAGCCACTTTGAAAGTGACTTTTGTTACTCTTGGCTATCCCTGCCAGAGGCTCTGTGTCTTGTTCTCCTGTTTTTGCACACCGAGGGAGTCTTGGATTCCTCATCATGGACTGGAGTCTTGCCTTTTAATAACTATATGTAAATAACTCATGTTAATTGCTGGTCAATTGAAAATGTTATATACTTTTAATATTGTGCAATCATCGTGGGAGCACGTGTGGCCGAGTGGATAAGGCGCCCGCCTCATAATACATAGGTTGTGAGTTCGAGCCCCGCTCGTGCCAACGTGTTGTGTCCTTGGGCAAGGCACTTTATCCTCATTGCCTACTTGGGGGATGGGGTTGGGTTGGAGTGGATGTTTGTGTTGTTGTATGTTTCAATGTTGCAATATTGGCGCTGATTAAGCTGCTGCCTGCAAAATTGCATTGTGTCTGTTTGTGTGTGTTTGATGTACAATTCTAGCAATTTGACCTGCGGGTCACGATAAGAGTTTGAAATAAAAACTTTCCAAAAAAAAAAAAAAAAAAAAAAATTGTATGTGTTTTACTGTATGTTTAATGTTTTTTATCTGGCAAATAAAATGAAATGAAATGAAATGAAATCGGACAGCTCACTTCTGAAGGATGCCACTAAAAAAGGGTATAAGCTACATTTTACTATTCTAAATAGGTTCTAGAAAATATAGTTTTGTAACATGTCCCTAATTTTTAGCTAATTTAGATGTTTGGAGAGGGTCGCACTTTTGTGTTTTAGGAAGGATATGTAAACGACAGATAACACCAAAAATATGAAGAAATTATTTCCAAACCGTGTTAAGGTTAGCCGAGAGTTTTTCATGCGCTTGATTTCAGAGGGGCGTAAGTGCATAACAGAAACAGCCATGCAGAAAATGAACAAGCGTACCAGGACGTAGGCCTACTAACAACAGAATATCGATCACGGTCAAGACATGAAAAGGCTATGAAACTTGGCTTAGCTCGTGCCCGGAGCTCGGATGCCGGGGGGTGGTGGCACAAGCCGTTTTCGGCAATTTTCACAAGGATTTTATAAATTTATAAATTGATTGGGGGCACTTCGTCAAGCTACGCCCTGGAAAATGTGTTGATTTTGAAATCAATGCTGCTATTCCCCTGATTTATACAATGTAAGGGTAGGCAACAACAACAATATCAAAAAGCAATTATTTGTAAATCGAATTTGGGATGAAAATCAACAAGACAGACTTAGCAGGCCTACAAATTTCTGAATTATATAAAGTGAAAAACAATCAATCACGATTCACTGCACTCAGCGAATCAATCAAATAAAACTAAAAAGAAAGGAGCAAGAAAGAATAAAGAAAAAGAGAAAAGAGAAAGAAAGAGAGAGAAAGAAAATGAACGAAAAAGAAAGAAAGAAAGAAAGAAAGAAATGAAAAAAAAGAAATGAAAAAAGAAAGGGAGAAAGAAAGAGGAAAGAAAGGAAGTAAAAATGAGAAAAGAGAGAAAAAAAAAAAAATTCCGCCACACGGAGACTCGAACCCACAAAAATAGTTCATATTAGATTCCCAGTCCAACGCTCTATCCACTCGGCCATAGATCAGCTTACGCAATTGACTGTTCTCAAAGCGGATGATATAACTATAATTGGATACAATAACATGATTACAATCGCGTCCGCATTATGGCTCTTAGAATAAACACGCATGTCGGCGCTGAAATTTTGAACGAACTGATGGAAGAAAACCTCGTTTTTTGCAAAACTAGCTTCAATTTGGAGTGAAAATCAAATGGAATAGCAATTGGCAGAATGTTGAGAAATAATGTAGGTATTCAGATGTCTAAATTAACGTCTCGTAATCAAGATATCGATAATTTCACAAACCAGCTTTTTCTCAAGCAAATTCTCCAAACTTTTTTCCCCAAAACGGGCTTTTAAAATTTAATCGGTACTGTATTTGGTTCTTCCCCATGGCAACATTATTTCTTTGATCGATTTGTAATACAATACGAAAAGAAGAAAACAATCGCTCGGTGTGGATTTATACGGAGCGCACATTTGAAAAAAACCTCATGGAACGTGTTTTTGATCTTGTGAACATGGTGGGTAAAAATGCTTTAAACGAAGGATTTTCAAATTTATTCTAATAATTTGTATATAACATACACAAAAATGTTAAGCTACATCCAATGCACCAACATTTCACTCGCTGCGATATTTGATTACTGAGAAAACTCTGTTTTAGAGAACAACTTTATACGTCTTTTATACGTTTTTTATACGTCTCTTTGTGTAACCTTAAGTCAACAATCATTATGTTGCTCATTTTGAAGAATGCTGGTTAACAAAAAGCAGGTCTTTGTCTCATTTCGTGAACAAAAGTACACATACCATTGTTTCCTTTCGTTTCCTTTATAATCGGTTACCCAACTGAAGCTATAATACCAGCTTTATTGTGATGTCGCACATTGAAAACAGACACTTGTGCACAACCAGAGAAGATCTGATTTAATCAGTTGAGCTGCTTCAATGAGTGTTATCTTGGTTTAATAGCTTTTAATGGGGTTTAAGTCCTGCAAAGGTCGAAATGAATTCTACTGTAGACATGACTGCATCATGATTAATAGTAGAGTGAACAATAATTATGACAATAGGACAATATGGAGTCAGAAATTATAAGAGGCATTACTTTTACATACCTTAACATTTTATTTTTGAATTCAGTTACCAGTTGAGCTTCTTTAATTTCACTTCATAAACCATGCGACAGCCTAGAACCAAGTGTTAGAACATCAGTGATTGTATGAATATCATACAATAATTCTCTTTTTTCTGATGCTATTGTCACATACCAGGGGTTTTGTGAAAATTGATTAAAAGTCGGACTTGCGACGAAATCCGACAATTCCCTGGCCGTGGGTAGCGTGGCCTAAAATGAAAGGATTATGAAGGGAAACCAAGTGCTAAATTTATACTCTTTACCTTGAGACGAAATCAATTCACCCTGAAACTAGGTTGTAAAGTTCAGTAAATTTAATAATTATTTGTGAATTGCAAAATATAAATTGGTACATTGGAACCAAGGACACAATTGAAGACTTCTACGCTACTCAAATTTCTACTCACCGGAGCGCTTTCACCGGGTCAACCGGCGTCTTCCGCGGATGTTATTGCTCTGAAGATTTGTTGTTGCTAGTGATGTTATTGGAACACCTCCGTGTACAGATGTTGATGACGTCAAACTTGAAGATATGGTGGCACCCCCTTGGTTCCAGGGGGTCAGGAGTATGTCCCAAACAGGGTCGATGTCTATCCCTTTGTCTGGGTTTTTTAGTCTGGGTATTTTAGTTCTAATATGGCTTCCAAGACCGTACGAGGGAAGTCCTTTCTAGCACTTTTACGTTTTCCCAGCCAATCTGGTGCCCTTTGCTCCTGCCAATATGTTCCTTGATTGCCGACTTGGAACTGGCCGCTTTAGATTTATGTTCTGTTAGCTTGCGTCCAGATTCACCAATGTATAGGGAGTCACAGTCTTTGCAAGGGATGCTATACACAACACCAGATTGTTTTTCTTGTTCAGTTTTGTCCTTTGAGGATACAAGGGACCTACGTAGGGTATTCTGTTATTTGAAGGATGTGCTGACACCAGCAGAATTAAAAGCTCTGCGTAACCGTTCCGAGAGGCCTTCTACGTACGGCAAGGTGACAAAAATGCCCTTCTTGCAGCTATCTTCGTCACTGTCCTTATTGTGTTCTTTTGGTTTAGGACGCGCCCTGAACAATGTCCAGTCTTTGTAGCCACTCTCGTGTAGCACCTCCTTCACATGTCTTATCTCCTCTTATTTGTCATCAGGATCAGTGACAACCGTCTCCACTCTGTATAAAAGCGTTCTCACGACGCTCAGTTTATGCTCCAGCGGATGGTTTGAGCTAAAGTTCAAATACTGATCCGTGTGGGCTTGCGGTAAACTTGGATTTTCACAGATCCGTCTAGATTCCTAGAGATTAGCGTATCGAGGAAAGCGAGTTGCCCGTCTCCCTCTACCTCGCGCGTGAATTTGTTTATGTGATTCGTAAACTCCTCCACATGCGCCGGTTTAATAACGCAGAAGGTGTCATCCACATAACGGTACCACGTACGTTTGGGTGAGGAGCAGACGCTAGAGCAATGCGTTAAAAGTGTTCCATGTAAGCATTTGCTGCCAACGGGCTACATGGGCTGCCCATAGGAAACCCATCTTTTCGCTGATAATTTTGGCCCCTAAACACAAAATATGTTGTATTAAGGCAGAAGCTTAATAATTCAATAATATTATCAAGACTAAGGTTTTCAGCACAGTCTACTTGCCAACTATTATCATTTTCCAGCAAATGTTTGATCACATTCAGGGTATCCTTGACCGGGATGGATGTAAACAGCGCAGTGACATCAAAGGATATCAGGGACTCATCCGCACGTACAACAAGATCCCTAACTTGATCACCAAAAGTCTGAGTGTTCTTTATATGATGCACTGTTTGGCCACACAGATGTAGATGACGTCAAACTTAAAGTTTGACGTCATCTACATCTGTGACGTCTTCGGAGGTGTTCAAATAACATCACTAGCCACAACAAATCAATAACATCCGCTAATGACGCCGGTTGACCCGGTTAAAGCGCTCCGGTGAGTGAAATTTGAGTAGCGTAGAAGTCTTAAATTGCTTCCTATTTACGTTTACCGCTACGTATGAATATACATCATTATACAAGGACACAATATTTGATATTTGTTTCTCACATAAAATAACGATTCAACATGAATCGAGACAAAAATAAATCCCCGATTAATCAATCGGCTTATACCCCTTGTCAATATTAAAACCGACCAATCAGTGAAACCCTAAATATCCCAGTGCTGATCGATAAAATGCACCGACCGACACCCTTTTAAAATTGGGATGAAATTTGACTATTTTTGATCAATCGATTTCCAATAATCAATCCAATCACTTGATCGGAAAATACCTTTCCAATAAATCAATCAATCAACCCTACCGATCAATTGAATCGATCAACACCCTTTCAAAAATTTGGATGATTAATGAAAATAAGTTGATTAATGAAAATTTTGATCAATCGATTTTCAATAATCAATCCGATCAAGTGACCGGAAAATACCTTCCCTATAAATCAATCAACCCGACCGATCAATTGAATCGATCAATACGCTTTCAAAAAATTGGATGAAACTTCATTATTGAAAATTTTCGATCAATAGATTTTCAATTTAAACAAAGTTTAAGCTTACAAAACCATTTTTGCTTGTCTCCCCAGATTTGTGACGGCCACACACTCATGTGCTAAAAAATTCAGCACCCGAGGTTAATTTGTTTCTCGAGAAAACCAGACACCAACATTCATGAAGACATCATGATATTGTTACACAACAAAATTTTCCAACTAAAGTGCCACTACACACTAAAATGGACCACAAAATAATGTGTATGTGCATCTGCGGATGGTGCCAATACAAAAAGTGCAAATCTTAATCTTACCAAAAATATGGCATAAATCAATTCCGAATATCCAAGTATACACAATTTTCGGAATTCCTAATAAAGAAGCCACAGCATTCGAAACGCCGTGGACTTTTTAAAATTTGAGGCAAATACATAAAGTGCAATTCTTAAGCTTAACGAAAATATGACATCAATTCAAATTATCATAATATGCGCAAATCAATTTTCGGGATCACAGAATGGGGACGCCACAGCATGCACAACGCCGTGGACTTTTGAAAAATTGAGGCAAAGGTGTCTGAATTTCTCGCAAAACAACAACAATTTTCCCCCATTTTCTATTTGTGTCCCGTAATAGAACGCCAATAATTCCTCACATATTTCATCAATAGCCTTATTTGTATCTAACCCTCGAACTACGAAGGGGGGTTTGTACCAAACCGCCCTAAGATCTTTTATCTGTCATCAAAAAACGCACGAAAATCAAAATAGCCTATACTTTTGTACATACTCAGAACTTTCCAAATTTGCATGGGCGGCCTTACATTATGACGTCATAGCGACATTATGTGGGGAATGTTGGTGCTTATTTTGGTATCACTGGATAGGGGAGACCCATAAGTATACATTAGTACCAAATATAACGGTATATGACGTTAATAACGGAAACTTAAGGGGGGTCGCAACAACCCCCCCTCTTGGTATTCGTGTTACAAAATATGTCTCAGTAGTTCTAGGGTTCATAAAGTGTAATACAGCCATATACATAGAATATTTATAACGAAACCCATATTGTCGATTGTACAGTAATTATTTTGCATTAAAACAAGAAAGGGGTGGCTGGACGGTGGTACCGCCCCTGATGATTAATAATTGAATTGATGAATGTATCTATAAATTATGTTAAGGATGTGTTTGTGCATAAAGGATAACTAGGTCTATAGCATAAATTGCTTTTGTTTAATTTACATATTACAATTTGTTACTGGATAATGGACTTTTAAAAACAGAAAGAATCTGTAAACCATGTGGGCCTGGTGGCATCCCTCCAAGGTTGGTTACATAATTAGCCTATGAGCTGAGGTATTGAACACCTCCCTCATTCAGGGAATAGTCCCTTCTCAGTGGAAAAAGGCCATTGATAGTTATGACAACGATCTTACTCTCTAGCTGATAGGAGGCAGGGCCATTGTCGCAAGTTGGCCGAAAGCTCTCTGCTTCTATTCGAACAAATGATCTCATACCTCCTACCAGACTGGAGAGTCATGGCAGGGTCCTTCGCAGTGCTAATCAAATCTCTCAACTTTATGCAAGGACTGACCAAAAACAGCGCAATTCCTTACTTTATCAACTTATTGAATAACTAAGTGCCCTGCTGCACTGTTTTGCATATTCTGACTTTTTAAATCTGGTAAGATTGTGCCATCTTTACCCTTTTAATAGTGTGTATTTATAATGCTTTTGAATGATGTCTTGAATAAATGTAATATTTTATTTCGACCAACAGCAGTTACTGTGGTTTTTATTGTTATTATTGATACTGTACTTTTTAATATTGTAAACCACTTGTAATTTGGCATGAGGGCCACGATTTGTATGTGATTAAATTATATTATGCTATAATTTGTATAGTGATAAAAAGTAACACGGAATAAAAACTGTACGTTAGAATACGTACTCAAGATGTACTCGGTATGACATATCTCAAGGGTCAAGACAATTTGTATATATTCAAATTGAATGTTTTAAACCTTTCCCCTCAAACTGCACAATATTAAAATTTGAGTTTTTATTACCAGTTAGAACTAACTATAGGATTAGGATTTCTAATGTTATCGAAGTATAACTGGACATTCAGTGGTAGAAAGCAACACTAGTGTCAAATGTTACTCAATGAAGTTAAAATCTCAATACGCAAGCTAACGACTATCATATTCTTTCAACACATATATTCAAGTGCAAGCCTTGAAATTGGCTTCTTTAGAATAAAAAAATTACCGGAGATATTCATCATTTTCTACCCCGGTATCCAATTATTTATCGTCTGAATATCAAATCGTGCATAGCACATACGAGATCCCGGGTATTGATTTTAGTGTCTCTGTTGTACAATGTAATTATTTACCAAGCGATGTCGGTGTGTCCTGTGCAGTTTCGCGTACTACGCGCTATGCGTTCGCGTCTTGCAGGGTTGATATTAGTCAAAAAATCTAACATTTTTAGCATTTTGTTTGCTATAAAATAGCAGAAATGCTTGTCGTGTATGATATAGGACAATAAATGCAGATCCCTTGTGGCTCAAGAGATTAAACACAAAATTGGACGCTTCCTTCAACACCTCAGCGCGCCTGCATCATGGAGTCCAATTCCGCTCTCAATAAGTGATACTCATTTATTAGCCTTTCCTTTTATTAAAGTTACAATCATTGACTTAATACCAGAACAACCTTAACAAACGATTAATTAGCCTATAGCAATCACTTTGGCTAAGACTAATGTAATGTAACGATAAACAAACCTACTGCAATTGTCTAAGACAGGGGTAACGTAACGATAAATAAACCTACCGCAATCACTTTGTCGTTGTGATTTAGATCAAGAACAAAATGTCACCACTTGGGCTACCCTTGTTAAAAACATGATTTTTCGCCTTGGATTTGGTTATGTATGGATAACACAAGATGTGGGCTGTGTGGACATTTTTATGTGTACAATTTTAAGACGATTGTGTGATATTGCGTCCCAAGAATGGTTTGCTGATGTATGTAATACTCCTAAGTTAAGAACATATAGAGGTTAAATACCACTAATTATGAATTACACGTGTTTCAATGGGAAAATGCCTAATTTCGGGTGGAATTTTCTCATATTCAGAACTCTCACAGTGCAATGCCACCAATATCAGGTGAAACTATATGATTTAGATGGCAAATGATCAAAAATTCAACATAGGTTGACCTGAGACTTTTCTTGTTTTAACGCGCTGAACCGTAAACACCTCAAAATGACAGTGCGCCCTCGAAGCTGAAAGTTACAATATGATAGGGCGACTATTTACTAAAAACCGAAGCCGTGCGTATGAATTTTGATACTATTACATCAAAAATATCATATAATCAGAGAAAATGTACCATTTTGAAGCATAAAACTCTAAAAAGTACTTTTTTGGCTATATAACTTGATCAATTTCAGCGATTTTAATGCAGTCTTTTCGAATGCCATGAAAACAAATAGTTCCTCATCGTATTTCAATGTATCGCCCAGGCCTATTAGTGGTATTTAACCTATAAATTTTAAAACATTGTTGACACCAGAAAAATATTTGCTTGAAATTTGTGATTATCGTTATCGTAAGTCTCTTTCTAGACTTAGATGTTCAAATCACATGTTGAAGGTCGAAATGGGTAGAAGGGAAAATATTGATTATTACGATCGTATTTGCTCACTTTGTAACACCTCAAGTATTAAAAATGAGTATCATTTTATTATGTCATGTCCGTTTTTTGTAGATATAAGATATGAAATGTTACCATCATGGTCTATAAATGCACCAAATGAAGCCAAATTTATTTCACTAATGAGCACCGAAAATGCTGATGATTTACAATGTTTATCTAAATATGTTTTTTATGCAATGACAATTAGAGATTCGATTTAATTAAATTATGTTATTGATGTTTTGTTTGTATTATGTACTAAATATATTGTATTGTGGGCCTGTGGCCTTGATTTACATGATAATAAATGAATTGAACTGAACTGAACTTTGTCTACGACAGAGGTAATGTAACGATAAATAAACCTGCCGCAATCACTTTGTCTAAGACAGAGGCAATGTAACGATAATTAAACATACCAGAACAACCTTAACAAACGATTAATTAGCCTATGGCAATCACTTTGGCTAAGACTAATGTAATGTAACGATAAACAAACCTACTGCAATTAATTTGTCTACGATAGAGGTAATGTAACGATAAATAAAGCTACCGCAATCACTTTGTCTAAGACAGAGGTAATGTAACGATAAATAAACTTACCGCAATCACTTTGTCTTAGACAGAGGTAATATAATAATAAATAAACCTACCGCAATCACTTTGTCTTAGACAGAGGTAATGTGATGATAAATAAACCTACAGCAATCACTTTGTCTAAGTCAGAGGTAACATAACGATAAATAAACCTACAGCAATCACTTTGTCTAAGTCAGAGGTAACATAACGATAAATAGACCTACAGTAATCACTTTGTCTAAGACAGAGGTAATGTAACGATAAATAAACTGATTGCAATCACTTTGTTTTAGACAGAGGTAATATAATAATAAATATACCTACCGCAATCACTTTGTCTAAGACAGAGGTAAGCGGTACCAAGTATCGTCAATGGCATTATCGGGCCTTAAATTATTACGAAACAGTGAAATTCTTGGTTGAAATTACCTCAGGTACGTGTGTCATTTTTTTTGCATGTATATGAAGATAACATATTCAAATCAATATTAATTGTCATATTCTGGCCTAAAAACATTTGTTTAGCAAGATACGGCTTTCGGAAGGAGTGGATACGTGCAGTTACCCTATACCAACGAGTGTCTGATTTTTACATAGTCAATTTACTACACACGCTGAATGGGAGATGTCTTCGAATTGTTTCTAATGTCTAAGACAGAAGTAACGCAACGATAAATAAACCTACCGCAATCACTTTGTCTAAGACAGAGGTAACGTAACAATAAATAAACCTACCGCAATCACTTTGTCTAAGACAGAGGTAATGTAACGATAAATAAACCTACCGCGATCACTTTGTCTAAGACAGATGTAACGCAACGATAAATAAACCTGCCGCAATCACTTTGTCTTAGACAGAGGTAATGTAACGATGAATAAACCTACCGCAATCACTTAGTCTAAGATAGAGGTAACGTAACGATATATAAACCTACTGCAATCACTGCATCGCTTTGTGGGAGTTTCTCTGTGCTAATATGTTTCAGCAATTATGTGTTTTTCAAGTTGTTCATAATCATAAATAAATTGTATATTATTGTCTTTTATTGATTCTTAACATGATATTTCATTGGTAAACCTATTAAAGTGTATTTTTAGTGAATGTAATCTTGTAGTTGACTTTTGAGTTTGTTTAATATGTCGTTCTCATATATTATTATTAAGACAGAGGTAACGCAACGATAAATAAACTTACCGCAATCACTTTCATCTGACCTGTCTGTACAATGAAAGTAAGTATCACAAACTTGATAGTCGTATAAGCACACTAAACCAACATTAACTTCACAAAGAAATCCATCCGTACAGTTATCTTGAAATACAAAAATATAATAGTCAATTATACAAGATCAAAAGTTTACATTAAGCTTATTCGGAGTTATAACTTCCATTAGATATGCATAGAAAAATACATCAAAGACTATTCATTTTCTGATCCAACTTAAAAGAAATGCTAGACGTTAAGCTTTAGTCAAATGATATTATCTCCTCCTCGGGCACCTAGTGTTTGGGATATTTATAGGTGATACAATAAGTGATGTCATTTGTTTGTGTAAGTGTCAACCTCTATTGTTGCGTCATCGATGCATGACAAACAAAATATAGCATACGTATGACACCCTACGCAAGACAGCAAAATGTTTAGTTAGAAAAGAAAGTGTTAACTTTCTTTAGCTTTTTGTGAAATAATGAAGGTAAACAATCATCAATTACATCAGACATTCCGACAACGCAGGGTTAAATTGCACGTGAATCATAATTTAATGAATGTGTGCTTATGTATGTCATATTTACTTCAATGTGTTATACTGTCTCGCATTGACTATGGAAGTGGGCTCCTTCTGGGTAGTAATACATCTGACATTCAAAGGTTGCAAAGAACTGGGCATCCAAACTCATTTGCCGCAGAACAAAACAGGACCATGCTACGCCTTGTTTACAAGAATTACACTGGCTTCGGATCAGAGAGAGGATCATTTTTAAGATCATGATGATTATTTTCTTTCAAATGCCTTAATGGATCAGCCCCCTTTGATATGACTGATCTGCTCTCTCTGTATTGTCCAGCCAGAGCTGGCCTCAGATCCGCCTCTGATACCACACGTCTTTCTGAGATCAACAGTGTCAAATTGCTGAAAACTGCTATAAACAGGTCTTTTGTTCATTCAGCACCACATATTTGGAACAATCTGCCCACTACCATCAGGGAATCAAATACATTGTCTGGTTTCAAAAAGGGTCTAAAAATTACTTATTTGCTGCTTATGAATAGTTTGTTCCACAGTGGTCATAATTTTTATGTTCTTTGTATTTAAATAATCTGGTTTCATCTTTTGCCATGTTATTTTGTCTTTTTTTGTCATATGCGCTGCGCTCTTTATGTATGTAGCTCTATATAAATGCCTCAAATGTATGTATGTATGTATGTATGTAAATATGTATGTATGTATGTATGTAGATCTTTTTCGAGGTTAAAATGATAAAAATGTAATCCGGTGGTATGATTTAGTTATTGAATTGGTGCAATAGTTCTAGATGGTAGGAGTTTTCAAACGTGAGCTTACATGTTATCCTTAAATATTACCTTTTATTTTGTTGCTGACAGATATTTCTATTAAAAATCCATAAGAAGCCGTGGATAATTGGTGCAAATGTCCAAAATAGAACTGTGTACCAAACAAAACCCACATCTCAGAGCCATATATAAGAGGAAGTATGGCTACGCTACGTGGATGATTCACTCGTTGAGGTCCCCTGCGCAGCAGCGCTAACCCCGTAGACTACACTGTTAAATCTAGGTAATAATCCTAGACCTATTCCGATATTGTCACCTAAAGAGATGCTAGTGTCAAGAAATTTTATAATAAATATACCATAGTCAGCGTAAAATTTTCGAATACATCCATCGTAGTATTTAGGAATTGTTGGGTATTGTTTTGGGTAGTTGTTAGATGAAACCTGTTGAGTCTGGTTGATAACAAGTCTAATTTTGAAATCTTCGGCGGCCCTTATGCACATCTCTAGATTTAAAAGGGCGAAATGGTATATCAAAATGAAACAATCAAACAAACATACCCATATACAGACTTGACATTTAATATGGAATATTTTTCACAAAATTCCAAGACTGGTCTGGACGAAATCTGCATAAACCGCACGGGCTAAATATTAATTAGCGTGTGTCGGGAGATGGTGTAAAATAATTGTTTGATGGATAATGTGCTTTTCAAAAGTTTACATAATGGTGCTCATAGTGTAGTGAAATTGCCTAAAATGGCGGATTTAGGGAGTCTGAATTTGAGCTTTGTGGGGACACAATTTCGGACTTTATGCAACATTTTCCAGTTATTATCAAATTTATAGGGTTTGAGGTGATTTTTCTTAAACTTCGTCAGCAACTGGCATTCATCACAGCTGAAATACACTTGCAATGTACCAATTTTTGAACATGGGAGGAGCTTAAAAATAGGGCTCTTAAAAGTGGTACCTACTCAGAAAGTTCGAATGGCCCCACTGGGGTCAAATGTTATAAACTTACGGTACAAAACAACTGCGTGGATTCCTTGTTGTCCAATGAACTCACGCTGTTTCTTTGTGTACAGTAAGTTTATAACATTTGGCCTCAGGGGGTCGTTCAGACTTTCTGATGAGTGCGTACCACTTTTAAGAGCCATATTTTTAAAGCTCCTCCCACTTACAAAACAGGAAGATTACAAGTACATTTCAGTTCTGACGAACACTTATTGATATTTTGGTTCAGTAAATATCGCCTCAAACCTAAATAAATATGATAATATCAGAATAATGTTGCTCAAATTCAGAAATCTTATCTTCACAAAAATCATATTCAGTCTCCTTAAATCCGCCATTTTAGGCTAATTTACTACATTATGAGCGCCATAATGTAAACTAATGGAAAGTACATTTTCTGTCAAACAATTATTTTACACCATCTCCCGGCACACCCCAATTAGTATTTAGCCCGTGCGGTTTATGCAGACCCTACCAGACCAGTCTTGGAATTTTGCGAAAAAATATTCCATATTAAATGTCAAGTCTGTACATACAAACAAGCAAAAAGATCAAATAATTCTTTTCACATTGAAATAATGCGTCCAATCGCTTTGTATAAAGTATATTAAAATTTCATGCTAAAATTGTGCTTTATCAAATTGTAATGCAGTGCTTTTACCTTTTAGTCATTTTGTTGGTTACAAAAATAAACATATGTTAGGTGCAAATGTTTTAAAATATCATAACATTTGTAGTTTAGTAATAATAATTCGTCCTATTCACTATAAATTACCTATGAGCTCGAAAAGGTGAGCAATGTTTTTTTTTTAATTGTGAAAACACGTCGATACATACAAAACAATGTTAGCTCCGGTAAATTGTTTTTGCAAAACCTCACTGGCGGTGTGTCGTAAAAAGTAGTGGGATAAATTAAATTCTCATCATACTTGCTATATCGCAATCCACCTCGTCGGACATGTCACTACAATCTGGTTCACCGTTACAATGTAATAGATTTCCAGGTTCTCGAAGACATTCCCCGTTATCACATCTAAACGATGATAGGTAGTTACAAGAGGCTGAAAGAGATGATACATCTTGTTATATAATGTGTAATTTCATTTGCAGGGAAAGAAGACCCACGCATCGCACGCTACCACAATAATATTTGAACGTGAAATTTTATGTTGTTTGTACTGTTGACCGTGACTGCTCATATCCATAAGTACCAGACTTGAGTCCTGTTGATCAGGGACAATCTGTGTAGCCATTGGCCGAGCAAGCAAAAGATCTGTGCTTTAAGTACCAGCACAGATGGGTTGCCCGGAGTTTTTTCTCTGGATTATCTGCCTATGCATGTCATATTTCCTTTGTAATATTACGTTTAATTGTGCTAGTGTGCGATGCGTGTTTCTTCTTTCCCCTGTATATTGATATAAGAATTACGATTAAGCATCATTAATTTGATCTCGTGCGCTAGTTTTTTTTATCTGCAAATATTACTGCGCAAATCTATACGAAATAACAAATGTTTACAAGGTCCTCATTAAAATAGAGTAATCCAAACAAATAACGTTCATCCCCATATCACACCCAAAGTCCCTGGCAATCATAACATCATACCTTATATATGTTAGAAAAATAATTATCAATAACAAATCACATGGTTTTATTTAAAACAAGCTCATATCCTTAGCAAACACAAAAACGTTTTAAAACGTTTTTAATAAGTTATATTTTGGCTTTTGGTTTAGGTAAAAACGTTTTAATAACATTAAAATGTCGGGTTATATAAAGGTCATGATAACGTTTTAAAACGTTTTGTATAAAAACGCACTACAACAATATTTTTAAATGTTTTCAAAAATGTTATTGTAAACAATTTTTGCAAACATTTTTACCAAATATTGTGTCAATACTTAAATAACATTATGTTAAAATATTTGAACCCAGCAAACAGAAATGTTCTTAAAATGTTTTTTCAAAACCTTTTAATAACATTTAAATGTCGGGTTATATAAAGGTCATGAAAACGTTTTTAAAACGTTATTGAAAATATTTTGGGCAAACATTTTTCGCAAAATATTTTTCAACCCCAAAATATCGTTTTGTTTAAAATGTTTTGTATCAAGTTTTTAAGAATGTTTTTGGAATGTTATTAAAACGTTTTTATACACTTTATATAACCCGACATTTAAACGTTTTCTGTAAAACATTTTTGTTTGCTGAGCAGTAGATTATCAAAAATGTTTTTAAGGTTATGAAAACGTTTTATACTCTTAATATACCCTTTATATAACCCGACATTTAAACGTTTTCTGACAACCTTTTATAACCTTTTGCGAATGATGTCGAAAACGTTTTGTATTTGCTGGGATTGGCCATTAAAAAAAATAATGAAAACCAGGGCTGATAAAAACAGCCATTTCTCGACACGCGATACACAGTGACAACGCCGGGTAAATAATTATATTGTACAGGCAGGGAAGCTAAATCAATACCCGTGTATCTGCTATGCACGATTTGATATTCAGAAGATAAACCTTTGGATACCGGGGCAATGACACTGTGCAATATATTCAAAATTCTCGGGTGCCGACAGTCTGGTGCAATGACGTTTTGGTTATTTGTGCTCAATTGTCGTCAGCCTTCATTGTATACAGGGACGTCATTGCTCTAGACATTTTCTGCGCCCGGGAATTTTGAATATCGCGTGTTGAGAAACGGCTGTTTTTATTTGTTTTTATGGCCAATATGCGTTTGTTTTAAATGAAACCATGTGATTCGTGCTTGATAATTATTTGTCTTACATACAGTATATGTTGTGATTGCCTTATACATGTATTTCAATTACATATTAACACTGAAAGATGTTTTGTTTGGATTGTGGAAGCCAATCTCTGAAGCATGTAAAGTGGTATGACTCATTGATTCTTAACACCTAAAATGTTAATAATCAATGAGTCATACCACTTTACATGTTCAGAGATTGAATAACTTGACACCTTCTCGATCTATGGAGCGAAACTCCATTGATCGAGAAGGTGTCAAATTATTCAATAAAGGTGAAAAGGACTATGTCAAAAGGGGATGATGGTAGTATATTCGCCACAATAGTTGTATACTTTTATTAACAATTAAAACTTACCCATTGTAACATCGGTCCGACACAGCAGAAGAAGAAAAACCAAAATTACTCTTTTACAGGTTGCCATCTAAGTTCTTGTTGACACCGTCTTTCTTAACAAAATATTTATATACATGAAATCAGACGAAAGTCATTATATCCAGCGAATACACCCCAGCCTGGCATACCTGTAAAGAACGTGTTAGCATCAACCTCACAGTTTTGACAATGAACTGACTGGTAGTGAAGAATTAAATACCATAGGTATATCCATATACCTAACACAGCACAGGATAATGCTTCATATTCGGCAGAATTGTTGTAGGCCTATACTTTCAGTAATAATTAAAATTTCTGATCCCATGATTTTCTAGTCTGGCATATCGATCATAGGCAAACTTCATTCGATTAACATGCACTGGGGCTGACATCAACTTATTGTTTGTCAGATTTCGAACACGGAAATTCACGGGCCCCGTTTGCTCTACGAGTAAGTATGGTCCTGACCAAAATTTCATGAGCTTCTTGGACAAGAGGCTGGAATATATAACCAAATTGTATCACCCACCTGAAACTGTACATCACTTGCATGTTCATCATAACGGTCTTTCATGCTAGCTTGATTAAGTTCAAGATGTTGCTTAGATATTGCACGGAACACTTCTAATTGAGATACCAAATGATGGATATGTTCTCTCACTGTCTTCTCTGGGTATTCACTCTTAGCCATCAATGTCACATCCAGGGGTAGTCTTGCTTCCCTGCCATATAATAAAAAGAAAGGGCTAAATCCTACAGAATTGTCTGCTGGTGTAGACCTATATGCAAATTGAATGGCTGGAATATACTCATCCCAGTTTGTCTGATACTCATTAGAATAGTGTGACAAGGTATCTAAGATAACAGAGTTAAAACGTTCCTGTATAGCATTACACTGTGGATGATAACTACTTGTATTCAACTTTGATGTACGCATAATTCTACACACTTCAAGCACCAGTTTACTGAGAAAATGTGTACCTCGATCACTAAGCAAATATTGCGGACAACCATGTTGACATATAATATGATCAAAGAATGCTCTAGCTACAGTGGCTGCATCCATAGTCTTAATTGGAACTAAGATAGGCCATCTGGTACAGTGATCTATAAAACACAATACATACCGATTACCATTGGTTGTAATAGGTAGAGGACCCAAGATATCCACACTTACACGTTCAAATGCACTGGGGACCTTCATGGTCATCATGGGAGCTCTAACTTTGTGTCTATGTGTTTTTCTCTGAGCACAAGATATACACGATCTTACCCAATTGTCAACATCTCTATACATACGTTTCCAGAAATATCTTTGGCGGATTTTGTGATATGTTCTCTGAAAACCAAAATGAGCTGCTAAAACATTATCATGACAGCTGTTGTTAAGTATGATATCAATCATGGTTACAGGTACATAAAATTGCACAGTATTTCTTTCTGGCATGTGACGTTTGGCGGGTGTGTGCCATATATGATACAAAATACCTTCATGGACATAGTATTGATCTGACTGTAATAAAATATCACGTGCTTGTCTTTGATTATCAGGCAATATGTCTTCATCCAAAAATCTTATCATGGGACCAGCAAAAGGAACTTTTTGAATATCTACATACTTTTTGTCTCCATCCAGTCGTCTATTCCTCTGAAATCTCAGATTTCGAACAGTATTCACTTCTGGATCTGGCTTTGTCTCTGACGTAGGAGAGTCATTGATGACGTCATCAGTCATTGTCTCCAAGCCACATTCTGTCCAGTTTGAATCTGTTGCTGAGGAAGTAGGGGAGTCAACATGATATGAGTTACATGAATTACAAGATTCTGACACTTGAGTTGGTATTCTACTTAGTGCATCTGCATTACCATTCTTACATCCTCGTTTATGGACTACTTCATAAGTATATGATTGTAACTTCAGTACCCATCTTGCGAGGCGACCTGTTGTACGCTTTTGACCAAACAACCATTTCAATGCACAGTGATCAGTCTGAATTATGAACTTTACAGTATGTTGAAGGTATGGGGAATATTTCTTAATCCCTTCAACCACAGCCAAAGCTTCAAGTTCAGTAGTTGTATACGTCTTTTCGGAATCATGCAAAGCTCTACCTCCATAACAAATTACCTTCTCTTCACCATCTTGTACCTGTGCTAAAATGAAACCAAGACCTTTTATACTGGCGTCAGTTTGCAACATAAATTGAGTACCATCAAAACGAGGGTAGGCAAGAATTGGAGGTTCTACTAGCTTTTGTTTCAGGATTTCAAACGCCTCTGCACACTCTTTTGACCAAATAAATTGAACATCTTTACGAGTGAGATATGTTAAAGGTGCGGCTATTTTACTGTAATTTCTAATGTACTTCCTGTAATAGCCTACAAAACCTAGAAATGATCTTACTTCCGATACCTTCGTTGGAACTGGATACTCTTGGACTACTTTGGTTTTCTCTGGATCAGTAGCTATCCCATCTTTACTTACAATGTGTCCTAAATAACGTACCTGTTCTTGAGCAAAAGTACACTTTTTAGGCTTGAGCTTCAAATTGGCTTCTCTCAACCTCTGAAACACTTGTCTCAAATGATCTACATGTTCATTAAAAGAATTGGAAAACACTATTATATAATCCAGATATATTAATACAAATTTCCAATTTAAACCTCTGAACACTTCTTGCATAACTCTTTGAAACGTGGCTGGAGAATTTGTACATCCCATTGGCATTACATTAAACTCATACAAACCATCTTGTGTAATGAAAGCACTCTTTTGTTTTGAGCTTTCTTCAAGTCCAATTTGGTAATAACCTGACGCTAAATCTAGTGTGGAAAAATAATTTGGTGTTCCTGCGCCTAAGCTATCTAATGCATCATCTATGTGAGGTAGAGGAAAATGATTCTTTTCCACAATTTGGTTACATAATCTCATATCACAACAGAATCTTAGTGTACCATCAGGTTTAGGAATCATTACAACAGGAAAATTCCAACTACTGGTGGATTCTCTGATTAAACCATCTTCTAACTTCTGATTGACTTGTTTACGTATTTCAGCTTGCACATGAGGAGGTTGTCTATAAGGACGACATTTGATTGGCGGATGATTACCAGTTCTTATGACATGCTCAATTTTCTTATATCTTCCTCTAGGACTATCTTTGGTTTGAAAAACGTCTACATACTCAGCTATAAGATCAGATAACATATCAGAATCGGTATCAGTTAAATGAGAATCATTGAAATTGACCTGAGAAAGAACTTCACGTACCTTATGATCTGGCGAATTCTGTGCCTTTACATGGACTGATGATACAGGTACTTCATCTACTATAGAGTCATCTATATCAGTAAAATGAATGATTTCACTGTTATTTACAAGCGTACCAAGTTTTGTTCTAGGATACAACACAATTGGTTCATTGCTAGTGTTTAACACAAGTAATTGAGTACTACAACTGAATACCTGAGTGGAAGAAAGGCCCAACTCCAATTTTTTACAAAAATGAGTTAGACCCAGCATTTTATTGCCAGCAGACTGATCTTCCTTGTGTGTGAAGGATGAGCCAAAATCCACTCTCCAAATAGTCTTCCACGTACACTTAATCATGGTTTTCATGGAAGAAAGGCCCAACTCCATGGAGTTGGGCCCTTCTTCCACAAATATAGTGTTAAAGAGGAATTTTGTTCATCCATGAAATCTGCTTTTCACTGCAATAAATTTTCTTGCCAACCTATTACATGAGTTCTATTTGTGCAATTAATGGTAATTATCTAATTTCTGTAGCTATTTATAACACAGAACTGGTACTTGTGGTATATTAGTGGAAGAAGGGCCCAACTCCAGCTCGTATTAAGACCTGTACCGTTGCCATGGAAACATCATATATAATTTCGAATGTATGTACTATTGTATGTTCGTGTATTAAAGGTCCCCTGAAGATAAAAACGTTCTGCCTATAAAACTTTTCCAAATATTAAGTTTTTTCTTAATATCTCAAAAACAGTTTTGATGGAGTTGGGCCCTTCTTCCACTCAGGTATTCAACTAGATTTGTTAGCAATAGGTTGAACACTTGATACTGTATTGGCAATCAATACTCCTAAAGCAGTGACTCTCCGTCCTCCCTGACATAATCCTATTGTGCCTTTTGGAAGATTATTCGATAATCTCGCACGCACCACTGATTGTGAATGAGGCGGAATTTCTTGCCTTTCAATTACACGTAAATTACTCTTCTTAAACAACCGCAATTTCTGTGTGTTAAAATCTAATCTGGCCTTATGTTGTTTTAGGAACCTCTTTCCCAACATGATTTCCTGACTAAGATTTCGAGCAATATACATTGGCACGAGAAATTTTGCACCTTCAATAAACAATGGAACAACAACAAAACCACTGATTTGCAACACAGATTTGTTTGCGGTACGGGCTTTTGTTAATCGCGGTCTTGACACTGCAATTTGGTGTGACAATTCCAAAGAATGCCAGTACTCATGATCGATTAGATTCATTGTACAACCAGTGTCAATTAAACAGTCAATGTTTTGGCTACCGATAGTGACAGAAATATAAACTTCTTCATCAAAATCTGTTTCAACGTTATCACTATCGCATTCAGACGCGGCAAAATTTGAATCAAATTTTCCATTGCGCGGAACTTGGGTTGAATTACACGGAGAATTACTGCTCTTGTTTACATTACAATCATTCGAAATAAATTTCTGTACAGTTTGTGCATGTATTACCTGTTCATCAGTTGGATACAAAGTATGACTCCGATCACAAATATCTTCACACGGAAAGTAATTGTTCACAGGAGTTTGACAATTTAATCGTTCAGGTAAGATACCTATTTTCCCATCTGAATTTTCCTGAACTTGTTCTGAATCTACAGTTTGAATAGTATCAGATGGGTCATTTAGTTTAAAGGACGCCCGTCAATATGAAACCTTTCATAACAACGACGACGCATATGATTATATCGTCCACATCTATAGCATACAATGGGCGGCCTGAAATTTCTGAACTGGCCTGAGTTGAATGACAAATTTGCATTGTTATGTGCTTGATGAGGCGACTGATATTGATTACGATGAGTTCGTTCAACCCTTTGTTCGGCGTCTCGAATTGATTGAACCATCTGAATGTCTCGAGCATCTTTTTCCAAACTCTTGAATCTATCGTCCATACTATGGAATTTACCTTTAATACTCTGTATTACAGCCATTACATCGTTTATTGAAACTTCACCTTCGCCTTGACCTCCCGCACCTTCACCTGTGTCTAAATAGGCCTTGCCTAGGGCTAAGTGGCTTATTATAGGAGGAGCCATAATCACATTTACTTGTACATTAATATACACTGTATCAATACAAGAATATCACGCTGCAATATTATTCACAAAATGGCCGAAAACAGAAAACACGCAACAAAATTATTCGCGCCACAAAACAACTTTGGCGGGAAATCACGAGAAGCGTATTTCACTTAATCTATCAAAAATATCTCATAATATATATACAATGAATCAATCCAAAAATGCTAGAAATAATAATACCAAATTAACTTACCTGGGGTTTGGTTTTTCCCACCAGGGGTAGCTGACAGCCAGTCACAGCTTGCTTGGTACCGGAAAAGATCTGATTCTCCACCATTTAATATGACTCAGAAATGATGTGAAGATCCACGAACCAGTTATCTGATTATTAGAAATTAAACCAAATACATGGCCAATGGATCTTCCATCTGAGACGGGGAAAAACTCGAACAGAAACAAACGGAGAGCAAACTATAACTTCACAAATAAACTTTAATTACTCATCAACCAAGTGGTCACAACATAATATAGCTGAGTAAAAATATTCTTAGCTCCATCCTCGGCTGTGGCTGGCTGTCTTCTACCACGAATAATAGGCCGGGGTAATTGAGGAGACGGAGCCGCGGAGCGATATATTTAAATTAGCTATGGAAAGCAAATAGCGTCATAACAATACGTTGCCGTAATATAAAGACAATGACGAAATCTCGCAATTTCAGAGTAGGACAATTAGCTCAGGTTCACGTGTCAGTGTTATCATGGTTATCATGTATATAGTTTTATAATAATTATCGTAAGTGCAGCTTTAAGACATTTCGGATACAACTGGATCCAACGGTGTCGGACAATAATGTACTCTCACGCTGGTATATTTCCATTACTTGATTACAGAAGTAAAAATAACACCGTTATTCACTACTTTGCTGTTTGAATTAACTTTCAAGTCTCATCTACAAATTTCGACAAAAATTAATAATTGGATTATTTTCTTTTCACTCAAACTCTGTGTTACATCTGTCATACTGGGAATTTTTAATCAACGTAATCCATCACAGATACTGATAAAATTAATGACAATGTTATTTTTACTTTTGTAATCAAATAATGACAATACTCCATCGTGATCAGAAAATCTGAGAATGGGCGAACTGTCTGAAGTTATTAGTACATTATTATCTGAACCTTTTAGATCCAGTTATATCCGAATTGTCTTAAAGCTGATGATAATCATGATAACACTGACACGTTACCTGCGAGTTGTTTGTCCTATAGCTGAAATTGCGACTTAATTAGATTTCAGCATCGTCTTTTTGCGGCAACGTAATGCATGGCACAACTGCACATGAATCTGAACCAATCTGGATCAAAATGTGCTGTGTTAGGTATATGGATGTACCTACGGTTTTTAACTCTTCACTACCAGTCAGATTTGTCAAAACTCTGAGGTTGATGCTGACACGTTCGTTTTGGGTGCGCCGGCGACGAACTAGCCGGGGTGTATTCGCTGGATATAATGACTTTCGTCTGATTTTATATGAATATTTTCTTAAGAAAGACGATTTCTTCTCATTTAGTGTGAGCGAACAAGAATTTAGATGGCAGCCTGTGAAAAACTAATTTTCATTCTACATCTTCTGCTGTATCTCGCCGATGGTATAGTGGGTAAGTTTTAGTTTCCAATAACAGTATCACTATTGTGGCGAATATGAAGTAGTATTCTACCATTTAAAGGGTGTTAAGAGAGCTACAACGTGGTTTGAATTCCAGAGGTAGTGTTCCTGTAATTATGGGTCTTTCACTCCATTGTCAAACTTCCGTGTTCCCTGTAGGATTACATGTTTGAAACTAGATGAAAGTGCCCAATCAATCCTAACAAGGTCAGTCATTAGCCGGCTTGTTGAATGGTCATTTGTACTGAGTACCCCCCCCCCCCGGGCTCAAGACCTTTCGCTCATGTTTCATGGATATGAGCAGTCAGGGTATACAGTACAAACAACATAAATTTCTCCTGCAATTGAAATTATACATTATTTAACAAAGATGTATCATCTCTTTCAGCCTCTTGTAACTACCTATCATCGTTTAGATGTGATAACAGAGAATGTCTTAAACAACCACGTGGAAATCTATTACATTGTAACGGTAAACCAGATTGTAGCGACATGTCAGACGAGGTGGATTGTGATATAGCAAGTATGATGAGAATTTAATTTACCCACTAATTTTTCACGACACATCGCCAGTGAGGTTTTGCCAAAACAATTTTCCACATACGGGTCCGAACATGATTATATACTGCAATACGCATGAGCGTACTGCATGGCTCCGATTCATTGCATGTAAGCTGATCCCTGGAGCTGATCTCGTAATTTTACCATTGTTCCCGCCATTGTTTTTGTATGTACGAGGGGCGGTCAATAAGTTCGTAGAACAAGGTACTTGAGCCAAATTCTTTCTATCTCTTTTTTGAGCATGGTCACTACATACCTTAATGTACCCGTCGCAATTTTTCTTGAAACCTTCTACTCTCTTAATGTAAAAGAGTGAAAATTCAGTCTTTTTAGAGTGAATTTTCACTCTTACAAAGAGTGACTCTAGGGACCAGTCCTTGAAGAGTGAAAATCACTCTTTGTAAAGAGTAAAAATATTTTACTCTCAAAAGAGTGCTTTCTCACTCTTAAAAGACTGAAACCCACTCTCAAAAGAGTGGAAATGAAATGACTCTCACTCCAAAAAGTGGTAATTCACTCTTAATTGAGTGAAAACTAATCAATCTTTTAGAGTGAATTATATTACTCTCTTGTCATTTGAAAGGGCCAATTTTACTCGATAAGAGTGAAAATCAGTTCACTCTTGACAGGGAGTGAAAATTTCACTCTTTTACATTTATAGAGTATGTCAACAAAATGGAAGTCTTCCGATAGCTCATTGAGCCACTCTTCAGTGAAGGCTCACCAGCATTGATCACCAGCAAACCTGATATTATGAAGGTAGGACTTAAAATTCTAAAATAGGTTTCACTACCTGGAGGCCATGCCTGAACCACAATATGGTTACTTTAATTAACTGACCGCTCTGTCGTGAATAAGAATAGCATACAGGACAAAATCCGAGAACAGCCACATTCCTACCATCAACCTTCTTCACATGTTGGCTTGCCTCAATTTTGCTATCCAAATTGTATGATATGCCTATGATTGTACTTTCATTTGGTAAATGATCTGTCATCAAGACTATCCCTAGATCTCAGATGATGATCTTCCACTAAATTCACTCATAATTTCAGTGACTAATATTATCACCTTTAGCCACATATAGATTAAACTTGCCTTGGTCCTCATCCTAAGTGTATAGAAGGTGTGGACCTGAATATGTCAACTGGCATCAAATTTGTACATGAAGATTCCGGGACCCCATCTAGAAGACACCCTGGAATACCCAAATGTTAATGGATTAATATTGAAAACACATTAATCAGAGTTGTCATATTTTGTGGCTATTTCATCTTTCTTATTTGGCTCTTTATTCATTATCAATGCCACTGTACCAGCGCGTATATCATTAGTGGTGATGTCAGCAAGTCTTTTGGACCTTGGATGATCTTCAAGGACGCTCATTCCATTCTTGAACTCTAAGAAACATTTCGTTGCTGTTGAATACCGGGGACTTCATTACCATTTACAACAACTGTACACTGTTAAAATTTATTTGAGTTTTCAACATCGTCGGGAGAAATTTCCATGATGACCTTGTATTCACTTCTGGTAGTACCTGTGAATGCATGGAGGTAGGCTTCCTTCCTCTGAAGAGTGTCCTGCCCATATACAGTGATGCAAAAATATAATATCTTTGCAGTATTGTTTTGAAGGAACAAGCTTTCACATGAGACCAAATTCAATACCGTGCGACAAAGGAGCATACCGAGTTCTACGAACTTTTTGACCGGCCCTCGTAGCTATTTAAAGGCATATATTGGAATGTCATCATTCCCTGGGTAAGATCTGACACCAGGCCGGCCCATGGCCAGAGTAGGTAACATGAGTAGGTTTGTTTCACCTTGAAGGCAAGGATAGTCTTGCAAATATGGGCTAACTTTCCCCTAGGCCATCCAATATGCCATGAATTAGTAGGACTACAACTGGTATCTACTGGTCAGTTTATACTCCTATTTCCACATCTGTTAATTTTATATGGGCCTTTAAACTAGTTTATTACCGAAACCCTCATGGCCCATTCCATGTCAACTCCAGGGATGTGCACCGCAGCACCTCTTCAATTTTTTTCGTTTTCTGTGTGGTGGTAGATATTGATGAGAAAGTAAAATCCTGAAAATTTGAGCTTCATACTCCATTTCGTTTTCCCGTGGCATCAATTTGAAATTTAGGGGGTCAGCGTAAAAATGTGTCGCAACGCGAAAGACGATGTTTGGAGGTCCATAAATGTATAAAGGGAACCCTTTAAAACTTTGAAAAGTATGTATCCTGGGGTACTTTTTGGTGTAGAATTCAAATCTGCTATCAGAAAACTTTTAACTCATTTACTTTAAAAGATATAGGGCCCTCAAATCATTTCATCCAAAATCAACTTTGTGGGGGGGGGGGTCAGAACTCTAAAGTAAAAAAATGTTAACTGATGTTTTGCCAGTCATCAAGCCCTTTAAGCCATTACTCTTATCAATATTGAAGCATATTAAATACATTTATGGTGAGAAATTGTCTGACATTGGTTTTCAGGGGGGTCAAAACCAATGTAAAAAATTGGTTTTCCATGGTAATATCTCAGCTAAATGTATTCTAATATGCTCAATATTGATAAGAGTAATGTCCTACCAAAGGGCTCTGACTGGCAAAAAATTGACGCTAAAATTATTTTTACTTTTGGAGTTCTGACCCCCCAAAGTTGGTCCTGGTTGGACGAAGTTGCATTTTGAGGGCCCTATATCTTTTAAAGTAAAGGAGTTACAAAGTTTTCTGATAGCAGATTTGAATTCTACACCAAAAAGAACCCCAGGATACATACTTTTCAAAGTTCTAAAGGGTTCCCTTTATACATTTATGGACCTCCAAACGTCGTCTGCGTTGCATTGACACATTTTTACGCTGACCCCTAAATTTCAAATTGATGCCACGGGAAAACGAAATGGAGTATGAAGCTCAAATTTTCAGGATTTTACTTTCTCATCAATATCTACCACCACACAGAAAAAGAAAAAATTGAAGAGGTGCTGCGGTGCACATCCCTGAGTTGACATGGAATGGGCCTCATAAGACTAATGCAGAGAATAAAGGAATTAAAAAGAGCGCTGCACCGTTCCAGGTTCCCGATCGCAGGCGTGGCTTTGTCACTTGCATCGTGTTTTCACAAATAAATCAAACAAACAGATAAAAAACACATTGTTTACGTGCTAACACCTTTGTCAAGCTCACAGGTAATTTATAATGAATAGGTCGAATTATTATTCCTAACTATATAAGGGCAAGTTTGAAAATCGAATGTGCAAAACTGCAAATTTTTTGATATTTTAAACCACTTGCCCTAAAAATATTTTTATTTTGTAACAAACAAAATGACTATTGTACCGCACTACAATTTGATAAAGCACATTTCTAGCACAACTGAATATTTTAATATACTTCATATAAAGTGAGAAGAATTTTTGTTCTTTTTACTTGTTTGTATATGTGTTTATTTGTTTGTTTCATGTTGATATACGATTTCGCCCTTTAATCTAGAGATGTGCATAGAGGCCGCCGAAGATTTCAAAATTAGACTTGTTATCAACCAGCCTCAACAGGTTTCATCCAACAACTACCCAAAACAATACCCGACAACTCCTAGATACTACGGGGATGTATTCGAAAATTTTACGCTGACAATGGCATATTTACTATAAAATTTCTTGACACTAGCATCTCTTTAGGTGACAATATCGGAATAGGTCTAGGATTATTACCTGGATTTAACAGTGTGGTCTACGGGGTTAGCGCTGCGGCGAGGATCTGTACGAGGGAATCATCCACGTAGCGTAGCCATACTTCCTCTTACATATGGCTCTGAGATGTGGGTTTTGTTTGGTACACAGTTCTATTATGTACATTTGCAAGACTTGCACCAATTTTCCACGGCTTCTTATGGATTTTTAATAGAAATATCTGTCAACAACAAAATAATAGGTAATATATATTTAAGAATACTATGTAAGCTCATGTTTGAAAATTCCTCTGAACCAATACATACATTATCAGTCACAACTTTGACCTTCGTCGGGAGACTAGCAACCCAAGTTCGGGATCACTGACCTTTTGAACACTTTAC
The DNA here is from genome assembly GCF_039555335.1 of Amphiura filiformis. Classification (NCBI taxonomy): domain Eukaryota; kingdom Metazoa; phylum Echinodermata; class Ophiuroidea; order Amphilepidida; family Amphiuridae; genus Amphiura; species Amphiura filiformis. The sequence goes on from NC_092635.1 coordinate 33,173,949, forward strand.
CCCGACACTTTGTCGTAAACGCTCGGTATCTGGTATCATTAAGTTTATTTGAATACATTCACAACTACATGAAATTATGCAACTTGTATAATTGACTATTATATTTTTGTATTTCAAGATAACTGTACAGATGCATTTCTTTGTGAAGTTAATGCTGGTTTAGTGTGCTTATACGACTATCAAGTTTGTGATACTTACTTTCATTGTACAGACAAATCAGATGAAACTGATTGCGGTACGTTTATTTTTGATAGGTCTGTCTTAGACAAAGTGATTACGGTAGGTTTATTTATCGTTACATTACATCTGTCTTAGTCAAAGTGATTGCGGTAGGTTTATTTATCGTTACGTTACCTCTGTCATACACAAAGTGATTGCGGTAGGTTTATTTATCGTTACGATAGCTCTGTCTTAGATAATGTGATTCCGATAGGTTTATTTATCGTTGCGTTACATCTGTCTTAGACAAAGTGATTGCGGTAGGTTTATTTATCGTTGCGTTACATCTGTCTTAGACAAAGTGATTGCGGTAGGTTTATTTATCGTTACATTACATCTGTCTTAGTCAAAGTGATTGCGGTAGGTTTATTTATCGTTACGTTACCTCTGTCATACACAAAGTGATTGCGGTAGGTTTATTTATCGTTACGATAGCTCTGTCTTAGATAATGTGATTCCGATAGGTTTATTTATCGTTGCGTTACATCTGTCTTAGACAAAGTGATTGCGGTAGGTTTATTTATCGTTGCGTTACATCTGTCTTAGACAAAGTGATTGCGGTAGGTTTATTTATCGTTACGTTACCTCTATCTCAGAAAACAGAAAAAGTGATTACGGTAGGTGTATTTATCATTACATTACCTCTGTCTAAGATAAAGTGATTGCGGTAGGTTTATTTATCGTTACGTTACCTCTGTCATACACAAAGTGATTGCGGTAGGTTTATTTATCGTTACGTTACCTCTATCTCAGAAAACAGAATAAGTGATTACGGTAGGTGTATTTATCATTACATTACCTCTGTCTAAGATAAAATGATTGCGGTAGGTTTATTTATCGTTACGTTACTTCTGTCGTAGACAAAATTATTGCGGTAGGTTTATTTATCGTTACGTTACTTCTGTCTAAGATAAAGTGATTGCGGTAGGTTTATTTATCGTTACGTTACTTCTGTCGTAGACAAAATGATTGCGGTAGGTTTATTTATCGTTACGTTACTTCTGTCGTAGACAAAATGATTGCGGTAGGTTTATTTATCGTTACATTACATTTGTCTTAGACAAAGTGATTGCGGTAGGTTTATTTATCGTTACGTTACTTCTGTCGTAGACAAAATGATTGCGGTAGGTTTATTTATCGTTACGTTACTTCTGTCGTAGACAAAATGATTGCGGTAGGTTTATTTATCGTTATCAGTCTTAGCTCGTAATAGGCGAGAATTATTCGGTTTTTGTTAGTCCTCGCGTCAATAAAGTCCCAAGTTACGCCTGCGTAGATTCACAAAAGCACGCGTCAGTCAATTATTACGCAAAGCGCGGTTCGCGTAGGTGGTGTGCCATGCTGTTTTACGCTATTACATCAATCTACGATGTTATGAGTCCATCCTATTACGAGCTGATCATAGTATAGTGACTTATTGTTTGCAATTACAGATTATCACATTACAAAGTTCTTTGAAGTTGGTCTTGGCAAAAGTGTCATTCTGTCTTCACATAACTATCCGTCAAGTACATATGCCGATGCACAATGGGTTGTAACGTCTACGGATATTGGAGCTTATCAGATAACTTTGACTGACTTCAACATATCAACATTTGCCGCATCTCTTACCGTTGGAAAAGGACACGATTTCAAAAGCAATCTTTTATTATTTAGATCCCGTGATTTAGTCATACCAACAAATGAAACAGTAATTATAAAGGAAACATCCGTTTGGATTTGGTTTCATGTCAACGATCCGGCAAAGAAAACATATACACAGTCGATTAATAGTAAATTGACATTCGATACATTTCCAAGTGTAAATGGAATCCAAATAATGGTTTTACGAGTTGCTAATGGTACGTGAGTTGTTCATTGTGAGAATTGTGATATCTGATCAGCGTGGCAGCATATGTTATAATTTGGTAGAATATTTTTAAGATGTGACCATGAAGACGATGACAATGGTTGTTAATATTATCATCATAATCTTTTCTGTTCCTTCTTAGACAATCTATGCACTGATCGTTTTGAATGCGAGTCTGCGTGTATTCCAAGGAGATGGGTTTGCGATGGTTTTATCATGTGTTCTTCAGGCTCGGACGAGATCAATTGTATACAAAGTAAGAGATCCGGATAAGCAATATCGGTATAGTCTAAAGTTGCTTTGTTATGGTTGATAAATCGGAAAAAGATACCCTTATACCCCTATTTTACCTGGCGATATCGACAAAATCGATGTAATGCGCCACTAGTGGACGAACAGTAGACTTCGGTTATATATATAAATGCGCTTTTATAAATACGCACGTGACCAGATGGCCAGCGCCATATTTGCATTACATCACTGTCAATCACTGAAATGGCGACCATTGAGGGAGTGGCTACAGTTGTGACCTTGTTTCGTGGCTAGCACTGGCAAGGAACATTGGCTGGAGGTTAGATGCTAATTTTCAAGGATAAATCATGGATATCAAAGTATTGTTCCTGTGATGCCGATTTGATTTACCCCCGGCTCATGATTATTGCATAGCACCCCCCCATGTACAAGCATAACTTATTTATTTATTTATTTATTTATTTATTTATTTATTTATTTATTTATTTATTTATTTATTTATTTATTTATTTATTTATTTATTTATTTATTTATTTATTTATTTGTTTATTTATTTATTATTTTTACTTATGTACTTACTTATACTTCTTATTTTATAAATATTATTTGTTCCCCCCTTTCGGCAATAATGTGTATGACGATCTAACTGGCCGAATAAACCATTCATCTCATGCGTGATTGTACGTCAAATTGTCATATAACGTATGAGCGTGATGTATTATAGTACACATCTACATGTATTATAGTATAAGGTGCTTAAAACACATTTTGAATTGGTTTTTTGTCCATTTTGATACTTAATTGAATGTGAGCGAGCGAATGAGTAAGTTAGGGTTGAAGGGGTCGGGCGGGGATATCTAGCCTATTAGTTCGAGAGGGTCATTATTCTCAAAAGGTGTAAAGTTATAGTTTAGTCAATTTCTGTTGACATTAGTGTTCAAATTAGGATCAGGGTTATTGTTAGTGGCGCCACTACCGGGTGGAGGGGAAATATTTGTCTTGACTCCCAATAGATAAATTCATGACCCATTCCTTCCGAAGATAATGACAGCCCCCTAAGTTCCTATCATCACGTGCAAAAATGATCAAATAACATCATCGGCAGCTACGAAGTTCTGACCTTAATACCCGTAAGAATCCCAGATTTGCAGATGTCACGTGCGCATTTATAAAAGCGCATTTATATATATACCCGAAGTCCACTGACGAATGTCAATTTCTAAAGTTTTCTTCTTTACATTAGAAAAGGTTCGAGGACATCTCCCATTCACCGTGTGTGGTGAATTGACTACGTAAAAATCTTTTCTAAAAGTTTAAACTGACATTCAGCACAAAAATCCAACTAACCTTGAATTTTCGATGTGTGACACACATCTTCATCAGAAGAAGTCCTAGGATGTTGTGATGGACTTGCCCTTTTGTTGATCATTGGCGACTTTTGGTCGAATGAGGGCGTTGTAGAGAGTTGGCAATTCCAGTCCTTGATCACGGTTTAGTTCTGGCGTTTTCTTCTTGATCTGGAGGGCCTCCCGCACTAAACGGGGGTACTCACGATCATCCTTTGCTAAAACCTTGGTGGATTCCCAGTCAATTTTGTGGTGAGATTCAGTTTTATGCTCTGCGACAGCAGAGGGTTTGCGGCTGGGAGCAGTTGACTTATGCTCCTTCAATCTTTCTCCTAGTTGTCTACCGGTCTGGCCGATGTACGAACTTGAACACTCGCCGCAGGGGATCTCATAAACCACACCTGATTTTTTCTCTGTTGGCGTGGAATCCTTAGGTGAGACTAACAGTTTCCTCAGCGTATTGTGTGGTCTGAAGCTTGTCGCAACGCCATAAGATTTAAAAATACGCTGGAGTTTCTGTGACAGCCCCTCTATATCGGGGAGGGTGATATAAGTTGATGCTTTCTTGCCCTCTACTTGATTGGCTGTAGTAGGAGGGTCAGGAATGTTCTTTCGCTTGTCCTTGGCCGTGATCAAGGACTGGAATTGCCAACTCTCTACAACGCCCTCATTCGACCAAAAGTCGCCAATGATCAACAAAAGGGCAAGTCCATCACAACATCCTAGGACTTCTTCTGATGAAGATGTGTGTCACACATCGAAAATTCAAGGTTAGTTGGATTTTTGTGCTGAATGTCAGTTTAAACTTTTAGAAATTGTTTATCACCAGCACGTATGAACTTACATTCGAGTACGTAAAAATCAGACACTCGTCGGTATAGGCTAACTGCACGTATCATGCTAAACAAATGTATTTAGGCCAAAATATCACAATTAATATTGATTTGAATATGTTATCTTTATATTACATGCAAAACTATTTCGTAGTGAATCAAGGCCCGATAATGCCATTGACAATACATGGCACCATGCGTTCAGCACTGATATGTACAGAAGGCTGTGTGCTACCATTAATACTACAGTCCATTCATAAAAAATATCTCGATAACTCACTCGATAGTATGAACCATAACGTATATTTGAGCCAAATTTGGACATCATTCGGGTATTTTTCCTTTATGTACCGTGCAATATTCATAAATATTGCTCGGAAATCACCCAGTCGAGCCAACTTATGCACATTGATCATGCATCGACTTTTGGTCACTTGACGCAATCTGATTGTCTGATTGATATTGCATAGCATGTACACATTCCAACAAAGGATTTGAACCGGTGTCCTTCACTGTAATCAGTAGCGCAGTGCAGTCCATTCAATCAAATGTTGTCATCAACCTATTTGATGGTAGTGCATTTGATATGTGTGTGAGACGAACTGTCGCGGTAGTTCTTTTCTTTGAGTTTAATGGCGCCTTCAGCTACTATGGCTATTTGCGCCAACTGTCGCGGTAGATTGCAATCATGCTTTTTTGAATACATTTGAGTAGTCAGCCATATTTACGGTATGATTCGTCATAATGCATAACCTCTATATGTATGCGGTTCTCATGAATATTTGGCAAACAGGCCAATGGTGCTCCAATTGTATTGGCTGTGGACGGCGAGATGTAAATTGGGTGATGATGTCACAACTCATTAAAGCTTGTCACTCGGTCTATGGTAACTTGTTGTAATGATAAAAACAAGCGAGAAAAAGACTATTTTTTCTATTTTAATATAAAAACGTAGTTTCTAGCCTTTTCATTTTATTGTAGGAGTAAACATCCCCGCTAAAACATACAGACACTGACAAGACCAGATCATTTTAAACAAAAGTATGTGTACTAAAGATGTTTCGTAAACTGACATAGCACACAGTTTTGTTTGGCAAAATGTTTGAATGAGATCTGCAAGCAACTTTCAAAGTTACAGATCGTCTTCGATAGAATTCTAGTCCTTATTACTTGGATTCTGTAGGGCTGTTAGTAGCGCAAGCGTTAAAACGGTTGCCCAAGCGAGATGGGGTCAACTTGGTTACCAAAATTCGGCAACCTATGAATAGATCACATTGGGGAAAAGTAAGCCAAGAATTGCAAAAACAATGGTAAAATGTGATGCGATCAAGCAAATTCAGTCGGAACTCGGAAATATTAAATTTTCAGTTTCTTAGGATTGTAAGAATAATTTACAAAGCTGCATTTTGCAGAAAATCCTATTGAAATTGAACGACCAGTTCCAAAGATATGAGCAAATAGAGAGTATCCAAAACAACAGGAAACAAAAGGAAATATTTCCTTTGTTTGGCTATATCTCAAAATCAATATTTCCGAGCTCCGACTGATTTTGCTTGATCGCATCACAAATGAAACATGATCTAGATTCACACGATTCATATCCCTGATCATCCCTAAAATGCAGCCACACTGAACATTATCAGCAAAATGAACAGTAGAACATTCAAAGTGGTAAATTAAATGACTGTGAGATTGAGAGGCAACATTCCATAAACACAGTTAAATTTTACACAATTTACCAGACAGTGTACTTCGGTTATATTTATAAATGCACTTTTATAAATACGCACGTGACCACCTCCGCGCTGCCATAACAGCTTATAGACAGTAAGTCTTATATATAGCGAGTGGTCTTCCTATACATTTGAATGCAAAGGCGGAACAACATGACACTGCTGTGCAGCATAATTGTCTATATTGTAAACGCTTCCGGCGTTGAATATTTTTCCGTCGTCAAATACTTTCAAAATGTTGTTTTTGATAACATATTACAAATTCGGAATTGCAAATGTGTAATAATTTTGCAATTCAATTAATACTTAAATTTGATGATATTTATCTACAGAGTTCATATCCCTTTCTGTATAGTGGTCAATGCATGAGGATTTTGGTCACGCTTGTTGGTCTTGGTATGTCGTGCCCATGGGTCACGTGCGTATTTTATAAAAGCGCATTTATAAATGCCAGAAGGACATTCCTCGTATTTAAAATTCAATTCGATATGTCTGATGTGCTTTCAGGTCCCACAAAAAATACGTGAAAACGCCGCTATACATTGTATTTCATTTAAATCTCCACCCAATATTATGGAATTTAAGTTACGATTAAAGACCGCAAACACTGATTAAAACCATTCAGTGATAATATACATTTTTATGTCTTTCAGAAAATTCCAGAGTAACTTGAAATCCTTAAATGGTTTACATACATCTATATAATTTGAGCTAACCAGCAGAAAATTTTGCATATGTTTCTTTACTGTTTTATAAAGCCTTTTAGAGCGTGTTATTTAAACGTTGCTCCGAAAATGAATGCCAAAAATCGCTTGCCCCCTCCATTCGACCTGTTAATAGGTTCAAAACCTCAATTCCATGACCATTCTTTGGCCAGTAAGGTTTGACGATTGATTCGACTTCTATGGAACTTTTAGAAACAAATTAGCCCCCATGTCTCTCGCTAAAATCTCGGCATTTTTCGCTAGAGGCCAAAATCCTGAGTGAAAATGGGTAAAAAGACCGACCGTCTATGGCAAGCCAAGGGGTCCGAAAGCGTGGAACTGCTACGCGTAGCTTCTTTCTCGTAACGAGCAGCTGTTTGACCAATCAAAATAGTCAAATTTAATCACGTGGTTGGGTCGTTAGCTGCGCGTAGTATAGTGCTAGGTATCCTCTTTCACAATTATTATCTTGTAATTAATTTACGGGTAAGGCGGGCCAAATCACAGCACGTGTCAAGAGAACATGTTGCTAATGCCTGGCTAAAATGACACAAAGCATATTTATTTAGTATTTCCAAGTTTACACCGTGTTTAATAGCAAGTAACTTTATACTCGGGCTGTATTAGCGGTGCAGGGGATATGAAGGTCAAACAACAACTACTACTGATGTAAAGCGCTGTGTAAAGATATTGCAGGGAAAGCGATATCACATGCCACTGTGTAAATATGGAGAGAGTAAAATGGGACATCATTTTTTCGGAACAGGGGGGTTCCTAAATTTACAAAAAGTCGGCGTCAATAAATTGCGGCCCTCACTATTTCGGCATCAAAATGTTATGACCCCCGACTCCCACCACCGATACACCTTACCCCTATAGACAGGCTAAAATTGTATTGAAATCACGGTCTTTTTGAATACAATAAACACACTATCTGTAGTCATCTTGTGACTCCCTACATTTTGTTATTATCAATTTATGACCACTCGCCCTTATTTTGTTTTCCAAAATAATATGTCCGTTTATATTTGGGATCCCTTTCCGAAGAAAATGATAGCCCCCTAAATATAGAACAATCATCATTCTGTTCAGATATTACTTTAATAGCACCTATACCATTTTTGCTGATATAGGCCTACTACAGATATTTTCATTTACAAAAATTAACAACGTAATATTTGTGAGAGAGGATGTTTACATCAGCTCCACGTGTTTAAAACCGCGAATCTGATTGGTTAATAAGCTGCACGTAACGAGAAAGAAGCTGCGCGTAGCTAGTCCCACGTTCTGAGCCGCTTAGCTTGCCATAACCGTCCGCCCGTAGAACAGGGTTTCTTTTTTTCGTTGCCTAATGTCAAAATAATGTCAGAATCGGATTCCTTGTGCTCGACTTACACGAAAATGTGTCATTGTAATGATCATCTGTGCTCTTGTTCAAAACTTAATTTTTCAAAATGGTGCCGACGGCCATCTTGGATTTTGGCCTCTGGCGAAAAATGCCAGGATTTTTCCGAGGGACATGGAGGCTAATTTTGTCTAAAAGGTCCATAGAAGTCAAATCAATCGTCAAACTTTTCTAGCCAAAGAATGGTCACGGAATTGAGGTTTTGGACTCTATTATGTCCAACCATTGCTTGCCCCCTCCCTTTGACTTGCCAAAAATCCTTGACCCCCCTTTCAATCTCCACGGGTTCATAATTATTGCACAGTCCCTAATTTAATGCCAGTGTGGCATAATGTCTAGTGGCACAATACGCAATGAATTGATACGCATATCGTTCAACGTTGCGTTTATAAAAGGTCCTGCAAGTATTTTTTTTTACATTTAGACCCATATAGTTATTTATAATATCAAAGTTTCCCAGTCATTAAATTTTTTTGGTTTATTTTTTTTCTTTGTTTCATTTCACAGTTCGTGATCAAAATAAAACAGTACATCTGAAATCGTACGATTTATACGTGTTATCTTCGCCACATTTCACGTTGTCTTATTCGAGAAATATTGATTGCATCTGGGAATTTACGTCACCAGAATACGGTAAATACGTCATTAAACCAGGCCGTATTATTCGCATCGAGGAGTTCGACTCTTTAGATTTCGGCAATGGATCGTTTCCTTCACAAATGATACTGTATCATTATCCGAAACATCTAAAATATGTGCCAGCAGCTGTTATAATCGAGAGTCAATCGATGTGGGCCAGATTTTCATCAGATAATTATGGTACTACTTCAGGATTTTATATCATAGTTGAACGTGATACCAAAATGGGTAAGCCGGTTACATGAATATACATGTACATGTACCTAATAAGTAATGCAAAATTGACATATAATAAATAATCACTCAGGAGGGTGAAAGTTCATAAGGGCAATGTCGGGAATATGGCTACAAAAATGGCGACAATGGATAGGCTTGATATATCACCATGGCAATTTTGTGTAGTAAGCTTTGCATGTTTTTCCTTTTCTTCCATTTCCAATTTGGCTAGTTTTTCCTGTTGTTTTTTTCAACATGTTCAATTCTACTGACTGTCTCCCCGCCGATTTGAGCTTAACTTTTTTTTGTCCAAACAGGATAAATCGAAAACCTCTTTGGCAACCACGGCATCAATCAAGTCATTTTGATAACTTGCTTTCTACTGGATGGTTTTCGCAAATTCCATACTATTTCAACTCATCAAACTTCTCCCATGTTTTCAAGAAGCTCTTCTGCATTGAATGCTATTTTGTACTTTCGTTTTTGACACTCAATTAGCAAGGAGCTAATGTGGTCTAAAATACAAGATCGTACTTTATATCACTCTTACATAATTTTTGTAGACATTCATTGGTTGATCACGAACGTGCTAATAGTGTCATTGTGAACATGCATCACCAGATAACCATTTCTTCTGCTTCTTCTCCTTGTAGCCTGTGATGAGGAAGGTACACGCTCGTGTGACAATGACGGGACATGTTGGGTTGATGCTGGTCTACAAGAATGTGATGGTTATTCCACATGTGCGGATAACGCTGATGAAAGCAACTGTAAAAGATTCGGTACACAATTTAAAATCTATTATAAATACTTATTTTTGCAACAGAAAAGGTCAAGCAACAAATAATACAATTACTTGATCAATTGATTGTAAGCATGATAAATTAATGAATTAAGTTTGGTAAATCTCACATTTACTGACTTACCGCCCTACTTTTGGTTTATTTTGCATTTCTATGTAAAAGCATACCCAACTTGTGTTGGAAATACGTCTTGTTTCCTTCCAATTGCTGGTCTTCTGACACGGGAGGATGTTAGACAGGCGTGCCACAAACTATCGCCACATTCTTATCTTGCGGTCCCTAGTAATTGTGAGGAGTTTCAAGTTATACACCAAGTCGCGGACCACAGACAATTTTTTTACGTTTATGTGTGGCTTGGATGCTCAACAGATGGTAATTTTACTTTGCGGGAAATTGCACACATTATCAACTGTGAGGATAACACATACTGGAATGCAACGTCCAAATCTGGTGTTGGTTACTGGCGTGAGTTACTGTATTTCAAATATACCTATAAAACAAAAATGTCAAAATCCGTCCTCTTGATATCCCAGCGGGCACATCAACGTTGAAACAACGTTGAGTGTTGATGAATTGATATTAGGCTGTATAGTTGAATCAATGTTGAAGCTTCAACCTGATTTCAACCGACTTTTAACCCGATTTCAATATCAACCTGATATCAATCTGTTTTCAATCTGATAGCAACGGGATTTGAATATAATTTCTGAACCTGATTTCAACTTGATTTCAACCTATTTTCAACCTGATTTCAACCTAATTTTAACATTAATTTAGCTTCAATCTTTAATTTCAACTCCATGTCAACCAGATTTTTACCACACTTTAACTTCTGTTATTTAAATGGTTCAGTTGAATATTCATAGTCAAATTTAACCAGAAATCATGTCAATTTTGACTCAACTTCGTGTCAGATTTTATCTGGTCATATTAAACAGGATTTGTGGTAGTTTATAACAGGAAATCATATGAGATTTGAATTTGAATATGAATCGAATCATGTGATGATTAAACTCCGGTTCGAACTCCTGATTGAAAGTCAGTTAGCCTAGGTTTATTGAAATTATACAACATCCAAAGTAAGCTTTAAGTAAACTTTTTTCTTAAACACACATGATAAACTAAGTACAGGGTGTAAAACATCGGCCGTATCACATACTGACGTATTTGCGAAATACGCATTTCAAGAAAACTCGAATTTGAAAATTTATCGATTTTCATTTGCTGCATAATCTTTATTAAAACATTACTGTCGATTAAAACCTGGTTTGAAATATTGCAAATATTGCAAATATGCCATATTTTCAATATAATTCACTTATCACTATCAGAGCATAGCTTATTCTGCAAAAACAATCAATTTTAAATGAAATACATCTTGCAAATACGCCACTATGTGAAACACTTGCGCAAATACGCCAGTATGTGAAAAGCACAAAACAGCAATTTTACCGTGCTATGACAAAGTCGCGCAAATATGTCACTATGTGAAACGACAAATTCTTTAAATTGCTGATGCGACATACTGGACTTGCGCAGTATAGGTGATCGGCAAATACGTCGTTATGTGATGCAGACATTTCAAGGTTTTGGAAATACGATATAGTTAAATTAATCAACATCTTACTAACTAAGCCACTCTGAGCAGGATTTTTGGTGAATATATAGAGTAGAGCATACAAAACTAATATACCAATTTTTTCATACTTAATACAGTTTAACTCACTCATTTGCACGTAACACTTACCATATTGACCAGGTAAATATTACTGAAGGAATTAAAATGATACACGTGTTTTTCTCTCAAAATCACTTCCCATGGACTTGGGTGGGTTTTGTATTCATGTATTCAACTGTAAAATCACTCGCGTGTGACTATTAATAAAGACTCGGTGACTATTTTTGTGTGCCCTGTAAGAATGCAATTGCACAAAGTCAATTAAAATAACATGAAAATCACAGTTTCATCACATTCTTTACAGTAATTGAAAGAACGCCTTGCAGAATTTGGCAATTGTGTAATTGCTTTGAAGCACTAAGTGAAATGGTCCCTAAGATCTCTTGATCTTACACCTCTGAATTTCTTCTCTTGAGGCTATCTGAAATCAAAGGTTTTCTAGCCTCTCGTGGGTGCTTTCAATGTTTCTGAAGGTGTCCAGTAAGTCCTAGTCCTGCTTTTTGTGCACCAGGTTGAAAGATTTGAGCTTGCCCTGACGATAGATTGCAGACACCGTGTCAAAACCTGTCACAGCAGTATATAGACACATCAAGTGATGTCTGGTGTATCATAAGGCGTGCTGAATTTCAAACAGGATTAGCTAGGATTGATGCGGTATAACATGTACATGGCTGTAGTAGGGGTGGCCCGAGCCACCAACGTGACAAATAAGTCAGTGTATGTACCGACGACAACAACATGCCGTTCTTCAACCTCTGCTACAGCTAGCAACGTGTCTGCATCTGCTTCACTAGTAAAATCTTTTCATGCAGAGTATGTATCAATGTCTTTTAATTGTTACGGTTAGCAGGTGGCCATACGTGTTTTAAGCATCCGCATTAAGAATTGTTCAATAATCTGATTGGGCAAATGTCCGCCACAGAATGAATCAAGAAGTCAGATGGTGAAGTACCCTTCCTCCGTGAATAGTTTGTACTCTATGAATGGCATATTTTGCTCTATGTCTTCCATCTGTTGCAAATACAACTGTGTAGATTTGACATAGTGAAGATGTCCTGCAGCATGGAAATGGGGAATCATATCTACTATCTACTAATAGCAGCCTGGCCAAGGAGTTGTGAGATGATCTGGCTTTACTGTTTCACACACTCTTCCTCGGCTACGATAGTGGTATGCTGTTTCTGGTTAAAAAGGGTTCTCTAAGCGCTCTTTGTCTATGCTGTCTAAGGGGCCAAATGTACACATCAAGACTCCAATAGTAGTAAGATTGTGAGGACAAAGGCACGAGAAAAGGCATGACCAATTAACATATGAATAGCGGTTTCTTTGGCGTATACTGATTCCTAAATCTCTGCTAGCCCACTTCTTGTCATTATCTATGCCTATGTTGCCAAGTTAAGACACGAGGAGGTGAAATCCGGCAAGACGGACGATTAATTTGCCAAGAATTAATTTGTCTAGAATTTCTGCAACCTTAACGAATAAAGGCTGGTCAAATGTAACTGGACATGCTTTCAAGCCATGCTTTTTAAACTGCTTCTGTACAATGCATAATGCCACGTAAATAGTACTTGGATTGGAAGGGTCTAGATTGATGAAAGGTTTATGTTTCTATTCTGGTTCGCTCATAATGGTCACTCTGCATGGCTGCTTTCATGAAGCCACTCCATGAAGGACAAGGGGCTAGTTCTATATACTAAGGGAGTCTAATGCAGTTGTTGTGCAGAAAGGCCGGATGATTCCCTATGACAAAGTTCATGTAAAAATAAAAAAACTGGTGGCCATTTTAGACGCCATCTTTATTTTGGTTACTTGTGAGTATAGACACTCTAGGTATTAATTTAATTCGATTTCTAGTAACTTGTCTGGTTGCAAAGTTATGATAAAAATGGAAAATGGCGGCATTTTGGACGCCATCTTGGGTTTCCGAGGGAGCTCCAGGGGATTTTCGGGGACTTTTAGTATGTTATTTTACCCATATCCTGAAAAATCAGCTTATTACCAGCTATTTTCACCTTTGGGGGTAATTTGGACTAAAGCCTGATGATAACTGCCGAAGGGTTGCTTCCATTTTAAGCTGAAATAACAAGGTAAAGTGAAAGAAATCCCACTGGTTATTTTAGAACTGGTTCCAGCTCCTCGTTTCCAGGAGGATGGGGGGACACGCGAAGTTACGACTAAAAATTTAATTCGTGTACATCGTGGAACATACTATTTGCATGGCTGTGCGTCGTAAGCTGTTGTACGCAGATAACATCGCTAATATGGACGCGTAGAGTAGCGTTGTACGCTCGTGTATTAGCATGATTAGTCGCGGAGTAACAAGCGAAGTTGAATGTTCCACGATGTACAAGAATTTAATAATTTTTCTATAGTGGATTTTGTAATGTCAGAAAATGCCTGTCCCCTATGCACTGAACAAGTATACTACTTAGTCTTTATTAGTGGTCACACGCAAGTGATTTTACAGTTGTTGGAGGACAAGATGATTTTTAATCTAGTGGCACTTTATTTTGATACACTCTCTATTAACTTCAATGATCATTTCTCCTGCTTGATTTCTTCTGCATCACAAGTGCATACATTTACATAAACTGACATCGTTAACAATATAAATCGAGGGTTCAGAACCAGAAAGCCGTAACTCACTATGACCAGCTCTCACAAAATGAGCATAAAGTTGGCTTCTTGCTTTGGTCTTCAAAAAGAAATATTTCGTCCACAATGTCTTTTGTTTTCTATTGAATTTCTATATTGCCTTGGCGACTTTATGCTCATTTTGTGGGAGCAGGTGATTTTTTTAGTTGAGGCTTTCTGGTTCTCAATCCTTGAAATGTTTCATCTTAATTAGGGCATGCTTAGTCTGATAAAACACCAGAAAGAACAGAAAATTGTGAAGGAAGAACGAACAGAGGAATCTGCGTTGATTTAGTCACTTGTTCAGTTGCGTATCATCATGGAGGCACGGGGGCACATACCCCCAATCGATATTAAATTTTAGAAAATCCCATAGTACGCGCTGTGAGCTCCAGCCCGTGGTCTCACCCCATATTTGATTGGCTAGTGATGCCCATAGATGATGAAAGTAGTATCAGGAGGAGCAGGAAGAGTAGCAGGAGCAGAAAGAAGAAACAGAAGAAGGAAGGCGATAAAGGATGTAAACGAAAATAACATTTATTTTATTTTACAGCTTGGCAAATCACCCTGGATTTTAAGTCGTATTTAATAGCCACCAACAATCCTAGTTTCTTCGAATCCGAATCAAAAAATACAACAACCAATGGGTGCCTAAATGCCACAGTTTTCCCACGAGAGTGGTCTTCTCATGGTGTTTGTGAACTTCCGTATTCAGAGTTTCCCCAAAATAAGTCATTACAGTGTAAGTGTGAATTAGGAACACATGACAACATGAACGAATTGGCCGATGGAGCGATACATTTTAATATTTTATTCCAATATATTCATCTCCAGAAAACAAATGCATACATTATCAGCCACTGTTAATATACATAGCAATTTGACACTAAACGTCCAGTGAGACTTACACAGTGATTCTGCAACTTTTGGAGTTTCTAAAGTTTGTTTAAATATGTTTTATAATTCACTAGGGCATAGGAGTATTATATATTATATAGGTAGCGTAAAACTAACATAAAGTGAACAAATAATATACGATCAGGAATGCATTACTTTTTTCATAGCGCCAATACTTTTCCTTGCTCTCGTTTTAGAAACGCAACTATATGACATTTCCATGTTAGACATTCATTTATTAGCACACCAAGGAATTTGGAATGATGGATTCTTTCTGAATAATAATGTATTGTCTAAGATGATATAATTAGTTTGTTTAACTGATGTCATTTGTACTGTATACAGACTGTATCAAAATGATTGGTACCCCTCAGTTTTCGGTGTTTATTGGCAAGCCTGCTTCTTCAATATGCAACATTGGATCCTCTTGAAATCCCAGAATTTATAGTTTTATTATCGTATACAACATTCTTACAAATAAGGTAGCTCCAAGTATGTTGCATTTTGTTGTGGTAGTCTTATCCATATTATCCATAATTACTGGAAGCTGATGGGTATCGATCATTTTGATACAGTCTGTAGACATAGAACCATATATTTGCTTTTCTAGTATTTACTGCTTTGATCCAATTGGACCTATTCACTTCTTTCAGTTATTCGTTGGTAAAATTCGATCGACTAAATGGAGCAAATATTTTTAAAAGGATTATTTTACATCATCGTCAGCCTACCTTAATATATCTTGACCATTAAAAGTTAAATAATTTAGGTTTAAGTACGATGCTGACTCAAATCAATGCAGCATGTGCATTGCTAACCACATGCTATCTACTGAAGATAGCAACATTAAGATATGAAAAAAAAGTTTATTAGCCAAGAAAAACATACCACAGTAACGGTATGTTCGCATATGAGTTGTTGTTACGAAGTGTATATTGTGACATTAGCCAGTGTCTATAGGGTGTTCGCATATTTAGGGTCAAGGATCACGAAAGGGTCACTTCTGGTCGACAACAACGAACGACTGTCTTCGTGGTCGCATGACCACCGTTCTGGTTTTCAATGATTTTGTTTGGAACAGTGTACAGAGTGTTATAATGTCAAGTACAACTGAAGTATTAATTATATCATTTACATAGAGTATAAAAATGTAATGGGCCTAATATTGATCCTTGAGGAGCACCATAAAATATCTTCCCATTTCAGATTCACAGTAGAGAATTCTAAGAAATTGCGAACACATGGTCAATAACATCAATAGTCGTTCGAACACAGTAAAATGAAATAATGTTTCTTTATGTAAAAGTTTGCACAGGAAATCCACACCTGATGCGTTTGAACTCGTCTGAATCTAAAACGGTCACTTGGCCTTATGGCTTGGGTTGTATTTTCCCTTACGAACGATGTATCTGGGTGATTGAATCAAAGGATATCCTGAATGGAAGCTACACAATTATCGTAACGGAACTTCATTTTCATGAGAGCGAAACTGATTCAAGTGTGTTTATCGGCCACGGAGCTAATGTTAATAGTGACTCGAGATTATTTGATGCGACCCACGTAGGAGTGCGTCATTGGTTTGAGGTAAATGCTCCGCGGATGTGGATTATGTATGAATACTACGATTGTTCACCTTTCGAATCGCCAGCGCAAATATTGAGTATAGATGTTACGAGAAAGATAAATGGTAAGAATAACATATAAATGAAAACATAAATCACTATCAAAATTTCTCCGGCTTTATCAATGAACCTTCTGATGAGGCGATTATACAGCAAATTTCAGCGTATTCTTCAACAATATATTATATACATATAAAGCGGCTAAGATGAGTATTAAGCGGTTTCAAAATGTTATTGAATATTGATTAATACCGTAATTCCGTAATTCCGTACTCGAAAGTTAAAATTCTGACATAGTTTATATCATATATAATTGTGCTAATTAACATAATTGCCCAATGTGTCATTGTTTCTTCATAGGATTATGTAATGCGTTGGCGCTTTCTTGCAGTATTCATGGGTGTTTGGATAGTCGTCTCATTTGCGATGGATGGCAGCAATGTGTTCCAACCAACGAAGAAACCCAGTGTCGTTAGTTGAAAACACAAAACCAACAACCCCTCATACAGCCATTCCTCACACCCATCCCCAATGCATCCAAATTCTTTGACTTGTCAAAGTGTCACGATGCAAGAATTTCCACCCAACCATAATTGACACGAAAGTACATTATTGTATCTTTAAAAAGATAATTATGCAGTGCAATGGCACTTCAAAACGTTTGGGTGTCCTGTTTAACATGTAACAGTGCTCTTTTACAGAATTGGGCATATTGTTGATACGGGTCCGTAAAATCCTTATTCCGAAGGGTCATTATTCCAAAAGTTCATTACTCCGAAGCTCTGACTCCGAAGGGTCATTACTCCGAATTTACAACAAGGTTAGTTATTCCGAAGGGCCATTAATCCACAATTTGGAGTAACGCCTCTTCGGAGTCCGAACGTTGTTGTAAATTGGGAATATTGACCCTTCGAAATAACGAACCTTGTTGTAAAACAAGAGTAATAACCCTTCGGAGTAATGAACCTTTGGAGTAATAACCTTTCGTAATAACGGTTCTTCGGAATAACGAATCGTAACCTAAAGATGTTGAAACAACATGGATTTAACAATGGCGAATATGTATTGCTTTTTTAGTCTCAGATATGATCAGATTATCTGTTTGTGAGGGGTAGTGGATTAGCCACATAGAGTATGATTTACATTAGCCTAGATCAACCATATCAGTTCAGCTTCGTCTGATGTGTCATGGTAGAAGCGTTTTGTGGACAGAATATGCAGGGCTTAGCTAAATGTTTTGGGGCAAGGCAGTTTGGAACCATCACCCAGGTCCTAATGAAAGTTTTCGCTTGCAAACTAAACCACACCCATGGACTGCTTACAGGGTGTATAAAGTCATTCGACAATGACCACGGTGGCATATAAATATATTTTAAAACTCCCTTTTTCCAGATTTCTGCAGCGATGTCATTTCTCACGAAATAAACAAAACCAAGTCGTTGAACGTTACATCTCCTCTTTATCCCGCCATATATCCAAATAATTTGAATTGCACATGGAAGATAATCAACTTGGGGAATTTATATATAGTGATTTCTTTCTGGCATGCCGAATTCGACAACCCTGACAAATTGGAAATTGAACTCGACGATGGATTCATGGCCATAATCATATCCTGGAATGCTGGGATACCTAATACAATTACAAGCAATTCGACTGAAATGATGATTAGATTTATATCTGATAATGACGGAAGAGCAAAAGGATTTGCTCTGGAAATTCGAAGCGAGAAAACTATTGGTACAGTATAAAAAAGTTATTAAAAAAAAAAAAGAATAAAGATAAATTCATGCTGTTTTGACGTTCTTTGTTTATTTTGATTGTTTGTTATATTATCCGGTGTACGGGGGTTGCAGCTCAATCACTATTGAATTAGTTACTATGCCAACAAGAATTTAAACCCATTATGACCCATTTTCAATTCTCCATCTGAATTGAATAGAATTGAGGACTTCTTGTTGTCATGGCAAATTGTCGTACTAGTCACTTGGAGGGCCTGGGGGAATAGGGGCCTACATCATACTTTTTGTACGGTATGCTCAGTCAGTGGTGTATATTAGTCTTAATAGTACCGGGCACATTTTAGACTGACTGTAACAAGGTGTGCAATAATTATGAGCCATGGGGTGATTTGATTTGATTTTATTCGGTATCTCCTTATTGCACATACAACAATACAAGGTAAATAGATATAAAATACATTAAGATAAATAACATATAATACACATAAAAAACAATGCAAGGAGATATCACAGGATAGCCCTTTAAGCCCAAAAGCTTATTTCCGAAGGGCAAAAGACATAGAAGGGCAAAAGGCATAAAAAATTTTAAAACAACAACAACAACAACAGCATACAAATAAATATATATATATATCCAAGTGAACATTAAAAATAAAAAAGGTATTTAAACATGAATAAAATTGGTAAGTTGGCCAAATCCTGAATGGCATTATAATAAAAAGAGCCAGAAGTGATGGCAGTGGAATTGGGAACACTACATATACTATATTGGTGCACATTTGAAACTCTGGTAAAATTTGAACTAAGATAGTCTGGGCCAACTTCATTAAAAATATCAAAAACATGGTCCAACCTGAGTTGTTTTGCCCTATTTTGTATGTTAAGGAAATTAAGATCTTTAAAATCATCTTCTGTAATATAATACATGCAATTCTTATTTAAAATGAATCTGATAACTTTGTTTTGAGCAATTTGTAGGCTTTTACTCATCTGCTTATGTGTGCCAGCATGCCAAGAAGAAATAGAATAATCAAACATTTTTTTTGTTGATATTTTGATCAAGAAACTTCGCCTGTCTGTAAAGAAATTTGAGTCTAGAAATAACTAAAAAGTTACCTTAAACTTACTATATATTTCATTCTCATTTTAATAACATAATAATTATTATATTTTGATAAAGTTGACTGCAAAGATGACGAATTCCTGTGCAAATCTGGATATGGATGTCTTGACAAAGCTCTTATTTGTGACAGCAAGCCACTTTGTATTGATGCATCAGATGAAGACGATTGTGGTGAGTCACTACTATTGTCCACGTGTAGGAATCGGTATCATTTTATGTGCAAATAAGGACATGGAGGGCGGTATTTATTATAAGCCTTGTAATGTTTGCATGTTAATAAGTGCTAATTTTAAATAGTACAACCAGAGTGGTAGATACTGCCGATTGAGAGTTCAAATAATTATATACATCCAAATAATCATCGACTTTCTGTATATTTTTAGACATAATAGCAGTGTGTTCAGATGGATTAATTTCATTTTCTCAACATCATGTTGAAACCGTTATAAGCCCGTCATACCCTCATACACCAAGATCCCTACTAGCTTTCTCATGCCTTTGGATAATCCACGCTACTGATAATATGGGATACTTGATTGATATAATAGACTTTGCAGGACCCGATTGGTTAAGAGTAGAAATATCATGTCCTGAGGAAGTCGATAAGACACCAGTATACCTCTTGTTTGATGCAAAAAAACATCCAAGTTCAGTGACGATTGGAAATAGATCTTCGATTTCTATTCATCTACGAGAAGGTGAAATCTTTCCACAGCGTGATACACGGGAAGCATTTATGGCAAATATAACCGAACTGCCGATGGCTGATAATGGTAAGGGATATTTTAGCAAACTGGTCAGATTTTCGAAGGGGGAGTGTACAAAAAATCCTTTTGCAACTCACATTTAACACTTAGTCAATCACTGGCGAAAGGGAAAACCATGAAGCATGGTTCTCCCCCATGGTCAAACGGTAGACACAGAAATGTTGGGTAATAAGATCAAAAACTTGTTATTGTAAAATGAATTTGTAAAACATTTTAAAAGAATTAGGATTACAATTAGAACCGTCTTCGTTGCAACTGAAACCTTCAGTCTTCAGCTGGGTTGTGATGCAAAAGACCTTGACTACCGGACACTTCCGGTATTGATAGCGAAAAGCCAGTTGAGCTACCGATTAAATGATGTTCTGGATCTCTTGTTTGGCTCGTAGAATGGGTTTCGTTTCAGATTTGAACCAGGGCTGTCGCTAGACCATTTTCTCGGGGGGGCATTTTGCTGGATTTAATAATCAGCTATGTCACGATTTAGGGTCAAAGTAAAAAAGATAAGGTTTTTGGTAAGGATTTATTTCTTTACCTCGAAGCAGACTTGTAGTATTGGGACCCGCCATGAGTACGGGTACGAGTCCCGGACCATGGGTACGGGTACGGGTACGGGTTCCAGATCAAGGGTACGGGTACGGGTCCCAGTCCATGAGTATGGGTACGGGTACGGGTCCGAAGTCAAAATAGGACATGAGTACGACTACGGGTCCGGAGCCATGGGTACGAGTACGGGTACGGAAATTGGGACTCGAGTACGGGTACGGGTCCCAGCATGGGTACGGGTACAGGCCATGTGTACGGGTACGGGTCCGAAGTCAAAATAGGGCATGAGTACGACTACGGGTCCGAAGCCATGGGTACGAGTACAGGTACGGAAATTGGGACTCGAGTACGGGTACGGGTCCCAGCATGGGTACGGGTACTGGCCATGTGTACGGGTACGGGTACGGGTCCGAAGTCAAAATAGGGCATGAGTACGACTACGGGTCCGAAGCCATGGGTACGAGTACGGGTACGGACATTGGGACTCGAGTACGGGTACGGGTCCCAGCATGGGTACGGGTATAGGCCATGTGTACGGGTATGGAAATTGGAACTTCAAGTACTTGTATGGGTCCTATTATGGGTATAGGTATAAACAAATTAATTAAACAAGTGCAAAAAGATTAAATATTTGTGGTCATAGTGAATCTAGCTTCGTCTGATGTGTCATCATGGTCATGGTAGAAGCGTTTTGTAGACAGAATATGCAGTCCTTTATGGGAAGAAGTGCACCAAAAATTCTTTTTTTAAAACTAAACATGCTAGGAACTTCATACTTAGTGTAAATGACACTTGAGACCAAAAAATCAGAAAAATGCAAAAAAATTCTCATTTGCATATATAATTGGCGGCCATCTTGGATTTTAGGTGTCGGGTTTCAAAATAGTAACCGAACGTAGTCGTAGATGCTAGAGATTTTTTTTTTAATGAAAGTTAAAAGCAGCAAAAAAAAAGCGTGGAAGTAGATTTTTATAAAATTCTTCATTTTTTGACAAAAAAGTCTATTATTTTTTTGACCTTAAAAATGTGACGGTGCGTCTAAACAAAAACAAAATTCAAAAATCTACTTCCACACTTTTTTTTATAAATAACAAAACACACATTCTGTGAAAATTTCATTCAAATCCGTCGTAAAATGGCCTCAAGTTACTATTTTGAAGGTGCAAAAATGCAAAAACGAGAAAAATCCTAAAACATCTAGAAACACCTTTTAAACTTTTTTATGCAAATTAGATGGCAATTTATTACATACAACATGTAAAAGAAGCAGGCACTTGATTAATTACGGGCCATGGGTACAGGTATGGAAATTGGGACTTCAAGTACTTATATGGGTCCTATTATGGGTATGGGTATAAAGAAATTAATTAAACAAGTACAAAAAAGATTCAATATTTGTGGTAATATTGAATCTAGCCTTGACAAATTTAATATTTAATATCATTGTATGAGGGCCTGCTTGGAAAGCAGTGCTTGCCACTGAAGTAGTTTAAATCCCTCAATAAAGATTTCACAAATAGCCTAAGGGGCCGTTCACAAACACTTGTAAGGGGGGCCTGATACAAAAAAATTTCATCGCGAAATTTGTTCGGCCCCCCCTTTACAGACCTCAAAAATGTCAGGGCCCCCCTTTTTGACATGAAAATTATGGGTCAACCCCATAGAAAGCATATAAACTTAATTTTTCCAGGAAAATTTGTGGTCATTTTTTTCAGGGCCCCCCTTAGGAGGGTCAAAACTTTTCAGGCCCCCCTTTTTTGCATCAGGTGTTTGTGAACGGTCCCTAAAGGTGGCATATTTTGGGATGAACACCCAGACTATGGATGGACACCCAGACTGTGCAATATTAATTTCAAGTAGTTCTATTATGTGTGCAGCATACAATTAGTGGAGTCTATTTGGATGGGGAATATCAAAATGATGAATAAAA
Organism: Amphiura filiformis; assembly: GCF_039555335.1. NCBI lineage: Eukaryota > Metazoa > Echinodermata > Ophiuroidea > Amphilepidida > Amphiuridae > Amphiura > Amphiura filiformis. The sequence continues at coordinate 33,196,887 of NC_092635.1, forward strand.
GCTATGATAATGATATTTTAGCATGATAACTTGAAATTCACCACAAAAGAACAATTTTGAAATGTTTTCCTGGTTTGCTGGTTTTTTCTGTATTGATCAGTCATTGTGTGAACATGGAAGTACTAATTTAAGTACTTCTATGGTGTGAATGAGACTTGTAGCATACATGTATTATGGGTGGCAGTGTGCACAGGCTGTTACAATGTAGATCTGCATTTGTGCAGCATTCATGTTCATTTTGTGTAGCCAGGTCTGGATTTATCTTTTCAGGCTTTCTATCTGTATCCATGTGTTACTCCCATCAACCCCATCCATGATGTAACATTAGTTGTTTTTATTTAATATGAATATCAGAGGACTCACAGTGGGATTCATGAGTGGAGTTAACATGCATCTGGGAAATGAGAGTATTCTATTCTCACTTTTCTGTGTAGCCATGTACTGTATGGTACCTATACGCATGAGTACGGGTACGGGTCCCGTGCCATGAGTACGGGTACGGGTACGGGTCCCAGTCCATGAGTACGCGTACGGGTACGGGTCCGAAGTCAAAATAGGGCATGGATACGGGTGCGGATCCGAAGCCATGGGTACGAGTACGGGTACGGGTACGGAAATTGGGACTCGAGTACGGGTACGGGTACGGGTACGGGTACTGGTACTACAAGTCTGCCTCGAAGAAAAAAAAAATTAACAGGTAAGGAAAATTGGTAAAATTTATTTTCGTACCTTGCCCCCTCCCCTCATGGCGATGGCCCTGATTTGAACTGGTGATTGAATTATGCAGTACCACTGAAGTGCTTCGAATTAGCTATTTAAATACCTTATAACCAACAATAACGGAGTTGCTAACTGTTAAGAAATAAGAACCAATATCCACTATACATGAGAGGAATTAAGAACGTGAGAGGAATTAGGTGAATTCAAAGATTTCATAATAACCAAAACTTTGACAGGCGCATTAATCACATTATTTGGGTTTTGATAGAGAACTGGAATTGTGAAATCGATGAAGCTGTATGCAACACGACGGATCCCTTGTTTGTGATTTGTTTACGGACTGTTAGGGTGTGTGATACTGAGCTCTGCAAACGCATCCGGCCATCCGCAAAATTACAAGGATACACCCTGACACGGTGTCGTAAGTATAGTTATCAGGAATAATAAAACTGGAAATGGCACTAAAACTTAACATGTGATCTATTGTTATTAAATGACCAACCAAGAAGTGAAGGTATATGCCGCTTCATCTATGCAGATGACTTTGGTGTAGCTGCCCAAGACAGTGACTTCAGTGCTGTTGAAGGTATATAGATTCACAAACTGACACCCTACTACGAAGAGAAACACCTCCGTGCATCAAAGACACAGGTGTATGCTTTCCATCTGCGCAATCGAGAAGCCAAACGGCAAATGAATGGCACCTGGCTTGGTAATCCCCTTGAAAACTGCGATAACCCATTATATATGCCTCCCCTTCAAGACCCATGTTGAGAAGACAAAAGCTGAATTGTGTACAAAAACAACTTACTGGAACAAGTTGAAGTGCCAGCCCAGACACTCTAGGATCAACTGCCTTTGCTTTTGGTACTCATCTGCAGAGTACGCATGCTCAGTTTGGGAAATATCAGTCCATGCTAAGAAGACTGACCCAGCCATCAACTCTATCTGCCGCCTTATCAATGGATGTCTCGGACTAATATCAACAGACAGCCTATACATACTATGCGGTATAGCGCCGCCAGAGGTTCGTCGTAGTGAAGCAAGCAGTAGAGAACGTTATCGCCAGACCACAGATGAGCAACACCCCTATTCAGCAATGAACCTGCAAAAAATAGGATGAAGTCTAGGAAAGGCTCCCTCAACGAAGTTGGACCAAGTGCACAAGCTAAATGTACCAGAGCTGCCTTATGGCAACAACATGTCCATAAGTGCCAAAGAAGAACTTCCCCCTGGTGCCGACTCAAACATGTCAAACTGGACTGGATGGAAACGTCTCAACAGAGAGCTGGTACTTGCCGATGTAAAGTGGGGTTATCTACCTGCGTATGTGAAACTGATCCACAAACCTATTGCGATATCCTCTATTGGAGCAAGAACGGAAGCTGAGGTCCTTGCAGAGAATAATGATATTGCTAAGAGTTGTGTCCAGATTTGGCTGAAACACAATATCTAGCGTGTATGGACACGATAAGAAAAAAAAACCATTTTGTTCTTAACCCTCGGGTACGTAGGCATTTTTGCAACACGTCTACCGTAAGGTTGCAACCCACTCTGACCCACACTTTGTTTACAACCATGGGTCTTCTCTATCCATTGATACCAAAATAAGTACCAACAGTCTGCATATTATGTCATTATGACGTCATTTTGTGCGTACGCCCTCAAGAAATATGGAAAATTTCGGTTGTAACCAAATATAGGCCAAAATCAATTTTCGGCTAAAATATCATAGAGAACATTCGACTTCCGCCATATTTATGGCTACTATGTAAACAAAATACGATTCTAATCTAAATGCCATGTTTGAAATCAATATACCTAAGAATATTTTCATCGGAGCAAAAAAAAAGGCAAAAATTCTAGGTTTGCATTAAGCCCCTTCTACCCTCTTGTGCTGAATAATATAAGGTCAAAAAGGATGTACTTCTTGCAATGTAAGTAAAGAGATTGTAGACTCCACATGTGTGAGATGGTCTTCGTGCTTCAAAAAAGAAGTACATTTTAACCAGTTTACATAGCCAATAATTGAGCTAATTGTAATACAGCAACAAAGGAGATAGCGATCACATAAATGCCACAGAGGGCGCTTTTCACTTGCACAATTTTTTAGACGGGGGGCAAAGTTCATAAGTTCGGCTTTATTACCAGCCATAATCATCCCATAGTTTATTAGAACTATATATTCATAACTGATCAAAACCCCAATGCCTCAATTTCTCGTTCGCAAACTGACCGCATTTGCCATAGGTTTGGGTTAGTAATAGACAACCCGTGAATTTACTGTCACCCCCGGTGGTCCCAATATAATCCATTATATAAATAAGTAAACAATAGCTGAATAAAAATAAATATATGTAAACAATAATGTGCTTAATGTTTGTAAACAACTTAGTTGTTTAGACGTTTAACTCGGGATGATTAATGCCGAATTTCGCTGTTTAATATGTCAAAAGTTACAAATATAACCAACCATTGATTAGGTTTCTTAAACCGTGAAGAGTACCATGTAGTGAACCCGTTGATTACGATTGTATAAAATTGTTTAAGGATTTCGTATGCGGAGAATAAGAGTGTATTCCTCAATGATAACTTTATAAACTAACAACTTTATTTAGAAATAGGCTTTACCGGATGGGCAATGGATTTTTTTGAAGTGTCATTAATTTGTGGGCAAAATGGATTTGGGAATTCTTTTGCTATACTTACAATTACTTATTTTTTCTGGTTAGTTTTGCCTTTTTGTTTTATTATGTTTCTTACTTTCTTACTTTATTGTTTCTTGCTTTCTTTTTATTTACAACATAAGTCATAAAATGTAGATATTAGAAAAAGCAGGCGCAATGAGGGTTCTGGTGGGGCTTTTTTGACACCCTGTAAATAGATGTGACACATATTCAGGCTTAAACTTGGCTGTGCATTTTGATGTTGTAACGTGGTGTATTATTATGTCCATCTGATCACACCTTAAGAGAAATTTAGATTACCTCCATGACCCATTATTAAAAATCGTGCACTGTAATTTGTTGAAACGCGTCACGTGAAAGACCTTAGATTGCAATAAAGTTGAAAGGGCGATGAACTTTATGTTCTTCTCGAACAACAGCGCACAGCAATATTGCATCTTATGAAGTGGGATTCTTAAGTTGATGAATCTCAGAGTAAGAAATCACAAACATCCAATCATCTTACGCGTTGCAAACTTCGACCAATAATATGTAAAGACGTTTTTAGATTTGTAAGACCCACGACTTCTTATACGTGTAAGATTTTGAATTTAGTGATGAACGATACGCGATATTATTGGCGGCGTACCGAGGATAAGTAGAGCTCGTCACCAGCATGGTAAATAAGGCATTTTCTAAATTTGTATGGTGCTACAATGTATGGTATGCCAAAACTCTGTCAGGAATTGTTCCGATTGTTGGACAGTCATGGTAACCCACTTTCTGATTACTTTTTCTCAGCTATCTGGAATCAATTTGTACTCAATATCAATTAATTTAAAGATGCGAAATCTACCTTCGTACCTTCGATATTGAGGCTGAGATAATTCGACGCTCGTCGTATGTACTAGTCAAATTAGAATACCGTCCATCCCTAATAGGCAATTATTACGCGTGTAAGAAATGCTACGGCGAGATTTCATTGGTCGAAGATGAATACGCGTAAGAGGATTTGTTATTTGGACTTTCAATATGGGTTCTTTATAGATGATTCGTCAATTTAAGCAACCCGCTAGATTCTAAGAAGTATAAGATGCGATCTTATACGTATAAGATGCAATCTTACACGTGTAAGATGCCCGGTAAGATGACATCTTACACGTGTAATGTTACACGTATAATCTTGCACGTTTTTTGGTCCACTTGGCCATTCATACACCTTTAAGTAAACAACTTCAAATATTAAGGAGGAAAAGTGATATTTTCTCTTTAAATCACATTATTTGGGTGCTATGCCATGATCTTTTTTACCCACTCCAGATTTAGCCTGTAGACAGACGCATTACACCATTGAAATTAACCAGACCATTATATTAACGCCAGTTGTTGTTGATGATGATGTAGGTAACAATATATACGGTGATGATGTTGTTTGTGTTTACTACATAAACAACATTCTGAACAATAATATCTTAGTGCGTATCAACTATTTTGACACTGAAGAAGGCTTTGACTTTTTGTTAGTTGGACAAGGCGATAACCCAGATGACCGTGATTCTATACTTGCTAGACTAACTGGTAAACCCAAACTTCGAGCTCTGACTTCAAATGATGATGAACTTTGGCTTACCTTCGCTACTGATTCATCCAGTGGGGCATTAGGGTATGAACTGGAGTTGAATCTGATACCTCAGGATATTGATCATGGTAAATCTTACATTTGTTTAGTTGTGGCATACCTTTCCTTCTACATCTTGAGCCTTCCTGATCTTTGATTGTCTCAATAAGTGTAGGTACGCTGTTGAGAAAAGTCTTGCTGGATTTCATATTAGCGATGAGTTTTTCTTTCATCACTGAGAGCTCTATTAGTTTCTGTTTGCGGGCAACTGTCAATGCCGGCCATTGACATCTGTAGCTGTTAGTATCTTGGTTCATTGGATTTGCACCAGTCAATGTGTAATCCTCAAGGACTATCATCGTACCAACACATATTCGTGACTCATGAAGCTGATTTATTTGCTGTGAAGCGGTCGATCATTTGTTTGGACATTTGGGGCCTTGAACCCCAAACTATTTCAGATTCAGATTCAGATTTTATTATCCATGACATATTTGACCTATGAAGCTCTGCCATTTACCCATGTATAGGTATAAATGCTCAAGTGCTACCAGTGTACCAACTCAGGGCCATGACTCTGTTAATGAGCAAAAGGCACCTTCTACGAGTAGGATAACAATTATACCCAAATATTTTTTAATGCCAGAAGAAGGCGGGGGGACTTTTTTGCACATACTACGCCATAAAAAGGTGAAAAAACACATCAGGAAACCTTCACATATGCTACACGTTCTGCTCACTGTGCTCGCAACACATGATTAGACAATTTCAGGTTTTAAATTGTGGTGCCCTATTTTTTTGTCACACCAGGTGCACATATTAATTATTGCACAGCTACCTAATAAATGTAGCCTGCTATGCAGTAATAAGAAAATGACGATTTTCCAGATATATGCCGAGATGACGAGTTTCAATGTCGGCCTGGATATTGCATCCAATCCACAGGAATATGCGATGGCTTCAAAGATTGTCACATAAACACAGCAGACGAAGACGTATGTGGTAAGTTATTGATGTTAGAGTTGTTGCTGTTGTTAATTCTAAAATTTTCGTCGTTTCTGTTGCTGTTGTTCTTACTGTTGTATTTTATATTATCGTTGTTGACATGGTTGAGGGAGAATGAAGATGAAATATAAAATAACGATGATGATAATGAAGACGAACCCCCCGGATCCCCATGAAGATGATGACGATGACGACGACGACGACGACGACGACGATGACGACGATGATGATGATGACAAAGATGATGGTGGTGATGATGATGATGATCATGATGACGACGACGACGACGACGATGATGATGATGATGATGATGATGATGATGATGATGATGATGATGATGATGATGACGATGATAATGATGATGGTGATGATGATGAAGATGATGATGACAATCTTGAAGATGTTGACGATGATAGTGACGGTGGCAATGAGGATTGATAATTATGACGATGACGTCAACTGTCGAGCAACTGTAACATAATACATAAAGCTACATTTGCGGTTCTTATTTCAAACCAGCTTACATTCTTTGTCCAGAGGATTTCCTGTGTAAAGAACACGTCACCATAGGCTTAAATGACGATGCCGCATTTTGTATACCAATGTATCAAGTTTGTGATGGAATAAAACAATGTCCAAATGGTGAAGATGAAAAGCATTGCGGTATGATTATCTCAATATAATTATCTGTAAATATTCCTCTTGTTTGCTTTGTAGCTACTATTGTTTAGCTACCTTCATAATTATGGTCACCTTAGAACTGGGCACCTTAGAACAAGGCACCTTGTTTAGCTACCTTCATATGGTCATCAAGGCACCTTAGAACTGGGCACCTTAGAACAAGGCACCTTGTTTAGCTACCTTCATATGCTCATCAAGGCACCTTAGAACTGTTATTCTACTTCATTGTCATGGCCAAAGAGCTTTTAAATAGAAATAGAGTCGCAATAGATTATATAATCTTTTGTTCGTTTGATGCCGATTAGAAGTTGCGACAGGCTATTCATAAAAGTGGTACCATTGTTTCGAATAAAGGGGTTCCTCCATTAAATTAGTCACTGATCCGGCATCATATTAACGCTCTACACAACAAGCGAGTATCAATAAGTGACCACACTACATTTTTTGTACAGTCATGTGTAAGGGCAGTCATGTGTAAAGTGGTACCATTGTACTTCCGTATCCCAAATGTGTGCTTGTGTGGGTCTGAATTCTATAAGGAGGCTTTAGCTGTCGATGCAATCATCTTTACCACCCACCTGACGTTAGGCGTTTCATTTTAATAAATTGAATGCTCTTCTGATCGATTACATATTAGAATGTATGAAGGCTGCCATGTCCAGTCCATTATTAAAAACTTCGGTCGAAGTTTTGCCACAAGTTTAAAAAAATAACGGTTAGTTCATGAAAAAGAAGAAGTGAAATTTAGCAAAACGCGACGAGGTTTATTTGCCCGTAAGAGAGCTCTATTGTTCCGCTATTGTATCCGCTATTGTATCAACTATTGTATTCTATTCATAAAAGCTACTGCAAGAATCGCGGCAATCCCTGATATTGCTGATGTCTACCGCCGGCGTTTCGCATTTATTAACAATCAAAATTATCCCATACTCTTACATTTATAGTCTTATTCTCACCTTTTATATAATATTCAGAAATTGCAATTCGGAAAACTACTAACTTTTCAAGTGAAAATATATATTCCATCGAAAATATATCAGACTTAATTGTATACATAGAAATCTATTATACCCAACCCATAAGTGCCCAATGCACCCAAATATCCCCGCAAATATCTCATACACAATTGTATTCATTCATTTTGGGCTTTAAACACTCAGAAGTCAGAACTCAAAATGGCAACATCATCAGCATGATCAAACCCGCTATGACTTGTTCACAAGTTGATGCTTTACAAATTACCCTCACTTTACCAAACACGCATAATACATGATCGAAACACCCAGCAGAGTTTTACATAAGATTATGTGGCTTGTCTTAACGATTCAAAAGATGTCACTTTCTTACCCACTGACACTAGCTAATTTGCATGGCAGAAATCTATAGTGCGGACACTCTTCAGTCGCAAACCAACAAAATTCGTGCTATTTTGGCGTTCTTGCAAAAGAAATCTCGTGAATCGAGTGCCCTCTCAACAATATCCCTAGATGTTTGCCAATAATGACACACTCTAGAAACGCCAACATAAATCACCCAACAGCTTCATTTTAAGAATTATTTCAGTATCCAAATCAATAGGAACAGAAAGAGTAATGGTCTACACATTCCAGGAAAATGTTTTATTTGTTTCTTCCGCCATTCTATATTTCCCAAAAATTATCACATTTTTTCTCCAAAATCCTATGTAAATGATTCTCTACGCTACGCAGAAATTATGTGCGATAAATCATACAAATTTGCCACAATTTTACATCACTTTAGACAGTATTGCAATATCTTGATGATTTTTAGGCATTTTGAACGGCAACTTGAGTATTATTTTCAGAAATCAAATATCGCGCCAAGGGGATGACACTCTTATTCACGCATTCATTTACAACGCAAACTTGTATCGAATCCCGGTGGTTTGCGACCAATGAAATGTCCGCACCCCTGGATTTATTAATCCCTGGTAAGAATTATGTATTAGATTTGTCAAGGCAATAACCACGATCCGTTTTGTAATAATATAAAAGCACTTGCAATAGAATCCCGCTGAGTTCAATGAACTGCGCCCTGAAACCGATGGAGAAGTGCCCCATAAAGAAGCTATCCCATTGACCTCTATTAACAGGTCAGTGAGCTCTCCATACACAAATGAACAAGTACAATAGGACAAGGCCAGCACCTATTACCTGCTTAGTAACATGTTATTTTGAAGTCTTGAAGATTAGTAATCGTCTGTGCATATGAACTGCGCATTTATGATGCAAAATATTAGTTCTATATAATATAAAATTACAAATACTGGTATTATGATATACAAAACGACTAATAAAATCATGTCATCATGGCGTCATGTCAAAGGTTCATTATATCCCGTATGTTTGTCTAAATTCATATATATATTTGAAAACAATTTCTACACCAATTTAATATGTACTCAGGTGGAACCTTGCTTTTTTTAATTTTCATTTCTTTTTATGTAACAAATTCAGGTTTTTCCATTACGCGGGGCCGCCGGGCAATACAAATTTAATGCTAACATTGAATGAACGCAGAATCAAGAATGGGCGTTTCTAGTACATACAGCGTCTGACTCTACCTGAGGACCTAGCCTAAGTCCCATGGGCTCCAAGAGTGGCTCTCCATACACACATGAACAAATACAATGACGGGTCGCCATTGCTCTCCATACACAAATGATCAAATACAATGGCGAGTCCGACTGCCATGCAAATGAGCAAATGAGCAGACCCTCTCAAGGGTCTGCTCTGTGATACCACACTGATCATACTGATCTTTATGTTATTACAGCGAGGCCCACATACAATGTTCAACACAAAGTGAACGATGTTATAACTTGGAGGGCTAACAAAGCAACACCGCCAAATTCGACTGACGTGTGTACAACGTGGGATGCTATGAGGAAATTGAATACTCGTTGTCTGATCATGCATGTGTGTTTATGGTTCGGATAGCGGTTACTTAGCAACTCTCGTTCCGCCTTGATGGGTTTATTGAATACACTCTATATAAAGTCATCAATATGTCGTTTCCAGTCCTTGGCTGAAGTATTGGGTTCAGCTATTAATTTTTTTTAATAATCCTGTTACCCCATAGCATTAAAAAACTAGTATTTTGATAATTAAAATAGCTGGATGTGGTATGCAGCTGACTGGGGTGGTTACGGGTCGTTAAAACCACTAGAACCACAAACCGCGAAATATGGATATCCAACTAGTTTGCCCCGCAGGGCTACAAAGAACCGCTAACCGCGAAATATGGATATCCAACTAGTTTGCCCCGCAGGGCTACAAAGAACCGCTAACCGCGAAATATGGATATCCAACTAGTTTGCCCCTAGGAGCTTAAAAAAACCACTCACCCCGAAATATGGATATCCAACTAGTTTGCCCCGCAGGGCTACAAAGCACCATTAACCGCGAAATATGGATATACAACTAGGTCACCTCGCATGGCTACAAAGAACCACTTAGCCCGCAATATTTTTTTATTTTATTTAAAGAATTAATATCTACCAAAAAACGTTTCAAAACGTCAAAAGCGGCCAAAGTTTAAAAAATCTTTCCTGTGTGGCTTTTCACCCTTTTTAAACTTGGTCCCATTTATGAAAGTTTTAAAGACCCATACGAAGTCATCTATAGGCTACTTGTTGGTTTTCTTAGTTGTCAATGTTTATTTTGTAGAGCAAATGAATTAATGTTCGTGCGTAATTGAAGTTTTTTCCGTATAGACGTTATAATGTATTTTGTAGCAAATATACTCACTTTGTTAAATTCTTCATCGTCATGTGCGATTCTGCGCCTTATGTACAGATGTAGGGCCTATATGTAGCAGGTTGACACACAGTCAATTTGCTAAGTAGGGCCTATATATAATACTCTACTACTCTTTATGATCACGCAATATAATAAAACATAAACCTTGAAATGTTTTTGATAATACATACGGTAGCCTACGTCATAATTGCACCGCTTTCGAACAGTCTTAAACCTATAAGAGTACATTGTTGCATGTAAAAATTAGGACTCATTCTTCATGTTAATACTACTTTACTAAATGGGACCAAGTTTAAAAAAGGGTGAAAAGCCACACAGGAAAGATTTTTTAAACTTTGGCCGCTTTTGACGTTTTGAAACGTTTTTTGGTAGATTACACTATAATGGTAATCGCTATACGTATACATTTAAGTATAAGTATAGGCCTATAAAGGTTGTTTTTAATAAATTTCAATTTAATTTTATTTTAAGAAAGAGATTGGTATAGACATAGTGGCGTACCCAAAGAGGGCAGGGGGTTGGGGAGAGGCAGATTCACCTCTGTAAGAAGTCTTGGGAGGGGAGGAGGGAGGAAGAGGGGAGGAGGGGATATGGAGAATGAGAGAGGGCTGGAGGAAGGGAGAAATAAAAAGATATAATAAAGACAAGTAGATAAATAGAAATATAAGGAAAAGGATGGGAATGAGAGAGGGAGGGTGAGAGGGGACAATGAGAGCGAGGGAGTGATAAAGTATAGGCCTAGGAAAGAATAAGTACAGAGAAGGGAAAAGAAAGGAATGACGAATACATTTAATAATAATTATTAGGTCTATATAATAACTAAACACATAACATCACTGGGCAGCCATTCGATGATGTCAATGCCTTTATTCGTTACGTAATTAAAACGCCCAGTCAGATGTATTTCACACCTACCAAACACAACTCACCCAATTTCGCAAACTGGACGTTGAATGTACACTCTCATGAATATTGATTGGCAACATTTTCCAATATGTCAGCGCTCTAATCGGAAACAATAGAACAATAGACCCTGCAGAGCGTTGGTCATGGCTATTTGTGATAAATCGACATTATGTATGGTTGAATGAACATAATCCTCAAAAGTGATTCTCAATAACAAACGTACATTAATCACTACCTTACTTTTCAGTTAACAATCTCTTTGAAAGATATTTCTCTACGAAACTGGATAACATGCAAGAAAATATGTTTAACCATCAAAAATAACATAAAGCTTTGTTTGTTTTTTAAACAGAAACGACGCGCTGTCCGGCTAACTGCAACTGTTCCTATTACACAAAAGAAACGTTTCGAACACAGTGCGGAGTTTGGTCGTTTGAAACAATACCAGCAGTGGCTCGACTCACCAAAATGTTGTAAGTATTTTGAAAATATTATAGTAACGATCGTAATATTCATTGTGATTTACATATTAATGCCTAATACTATAAACTGTCCATATATAACCTGTGAGTTTTCTTACGCGTTCGCTGAATGCGGGTAACGATCATTATGGCAAAATTAACTTTGCAGTCGCCCAATGTATTATAATGTATTAAAAAGAACGGTTTATAACTGGGTACTATTCGTCGATATGCGATATATATGAATAGTATAGTATAGTATAGTATAGTATAGTATAGTATAGTATAGTATAGTATAGTATAGTATAGTATAGTATAGTAGAGTATAGTAAAGTAAAGTAAAGTATGTATAGTATAGTATAGTATAGTATAGTATAGTATATTGTATTATAGTATAGCTATGACTACCATAACCGTAATTATAATTGTAAATATAAATACAGATCCATCCAATGTGCACTAAATGGATCACTAGGCCCTATGGTGAAGCACAAATTACGAGTATACGAATAAGAATTTAGGGACGCACCATTAGATTCTCGGGGGGGTTAAGAAGTTTGTGAAAAAAAAACTTCACCCACTACATGATAAAAAAAAAATTCCCCACCAACACTAAAAAATACTAAAAAAACTTTCCTCACCTAACTCACAATGCATGAAAATTATTTAAAATATTGCCGACTTTGGCAGCGAAAAAAAAACACCTTTTCGTCGGCGAAAAAAACAAATTTGCCCGACCCCAACTTCCTACCCCCCCCCTCCCGAGAGTCTAATAGTGCGTCCCTTAATACAGTTTAATACAGCACAAGGAGACCAGAAGAATTCCAATTTTAGAAATAAGCCGGAGCACAAGGAGAACACAAACTGTGAGGACCATGCTAAAAGAGGTGACAAGCGGGTGTATCGGTGATCAATCACTACCCGTTTTCCTCGTATACTTTAATACTTTCTTGCCATGCACTTCTGAAATAAATTTTCAACATTTACGATTATGAAGTGCGTAACATTGGATTATTATATTCATTTCTAACGAATCTAATCTGTTATAGGATGCTGTCAAATGGAAATCGGACCACGTTTCTGAAAAATGACTTATTCAAAACTCTGGTATCTCATCTAGAGTTTTTGTAAGTATCATTTCAATAAATGACAAACTAATCATAGTTACTCCCAAATAACATTTATTCGGATTTCTTTTTCAATTCTACAAATATATACTGAACATATATCTACAACAGTTTAGAACCGGTTCAGGTGCTTGATTCTGGGGCGTTGTTTATAACAGAAACACCAGACAGAACAGAATGAACTCGAAGCGTACTTCGAAACCACTGGACCACGAACCTTGATAAATAAACCTTGAGAAATAAACCAATCTGAGCCAATCCATGTCAACTCCAGGGATGTGCAACGCAGCACCTCTTCATTTTTTTCTTTTTTCTGTGTGGTGGTAGCTATTGATGAGAAAGTAACATCCTGAAAATTTGAGCTTCATACTCTATTTCGTTTTTTAGGGGTTGTCAGCGTATTTAGGGGTGGTCAGCGTAACAAATTAGTCGCGACGCGAAAGACGATGTTTGGAGGTCCATAAATGTATAAAGGGAACCCCTACAACTTTGAAAAGTATGTATTCTGGGGTACCTTTTTGTGTAAAATTTAAATCTGGCATCAGAAAAGTTGTTAACTCCTTTACTTTAAAAGATATAGGGCCCTCAAAATGCAATTTCGTCCATCCAGGACCAACTTCGGGGGATCAGAACATAATTTACTGTCAATTTGTTTGCCAGTCAGAGCCTTTTGGTAGGACATTACTCTTATCCCATATTGAGCCTATTAGAATACTGAATTTCTGAGAGATAGTGGTTTGGGCTCTTGATGACTTTGCTTTAAAACCATCAGTTAGGTTTGCCTACTCACATGTGAGTCATTGCATGCCACATCAACAAAATGGGTTAGCTGGTCAGTGGTCATCCACTCAGATTTTGCTGAAAATCATTTCTAGGATACATCTATGAGCATAATGAACACATGAAAAAAATAAATGAGAGATATGACTTGTCAAAATTTAGCACAGACCCCCACTTTTTGCTCTCGGGAGTCGCGTTGTTGAATTAGTAGCGTTTTGGGACACTCATATAATTGACTTTGCAAAAACGATATTACGCTGAGAAGCAGAAAAGCAGAATCTGGCCTCAGAAAAATTACCCAACACTAATTGCAACAGAATCCATTTTTCATGCGTCCATCTCCCAAAAGCTCACATAAAAACATATCAAAAGTCCCAAAAAATCAGAGTAGTGGAACAGTGCCTAATTTGCATAAATCCAAAATGGTCCCTTATGATGCCATAAAGTGAAATTTCAAATTTGTTCAAATCTCGTTAAAAACCATATCAATGCATTGCTCTTGTCATAAGGATTCAGAAAAGGTAATGACCTATCCCCGACGTACATTTCTTGAGTTATAGGGGAAAAGGTCAATGTCAAAATTTGGACTCCACAGGGGGCAAAAAATGAAAAATTCTCAGATTTTATTTCAAATGGTCTCATATTGTTCCGCTTGCAAATGCATTTAATAAAAAGAATAGTTTGCCATATCTCAATTTACCCCAATATTTTAGTTTTGAAATTGTGATTATTTTTCCAAGTATAAGGATACTTTTTTTGGGGCAGGATAGATTCTAATTACTAAATTACCATAACAATGAAAAAAGTCAAAGGAGGGGGAAAAAGATAAAAAGAGGGAATAAATTAAGAAAAAAGAGTTAGTGAAATTGATGTGGGATAGCGAATGGCAGAAAGTTTGATGTCCAAAATAACGTTCTACAATTGGCCAAAATGTTCCACCAAACCGGGTTTCTAAAATTTAATCGGTAGTGCATTTGGTTCTGATAATGGCGACATTATTTCTTAAGTTGAACGGTATGTAGCACAATACAAAAAAGGAGAAAGTAATCACTCGGCGTTGTTTTAAGGGTACACATTTGATCAAAGACCATGGGACGTGTTTTTGAACCGTTTTGACGTACTTGCTAAATTGAAGCGCTGGTACGCTATTTTGTAAAAGATTAAATAACATGCAATCTATTCTTATAATTTATGTCAAAATATTGCATTGTTTTACGCTATAGGTCACTCAGTAACAACGCGATACAAGGATTCGACAGGCATGCATTTAGAGGACTGAAAAACATAACTTGGTTGTAAGCATATACAAATTTCTGATAATAAACCAAAGTTTTCAAGAAATCTTGTGCAAATCTCGAACATCAGATATTTGCAAGTTAGACAGAATATGCAATGAATGGGTTTGAAATCCATATTTATCAGGTCAACTGAAGATCAAAACAGACATGGCATGACCATGATGACAAAGGAATAAATCAAAGTAAATTTGTAGGATCTTACATTATAAACTGAGATCTTAGTTTCTACTCTGAATGTGACTTGACCTGTACAGTAAAACATTTACTATACCCAATTTTACAGGGATCTTTCTTACAACAAAATATCGGACATAAGTAAAGGCTTTTTGAAGTCACTTAAAAAGCTGAAGAATTTGTAAGTAGCAAAAATCGTCACCTTGGTAGCGATTATCGGTATAACGATATGAATAATTATAAAAAGTAACAACTCGTTTTCGCCAAAGTTTCAGTTGGTTTTCGTATACTTATTGTTGTGCAAGGACAGAATTGCCAGACTATGTTTAAGCAAATGAGTGGTTAAGTTCCACTTGCATATTAACACCATACCCAAGGGATGTATCATTTGATTTTCAGGGGTAATGGGCGTTTGGGTCGGCCTGTTTTTGTTGTTGTTTAGGGAGGTGCCGCCGATGGCGGCTAAATTTTTATGTTTTTGATTTAAATGTGTACCTTTATCCAGAGTTAGGTGGGGATTGTTTTACTCATCACTGTGAGATCCTCCATAAATCAAATGGTGTGCCCCTAAGGGGCAGCATTGCTTTCTCTTCTGCCTATACACAACTTTAGGTTCCACTCACGTATTAATATCATGTCATTATTTTCTCTACTTTTGGCCAGAATTCTATGGAACATTTCACTGAGTGCTATAGGAGATGGAGATTTTGATGACCTGTTTCGTTTGAGAACTTTGTAAGTAATATTTGGAAAAAAATCTAGGTTGTAACTGTTTAAAGATTTCTGAGTAGTTTGATTCTCCCAAAAATATTTAAAGTTACATTACAACAACACCTTTAACTGCAATATTTACTTCAATGAAAATGAACTTATAAAACTATTCAACTGGACCCATGTTCTTTTGTTTGTTTGTTTTTTTTGTTTTTGTTTTATACCGTCCGAGCCTACGATATCGCACCGTATCCTAACCGCATCTTCAAGCCGTCTATTTTATAATTTACAAATTAAGTTTCAACAGGATTGCAGTTAAACAAGTATAACCCGTCAAGCTTTAGATATATTTTGCTCGGATTTCTTCAGGGCTTATGCCTTTCATAGTTTGCTATCCCTTACCTAACAAAAATAAGTCGTCATTATCTAAAATGAGTCGTTAGAAGTATAGGTTGTCTGAGGTCTATTAAGGATTCAGTGAATAGGGATATGGAATATTAATTCACAATTTCATATTTGTCCTTTTGTTGTTATTGTCATATTTAAATTTTGCATGTTGCTATATGTTGCTCCCCACATCCGTCCTCCTTTATGGTGAAAGTCACGGGTCACTGTTAGTTACATTGAAATTGCTTTATTGTTTTACAGAGTTCTGGTAACCAATGACAGAAAGCAGAAAAAACAAATTGACGTACATGGTGGAGCTTTCGACGACATTCAGAATTTAAGTTTCTTGTAAGCTAAGTAAATTTAATATTCTGTAAAATAGAAAAACACAATGAAAATGATATATTTAAAAACTACTAGACAAAGTGAGCAGTTGTGTCATATCTCTCAAGCTCTAATAACCCGGGCGGTTCCAGCATAAATCTAAGAAAAACGGCAGTTGAGTGAATGTTCTTAGTCAAGTAGTTTTCAAGAGACTTTTGGAATTAAATGAAAAAATGGCAATCAGGCAACTGATCGGTACAGTGGGTCAGTTGCCTGATGAAGTCTAGTGGTTCCAGACGCAACGTAGCAAAGTTGCAAAAAGTAAGTTCCAGTAATTGATTTAATTCCACAATTCTAAAAACTGCAGTATTCCCCAGCGAAGGTGCTGTCCCTAGTGACGGATGTGGATTATGCCCCCCCCCCCAAGTGCGTAGTTATCCCAAGAGAGGATTTATAATTGGTCTTCAAACTGATTTAATAAGCTTCTTTAGTCTGTCAGGGGGAACGGAATAGATAAACCGCTCCTGAAGAGCAAGTGGTAAATGGTCAAAGTAACATCAATATGAGTGTCATCATTGCCATAAGAATATATAATATCTTTTGGAACTGGACAGTACTTCGGAGAGTCGTCCCGAAATTTGAGTGCAACAGAATATTGTATCAAGAACAAGATGCTGGTAATACAGTTGTAGTAAGATCTCTGAAAGAATGAACAGATTGAATTAGCCACCCCTGAAGGAAGCATCTATTAGGACCAGTGTTATTACAGCCCGATTATATTCACGTTTTCTTTCCCGTTGCGGTAAACGTTACGTTTCCTGTTGCGGTAAACGTTTCGTTTTCCGTTGGGGTAAACGTTACGTTTTCCGTCGCAGTAAACGTTACGTTTTCCGTTGCGGTAAACATTGTGTTTTCCGTTGCAGTAAACGTTACGTTTTCCGTTCGAGCTGCGTTTTTCAGATCTATGTTACAAAGCACAAGCAAAATAGTTTAAAATGGTGTATCTTTTTCTTTTTCGTCTTTCTCTTTAGGTTAGTTGATGACCACAAAATGTGCTGTTACTTCAACAATTTAGACCAATGCCTAACTACAAACAGGCAACCTATTTTCTTTATGTGTGGAAATTTGGTTAAAATCAAGTTCTCCGAGTCTTTATGTGGCTTATTGGTATCAGCGCGTGTGTTGGAAACATTGCTGTTCTTATTTCCAAATTCGTAGAAAAGCGATCAAAGGATGTCCAAACTATACAGGCTATTTTGATAGGAAACCTGGCATTTTCTGATCTTCTTATGGGAGCATATATGTTTCTAATAGCATGCATTGATGCGTTTTATGGTGATACTTACTATAGATTTGCTGATAAGTGGAGAGTCAGTATTGGGTGTAGGATAGCTGGTTTTATGTCTCTTCTTTCAAGTGAAACGTCACTTCTGTTGTTGATTTTGATGACGGTAGATAGATATTTAGTTCTAGTCTTTCCGTTTAGTGACCATCACTTTACAAAGACATCGGCTATTAGCTGCGTATTTGGTGCGTGGATTCTGGGTCTCTGTATAAGTCTACCTGCTTCTATTTTAGCTGGCCCCAATTCTGATTATTATGAATTATCTGATGTTTGTATTGGGCTGCCCTTTATAACAAGGCCGAAATATTTTGATGTGGAACCAACAGTTGTCGGGAATGAATTATCGGATCAGACCTATAATGTCCCAATCGCAACGGATACGGGAACGGCGTGGGTGTTTTCTATCGTAATTTTCATTTGTCTCAATTTATCCTTATGTTTATTGATGATTGTTTTATACATTCTTATATTTGTTCGCGTTACAATCTCACGACGAAAGATTCAAGGTGCTAATTTAAGGAAAGAATCCAAAATGGCACTGCGCATGTTTAGTTGCGTTCTGCCTAATATTGTGTGTTGTGTGCCGATCGTAATTTTAGGGATTTTGTCTCAAGCTGAATGGATTGTTCTTGGTCTTGATATGTACGTATGGTCTGTTGTATTCATATTGCCTATAAATGCATCGCTTAATCCATACCTGTATACTCTTGCCTTCTTAAATCAATAATTAAAGCCACAGTTCAGCATGATATCTCTTGGATCGTCAGACATGATCTTGCATTTTGTTGGGTTAATTTTCATTCCCCAGCTGCTGCATGCTTTTTCCAATTCATTAGTGGAGATTTGAAGGTTCTTAAAGTCCATATCCATGAGTGTGGTGTCATCTGCATATCGGATGTTGTTAATGCACATGTCACCCATCTGCACACCTGAGCCTAAATTTTGGCTGTCCTTCATGACAAACTCCAGATATAGATTGAAGAGGCATGGTGAGAGAATACATCCCTGTCTAACACCAACTAGGACTTCAAACCAATCGGTGATCTTTCCATTTACCACAACTGAGCATTTGGTTTGCTCATACATTTTTGCAATGAGGTTCACCAGTTTGGTGTCTACTCCTACTGATCGCAGACATTTCCAAAGGGCATCCCTCCATATGGTGTCAAATGCTGCTTTGAATTCTACAAAGTTCCATTTTATTGGAATGCGTCTTTCTTTAGCCTTTTCATAGATTTGGCGTACTGTAAATACCGCATCTGAGGTGCCTCTGGAACTCCTGAACCCACACTGTTCCTCTCTCAGATGGTTATCTACAGTCTGTTGTATTCGGTTAAGAAACATCCTACAGAATACTTTGCACGGGATTGACAAGAGGGTAATAGCTCTGTAGTTGGCCGGGTCGTGTTTGTCGCCCTTTTTGTATACAGGGGTTATTAGACCTTTACTCCAGTCTTCAGGGATTTTTCCTTCAACCCAGGCAGTGTTGATGATCTTTAACAACATTTGTTTCAACATATAATAATAATATTATATAAATCTAAAAGTAAAATTATTTTTGTTGATTAAAATAAAATCGGTATAATTTCGAAAGGCAGATGACATATGGTGGAAAGCAATAACTATTGGTATTATATGCTTTAATATATAGGTCTAAAGCATTAACATTGAATGTTTGTTTTATAGAACTCCTTTTCTTTCACTTAATTTTATAAATCACCATGACAACAATGAATGGAGAGTATAATAAGATTAATAAAACATTAATTGTAGGAATACAAGACCCCTTGGAAAGAACCTGTAACAAAATGAACAAATAAGACGAGGATCAATGGCTTTATCAATATACAAACACTTTGACAACGGAACATTCAGTCAGAATCTCCAACCAACAAGGCTATCAAAGATTAGTCCTAATTATATACTTGATCCTAATGATGCCAGAGTCACTTATGGTGAAAAGCTTTAACACTGTTTTCAATCTGAGACGTATACCTGTAAAATCTTTCAAGTCTCCATAATACAGGGGAGTTTCCGGTGTAAACCTTTCGTAAGGGTTAAAGGGCTGTATTGGGACTACAACATAATAATAACAAGGTGTATCACAAAATGATAATTGTATTCTTTTCTTTAATATCTCTTTTTTACAATAATTATTATAATTGTTACACAAAGTTGATAGAAAATGAATAGGAAAGATGGGCTGTACGGCTATGATTAAAATGTTACTGGATCGTGTTGTGTACTTATAGACAAGGACCATTACCTCTAGAGGTAAAGATCCTTGTCTAACTCAAGCATCAAGATCATCAAACAAATCCTCCTACTCGCACATACTTGATGGAAGCTTGTATTATAATTATGATTATGATTATGATCATGATTATGATTATGATTATGATTATGATTATGATTATGATTATGATTATGATTATGATTATGATTATAGGCCTACATTATGATTATAGTTGCGCTAAACAAGAAACTTTTCGTGCTTGGCTTATCCTCGCTGAATGAAGGTCATATTGATTTATGGTCTCCAGAGATGCCTCCTCTTCAGACCAATGGTACGTTCAAATCGATCTGTTAGACGTAACTTGTCTCTCTTCACTTGTGTGCAGGCCTATGCCGGGATGTGTATTTACTTATCATATGGACCGCATGATACGGACCCCTAACCCTAACAAGTTTGCAGGTTGCAAAAAGAAATTACGCATTGTGTGGGAGAAATGATGAGTTCACCAACAATTTAAAGCAATATTGTTACATTTTCGTAAAATAGATTTTGTGTTTTTTCCACAAAATGTTAATTTTAATCAGATACATGCACTTTTATTTTGGAACCAAGCAAATGAAAACAAAGGAAACCACCTTTTCATTCTAAATCATATACTTTGATAACTTGCTTGATTTATTAATGAGTTATGTTCGTTTTTCAAAAGTGTTGCTGTTTCCGCCCTTTTTACAACATAACTCCAGAACCACAGGACCTACAAAGGTATATCTGTGATATTTGAGTTCTTCTACACACTTGTTGTGAAATGATGATCAATGCAATTTTTGCCAAAGCTCACTACCATTCGCAAGATGCTGTGAACTACCAAATCGCAACAGCTGAAAATATTTGCTAACCTTAAAATACATTAGAATTGTGTATGTGTGTCACCAAAATATGTTCAACGGAGAGTAGGAAAAAGTACTTTTTGCAATAACTTTTTGTTTTGCTACCCTTTACCGTGTCATAGAGGATAGTAGGCAGCTCCAATATTGTGAATAGTGGATGCTGGGACACCAAAATTCTTATCATTTATTGTCATTCCTACTTCCTACTATTTTAATAACTAAAAACTATTTTATTATAGCAGCAATTAAGTTATCTTATTCTGAAAGAAACGAAACTTTTTATAATGCAGGTATTACGCATTAGGCATACAACGCGATACATTATGTGCCCCTCAACAAGCGAGCCTCATTTCTTGTATCTAGCATGTCTTATTCAGCTAAACATGACGCTGCCCCACCTATTTTAACTACGATCTTGTAGGTACTACCACGGTATAAATACCTGACGCATTCCGCAATAACTAAACAATGCTAAAAACGTCTTTGCGCAAAACTGTGCCAAAAAGGGTCGTAATATGGAAATATTTTGATATGTATATATTGAAAGTTTGGAAGTACCACAAACCCCACTGTCAAAATAAATCCTGACTTCGGGCCTGGGTATAATAGTCACTAGTGTGAATAAATTGGTCGAATCTCTCAAACTTCTTCAAGCGAGAATACATCTTCAAGGATTTCGGTGACGGTGTTCTCACGCTGATCTTCGCCGTTCATACCATTGCTGGAAGTTTGGTGAGGAACGGGACTGCCTTCTGTTTCCTCTCTACATCTAGCAAGAAGTGGTTGGATATACGACCTGTATAAACAAAATATAGACATATAACATTGGTAGTGGTATCTAAGCTATAGGTACAGTAATTCAACCGTTAAAGTTGAAATCATCAGCATAGTGCAAGACAACTAAGAGTTTTCTGAATCGGGTTCGAATCTAGTTGCAAAAAAATATAATAAAGCAGTGAAATATGTTGTTATTTGTGCGTATTCGTGTTGGCTGTTCATCGTTTTTGTAGTTATCAACACAAAAGCTTGCTCACAGCACAACATATTAAGGGATAGCGAGTGGACTTGAGGAGAGAAGACTAGACGGTGGAAGCTCTATAGTCCGAAGGTCTTTAGTCCGACGGTTCTTTAGTCCGAAGGTTCTTTAATCCGACGGTTCTTTATTACGAAGGTTCTTTATTCCGACGGTTCTTTATTTCGAAGGTTCTATAGTCCGAATTTCAAAAAAGGTTCCCTAATCCGAATAATAAAAGAGGTTCTTTAATCCGAATTTTAAAAGAGGTTCTCTAGTCCGAATATGAAAATAGGCTCTATAGTCCGAATTTTAAAAAGGGTTCTATAGTCCGAATATGGAAATAGGCTCTATAGTCCGAATTTAAAAAAAGGTTCTATAGTCCGAAATTGCAAAACGGTTCTATAGTCCGAAACGGATACCGTGTTCTTTAGTCCGAATTGGTAAACGGGTTCTATAGTCCGAATTTTATTTTTATCATTTGTTTCAGTGTCAAATCATCATTTGTTAAAGATAAATCCGCTAAAGTTTAACATGGTTGGTTTCTCTGGATATTTTTCGTAGCATACATTAACGTTCACCTTTATTCTGGTGATATTTTCTTCATTTTTATCCGTTTTTCATTTTCGACCCGTTCAGGGAATACCCGTTTCTGGCCATTTTTCAATCCGTGGGCCTACTTTATTAAAAAATTGTGTTATGCAACTTGTTGGGCGATCCAAGTTCATGTATAGATCTCAAATATTTATTTAAGCTATAACATGCCTCTCTTTTTTCCACAGAAAGGCCAAAATATCTCTAAAAAGATTTTTGTTTTTACCGGAATCCATCTACATTACATCGTCACTGATTACATCGTGATTTGGTGGTGTGCGCCCTTTTAATAGCAGTAGCGTCATATCCCGTTTGCCATATACTCTGCTTTAGTATTATCTAGCTAGAGGGCGCAGTATATGTTAATGTTTTAAATATTCGGACTATAGAACCTTTTTACTGATTCGGACTAAAGAACACGGTATCCGTTTCGGACTATAGAACCGTTTTACAATTTCGGACTAGAGAACCCTTTTTTTTTTTCTTTTTATAGAGCCTATTTCTATATTCGGACTATAGAACTCTTTTTAAAATTCGGACTATAGAGACTATTTTCATATTCGGACTATAGAACCCTTTTTTAAATTCGGACTATAGAGACTATTTTCATATTCGGACTAGAGAACCGTTTTTAAAATTCAGACTATAGAACCTTCGAAATAAAGAATCGTCGGAATAAAGAACCTCTTTTCAATTTTTTTTCGGACTAGAGAACCTCTTTTAAAATTCGGACTAACGAATGCTATGAACACGTGTTCGGACTAGCGAACCTTCGGACTAAAGAACCTTCGGATTATAGAACCTTCGGATTATAGAGCAGTCCCCCATCAGACACACCAAATTGTATTCTGAATACGAGGAATGTCCTTCTGAAATCAAATAATTTAGATTTTTTTTTTTAAATTCGCGATATAATGCACATTTTACGGAAAATTATTAAAAATTGATATTTTTGACTTTTAACAGTCCTCGAAGGAAACTTTATAAATCTAACAGTCCTCGAAGGAACTTTATAAATCTTAAAGCGTATGTAGCTGGTAGGAAAAGCCGAAAATAATTTTTAAATGTTGACATTTATTTATTTATTTCTTATTTAACCTTTATCTGCAGGATATTTCTTATTAAAGATATACATTTTGTACCCAAAAGACCTTAAATGATTTGATATCAGAAGGACATTCCGAGTATTCAAAATGCAATAGCTTATTAATATTGCCAATGTAGCTTACGCCGTACGCCACAAAATCTCCTTACTTTCATGTCAGGTCATATTATAGACCCAAGACGAAATGATCAAGCTATGCCGGCAATTTGCAATATCTGCAGGATCAGCGGATACCCATACTCGGTAAAATGATACCCAGTGCATGCGTCTTTTGGGAAGCGCGGCCCAGAAGCTGTTGGAATCATGTTTCCTGAAACCACCGTATGAGCGGTTAATGTGAAAGTAGCATCTGGCTTGCTAAAGAAATGTATTACATAGTAGCGGCGTTTCTAAGGCACAGCGTCTAATTTGGTCCTATAACGCTATCGACGCCCCGATGGCTCTTTATATCGTACCCTGAACATTTGCATAGTGCTTTCATTTTTTACTTAAACGAAACGATAACACTATGCAAATTTTAATTATTATGCTTCATTACATCACCAGGGTGTGACAGAAAAATAGTCATAGTGCTATAGGACAAAATAAGACGTGGTGCCATATTCCTTTAGTACAATGGTCTCGGATACTCTTTTCAGTAAATAACACCAAGCAAACACTACCCTACTTCCGTTGTGGTCTTTATGAAATGGCGGGTAATAAACGCCTTGTTGTATGTATGTATGTAGGTGTGTAGGGGTGGGTGGGTGGTTGTGTGGGGGTGTATGTATGTATAAGAAAATTGCCCAATCTTACCACACATTTTCTGGTACAGCATAGTAGAAAAACTGCTTGTTAAAGCCGTTAAATCCTGTTGACATGCACGTATATGCTCCCATATCTGTGTAGAAAACAAAGTATGTGATGCAATCGAGAAATTACTTGCAAATATAAAGCGCTAGACCAATAGTCTTTTTAACGATGCAACCTTTCAAATGTTTACAACTGCTGATTGCAAAATATTCTAAAGATAATACTGGATAATAGGAACAGGATGATATCATATTATGGTCACTAGTGGGAGTTGGGAATCGTTCTCAATACATACCTTCAAAAAATAGCCAATCGCCAACTTCCAGCCTTGGCAGCATACACTCGTCTATGATGACGTCTTCCTCAGGACAAGTTTCTCCCATTACCATGCATTCATATTCCATTTCATCGTCGTCTACCTACATGCAAGTAGATTTATGCAAACAATTATTGATAGTATTATGGGAACAATCGCAAGAAAATTGGGTTTCAAAATGTTAGAAGTATCCATTTAGCACTACCGGTAGGCGACGCCATTGTTTACCACAACTTTTCCTTTTCCCGTACTTCCTAGATTTTTGATATTGATATATATTTCTAGGTTACCACAATTGTGGTTTGACCAAGCAAAATCAGTCTGAAGTCAGTTTCTTATAGACTTGTAAACAACATTTGCAAAGCTACATTTTACAGAAAACTCCATTGAAGTTGGATGTGAGATGTGAGCAGTTAAAATTAATATTTCTGACTTCCGACTGATTTTGCTTCATCATATCAAAATTTCAGGAGTTATAAACGCTTACATCTCTCAATGATCTCGGTGGCACCATAGGGAATCCAAACAAATTTCGCAGAAAAGATGTAAATAACCCGTCGTTGACGAAATACATATAGTCGTAATTCAAAGGTTTGTCTAGCGATGGTAATCCCGTCTGCTCAGCAAAATGACCTGGTAAAATACCAAAATAAACAGAGAGATTTGAATTAACTTGTCGGAATTGACTTGGTCTAATTAATGTTTTTAAACTCTCAAAAGATTGGATAAAACCAATGTCATCCATGGCGTCAGACATTGCTTATGATATTATTCTTCACACTGTTGGTCGCCACGATCTTTAACTGCAAGCAAGAAATGTTTACGCTGATAAATTCCAAATTTGAGGAGATACTATTCATAGACATCGAACTATACCTGACCTTAAACTCGCTGCTGGGAGGAGCTATCTATAATCTCTCTGTATCACAAGATTTAGTTTGTTTGTTAGTTTTTTAGTTAAATTGTTTGTTATTCTTTCAAACTTGCATCTTTAATTTAAATAATCAAGACCATGCACTCACTGATGGATTCATGACGACTAAGTCTCTTTTGTATTGAACTGGGCTGACGGGTCAACATGGGGCGTGATCTTCTTCTACTTGAGTTAGAACATGTAGAAATGGTAGAAATTCGCTTGGAAACTCCACTTCCTCCAGTAGATCTTCTTGCTTTTCGTCCAATTTTATACCCAATGATATTGGTTACAAGTGTTGCTGCGGATTCTACGTAGAATCGGCCTGGTTCAGCGATTATGGTTACGCCAGAGTCAGGAGGAAAATAGTTCTCTATTCCTTCTCTGACTGCACTTGCAAACTGAAATGGTATGAAACATATTGCACATTGACTATATCTTCATTGATCAAATGTACATTATCAAGTATGAGGATTCATCAAAGGTACTAGGTACTTTGTTAAAGCCATATCTGTCCCAAGTTAAACCTAAATGCAATCTGCAAAATGTGTTAATTTTGTAGGTCAACATAGCAATTTTGACACTTTCCCTTGTTATTTAAGTTTAAAATGGACAGATAGCCTTCCCGGCAATTTACTACAAATATTTTTTCTGCATTTTGGGTAAAGAATAACAAAATTGAAATTGGGCAAAAATTATACATTATGGCTTTAAGTGCACTTTGTATTAATGTGGTAATATATGCATAATTATAGGCCTCCCAAGAAAGATGATGGAGTCGTTTTTGAAGGTGGCACGTGAGTCTGATCAATGGAAAATGATTGGTGTGGCTCTATTTTGAACAATGAACGATAAAATAGTTCCAACGCGGTAATATTTCCTACTCATTTAACATTAAATAGTAATCTTTGTTGGCGGACCAGTTAATGTGGGATTGAAAATATTGACAAAACTAGGTAAATCAAGATTTGGTGACAATGGGCGCTTGGTAAACATTGTCTTTAACCAGATCCATTTCTGGGAGAGGAGGCTGCATATTATTCTCCTTTTAATTGTCATAATCCAATAAATATCTAATCTTTTCAGGATCACCTACCAGTACGAATGGATTGGTGCAACGTTGGGATCCAGGGAATCCTCCTCCTATGTCCAAAACATTCATGTTGAAACCCATACGATTGCCGACATCAAAAACCTTCTTAGCAAATTGCAGAGAATGTTCAAACATCTCCGGATTTTGACTTCCACTTCCTATATGAAAACTACATAACATAACATAACATAACATTTTTCCAAAAGTTTAAACTGACTTTCAGCACAAAAATTCACTAACCTTGAATTTTCGATGTGTGATACACATCTTCATCAGAAGAAGTCCTAAGATGTTGTGATGGACTTGCCCATTTGTTGACCATTGGCGACTTTTGGTCGAATGAGGGCGTTGTATAAGGTTGGCAATTCCCGTCCTTGATCGCGATTTAGTTCTGGCGATTTTTTCTTGATCTGGATGGCCTCCCGCACTAAACGGGGGTACTCTCTATCATCCTTGGCTAACACCTTTGTGGATTCCCAGTCGATGTTGTGGCGAGAGTCTGTTCTATGCTCTGCGACAGCAGAGGGTTTGCGGCTGGGGGCGGTTGACTTGTGCTCCTTCAGTCTATCTCCCAGTTGTCTACCGGTCTGGCCGATATACGAACTGGTACATTCGCCGCAGGGAATCTCGTAGACTACACCTGATTTCTTCTCTGTTGGCGTGGGATCCTTGGGTGAGACTAAAAGTTTCCTCAGCGTATTGTGCGGTCTGAAGCTAGTTGCAACACCGGAGGATTTAAAAATACGCTGGAGCTTCTGTGACAACCCCTCTATGTAAGGTAAGGTGATATAAGTAGATGATTTCCTGCCCTCTACTTGATTGGCATTAGTAGGAGGGTCAGGAGTGTTCTTACGTTTATCCTTGGCTTTAGCCAAACCAAAAGTCCAATTGCGGTATCCACAATGTACTAAGGCGGACTTAATATGTTCCACTTCCTTCACCCTTTCCTCGGGATCCGTCACCGCGATTTCAGCTCTGTGAAATAATGTCCTGATGACACTTAATTTATGAGCGATTGGATGATGTGAATCAAAATGGAGGTATTGATCCGTGTGTGTGGGTTTTCTGTATATGGAGATACTTAGAGTTCCGTCGACGTTACGTGTGATTTTAGTGTCCAGGAAAGCGAGATGTTTGTCCACTTCCGGTTCACTTGTGAACTTGATGTGCGTATTCTGGCTGTTGATGTGCTCCGTGAAAATATCCACATCTGTTTCGCGAAGAATTACGTATGTGTCATCCACATAACGAAGCCATACTAATGCCAATCAAGTAGAGTGCAGGAAATCATCTACTTATATCACCTTACCCTACATAGAGGGGTTGTCACAGAAGCTCCAGCGTATTTTTAAATCCTACGGTGTTGCAACCAGCTTCAGACCGCACAATACGCTGAGGAAACTTTTAGTCTCACCCAAGGATCCCACGCCAACAGAGAAGAAATCAGGTGTAGTCTACGAGATTCCCTGCGGCGAATGTACCAGTTCGTATATCGGCCAGACCGGTAGACAACTGGGAGATAGACTGAAGGAGCACAAGTCAACCACCCCCAGCCGCAAACCCTCTGCTGCCGCAGAGCATAGAACAGACTCTCGCCACAACATCGACTGGGAATCCACAAAGGTGTTAGCCAAGGATGATAGAGAGTACCCCGTTTAGTGCGGAGGCCATCCAGATCAAGAAAAAATCGCCAGAACTAAATCGCGATCAAGGACTGGAATTGCCAACCTTATACAACGCCCTCATTCGACCAAAAGTCGCCAATGGTCAACAAATGGGCAAGTCCATCACAACATCTTAGGACTTCTTCTGATGAAGATGTGTGTCACACATCGAAAATTCAAGGTTAGTGAATTTTTGTGCTGAAAGTCAGTTTAAACTTTTGGAAATTGTTTATTACCAGCACGTATGAACTTACATTCGAATAACATAACATAACATAACATAACATAACATAACATAACATAATATAACATAACACAACAAAACACAACTCACCCCAACACAACACACCCCAACACAACACAGCACAGCACAGCATAGCATAGCATAGCATAGCACACCACACAACAACACAACGCAGCACATGCGGATGAGGACAAGGGCAGTCCAGGCCACTGATCATAAAACACTTAATGTAATGGTGTATTTGGGGGACGTCAGCTTTGAGAAAGCTTAGAGTCAAAATCAAGTACTAAATCAGCTATATAAAAGTGAAGTGAGATGTTGCCGAAATAATCTCGCCACGTATTGGTAACTTAGAGCACCACATCCACAATATTAAGGACTTGACTTTGTAGTACAACCAATGAGCAATTAGTGAGCTTTGACGTCACGACTCTCTTCACTTGCACACCGATCAACGAAACTATCAACATCATTGAATCGCGCTTACAGAGTGATGCCTCGCTGGGTCAACCCAACAATATGACTATCAATCACATAACCGGTCTTCTTATGTTCTCACCTCCACCTATTTTCAGTACAACAACGAATTTTATGCTCCGGTTTAAGGTGCCGTGATGGGCCAACCAGTTTCCCCTATTGTCGCGGAATCATGGAAGGAAAGGGCAATATCATCTTATCCCAATCCTCCGCGAATTTGGCGAAAATACGTCGACGACACTTTCGTTATCATTAAGAAATCGGAAGTTACGGTATTCACAAACCATATCAACTCTCTCCACCCCTCGATCAAATTCACAATGGAACGCGAGAACGACGGTCAACAGCTCGCTATGTTGGATGTTCTGGTCGAACGCGCTCCTAATGACTCACTCAATTTCCAAGTGTACCGCAAAGATACGCACACCAACCAAGTGTACCGCAAAGAGATACGCACACCAACCAGTACTTGAATTTCTCTTCCCACCACCCCCTCCAGCACAAATTAGTTGACAGGGTAACACCATTATAACTACATAGGCCGACAAGAAAGAGGAGATAACCGGAATTCGTAAATTTCTTGCTATATATGGATACCGTAAATGGGCCTGGATCACTGCCAATAACAGCATCAACAGCAACAGGCGCAGCAGTCGGAACAAGAACACTGACTACCCCCCCACCCCCCAACAAGGACAGTGTGACTCTCCCGTACGCAGAGGGAATGACTGAAAGCCTCAAAGGGCTGTTCAGATCTCATCATATATATACTAAAGATCCCACACATAAATTGGATAAATCAGGTGCAGTGTACGGCTTTCAATGTACTGATTGTACGATTCACCTATGTTGTTGAGAGTGTCTGCCCTCTGAGAAATAGACTCGGGGAACACGAAAGACCTAGCTCTCCTGTTGGAGAGCACGCTATAATGGCAAAGCACCTCATTGATTGGGACAATGTTCGCGTTTTGGACCACTTAAGTGACTAGTACCGTAGAGGAGCGCAGCCATACTCATCAAGACACGAAACTGTAATCTGAACAGGGACCAGAGCCGGTACATCCTCCATCTGAGTTATGACAACATCATCAACTCATGTGACCATACAATCACCAGCGGTCACGTGACGAACTCCGAATAAACCAGTGGTACCGAAGGCTTGTGGATGTAAGCTACAGACTACCACAGCTCTGAAGACTACCACAGCTCAAAACTTTCTTATACTATTAAAGCCTTAATGTACGATCTTTTTTCAGAATATACATTTATTTTTTTCAAAACCGATTTTTGGAATATTTGTAATACTTACACATGTTCCAACTTAAATCTATGAGCAAACTGTCAAATTCGCCGTATTTGTAGTAAAACAGGATGATTTTCTGTTGGTCCGACATATTACCATAATTATTCAGATTATGATAATATGTCGGAACGATCGAAAAATCGCAGCCAGTTTGGTTACGCTCCCTCCACACGCTCCCTCCACATGTGGAGGGAGCGTAACCAAACTGGCTGCGTAGGAGACTAACTCTGAGGCCGCACTCGCCGTCCTGATCCAAGAAGTGCGAGATATTTCGAGTGATAAAGGTGAAAGTTTGTGATGTTGTTTCTTTGCAAATTCTCAATGTTTTTCGCGTCCAAATATATTGGGAACTTTCATAATGATTGCATATCATATTATCAAAAGAAAAATCTAAAAATTCAAAAAGATCGTACATTAAGGCTTTAAATAGACAATTTTTGCTGCACAGTCTGTTGTTGTTTACCGCCTTTGCATTCAAATGTACAGGAAGACCAACCGCTGTGTTGAAGGTCACTTCCAGACTTCCTATCTAAAATCTGTTATAGCAGCACGGAGGTGGTCACGCGCGTATTTATAAATACGTATTTATAAATATAGACGAAGCATACTGATGGACTTATATACTAGAAGTATAGACTAGAATACTGAAGCTGTAGTTTATGATATTAGGTTTCGGTTCAATGTTGGGTTCAGACCCGTAATTCAGTGAATGAATTTGAATATCGGGTATTTAGGTTATGTTAACAGATTTCAGTGCGTTGCTACTGAAGCAACGGTCGACGTGATTGTACTTACTGAACCCCGACCAATTGTAGTCCCTGTTTTTTGACAAATTCCAGCATCGACTTGACGTTCTTGTGATGGCAGCCATATTTGAAGCCAAAGGCATGTTGTGCTGATTGATCATAAATACTCAACCGTAGCAATAATCTAGTAAGGTAAAAAGATTTTTGTTTAACCTCATTTGGTCAGCTCAAAATTAACTGGCTGATAGTGAAAAGTAATATTGTGTGAAATATTTTTATGGAAATGTTAAAGTATTGCTTAAACTTGTAAACACTTTTGTCTCAGCTAAAATATTAACGGTATCATTGGAACAGTTCGAAGTACAAAAATTGATTGCAATTTTTTTTCATCGATGTCATGTTTTTTGTAGACTTGTCACTAATCTACTGTGAATCCTACTGTCAGTATCACAGGGTCAGAATTTTGTTTCACAGTGCAAGAATCAATCTTGATTCTTGCAGAATAAATTTGCGGGAATCATTTGATTCTCGCAAATCAACTTCTGTGTAAACTACAAACGTTTGCGGGAATCAAATTTGATTCACACAAATCTGTTTACGAGAATCTTTGCGAGAATCGATTATCTGATTCACGCCGAAATTCTGACCCTGATATCACCTGAAATATCCCAGAATTTGAAGAAGAAAATACGTACCGCGCTTCTGGGAACGTTTCCTTTATTTTCACTAATTCAGTCTCATCATCAAAGGTCATAAGGTCAACTTTGTTATCTGCAGCATATGAGAGATACGACCGTTGCTTCCGGGTGTGAGAGTAGACAATACGTGAAGGTGAGACGCCCAGGCTTAAAACTCGGTCAATTTCTTCCTGTGTTAGAGTGATATTAAAAATAGTTTATAATTTATCAGAAAAACGTGTTTGCCATACAATATGTATATAATTAAATTAAACTTGTATAAATATTTACAACGTATGAAAAGCTCCATGTTTGTGAACACCGTTACATCAACGATAGAGAGTGTATGAGTCCTAGTAAGAGAGTAAGCAATATACAGCTTGAATTTTCTTTTGATAATCATGGATTACGTACGTGGTAACTAATTATTTCCATGAGCACGAGTTTTAAGTTTCATTTTGATAACTAATCTAATGTATATTTTCCAGGGAAGCTGGTTCGTACCACCACCTAGATTACCAGGGTAAGAACTTCTTTGGTAATACATACCAAACTGGCACAATCAAAGCCACATCCAAGCGACGCTAACACACTCAACAATGGCGTGTATGGCATACATTTTACAGCTGAAAAGATACCGTTTAAATTATTTATCAGTATTGTAGACCTAATACATCAAATTACTACATTGTGACTATATAGGTTATATAATCCTAGCAAGATGTTTACAAACTCGATTCATCCAAACCATTCAAGACTGATCAGGCACCAAGTCGACAGTTGTGGTACTTCATTCCATTCAGCAATCCATTCCACAATCCACATTCGTCTTCAACTTAAACTCACCTATATACTATGGTATAAGGTGTCCTCAGAGTTGACCATTGCTGGTCACTGACAGACTTGTGGCTGGGTTATCCATTAGCTACTGCTCTTGGCATCAAAATTTAGGAGAAGTGTCTTTGTATAATACATGTAAAAAGGACATGCTTGCAAATTAATAATAGCGATAACTTACCAAAGAAAGGCGTGACACGGGGGAGTTCACTCAACCATAATAGCGATAACTTACCAAAGAAAGGCGTGACACGGGGGAGTTCACTCAACCATAATAGCGATAACTTACCAAAGAAAGGCGTGACACGGGGGAGTTCACTCAACCATTCCTTGTGTTTCTTCAATACATCTCCAATGTCAACAACCATAAACGCATCGTCTGCAAACTAGAAACAAAGAAACAAAAGCAAAAGATTATGTTATTCGCCGTAGAAGTGATGATGTAACAGGATTAATTGCCATACTAATAGGTTTAAACAATTTGTGAATATATCACCCTGCACCAGTGCGTTCACGTGGTACCTTTGCATTGAACAATTGATGTCAAAGAACAGGGATAAAGACCTGGATCGTAAATACACATTTTGTACAAATACTTTCCAGAGAAATATAACAAAAAGCATTTCCTAATATTAAAATTCCTGCAGTACGTTTATACAAACCAACCGTTTTTTTGTGATAACTAATATTATGACATGTAGTAAGCTTTAGACCCTATATAATATTAAATGCCTTATTTTGGGCAATATAAGAATAAATTGAACAAGCTGTACTTGTTTGCAACCCGAAAAGAAGCCATTTTATATTTTTGTGAATGTGGAACTGGCTTTGAAGTACATGTCATTCCTGAGATTCTCTCCAAATTCCTCATTTGAAGCGCTTGGTCGCAGGAACTGTCTTGTTGTTGTTGTTGTTGGCGTAGTGCGTCAACCCCGGATGAGGATACAATCTTTTAATCCGGTCAACGCATTTAGATAATTTATCATCATTTTATTCATCAGGTTCATCCTATTACAGTGTACACTCTGTTATGTTTGACTTTATTTTTGATTTAACAGTGACCTTGAAATGTGCGTAACGATGCTTTTAGCTCTTTTAAGAGCCATTAACACTGTTGGATACATTCGTAGTTCATCATCATTACAGCACAGATTATTCAGTGACAATGTATATTGAAAGCTAATTAGAAAACAGTTGATATTTTCTAATCATAATCAGATATTTTCAGCATTTCTTTTACAAAAAGAAACTCGTCAGTTATAGTCATCTTAGCTGTTCAACAACGTTTGGATGCTCATATCTTGGTCAATTCTTGCTCGATTTTCACGAGCAGGATGTCAAATGAGAAAGCACAGTCCAGTTAACTAACTGTATATTTCAGAATAATCCAAAATTATCAGGTTGTTGAACAGCAAGGATGACTATAAAAACTGACGAGTTTCTTTTTGTGCCTGGTGTAAACAAGGAGCACTAAACGGAGTATCAGAAGTTGCCAGAAGAACTACAGGGTGTATCAAAATGATTGGTACCCATCAGTTTATGCAACATACGATGCACCTAATGTGTAGATAAATGTTCTGAGAGGCTGGCTGTAAATTACAAATTGTGGCCATTTCAATATGATCCTATACTACATTTGGAAGCAGCAGGCTTTTCAATAAACTGGAAACTGATGGGTACCAGTCATTTTGATACAGCCTGTATTATCGGATAAATTTTTATAAAATAATAATTCTGTTCACACTAATAATTCCTGCTCTGTAAATATAGTGACGCATTAAGATACTAAAGCCCGTATTATTATTCTTGAACCAAAACGGTTCAAGAAAGTAAATAAGGAAAATTTAGTCGGTGGGCAGTTTTTATTTTATTTATTTTTACCCTCAATACCAAGACGCTTCAGATGAGACGCAGAATTGTTTTGCCCCTAGCTTCACCACTGACCATGCGTCGACAAATCTGTGACAAAAACATTAACTTTTCACAGGAGAATTTTATATTAAAATGCAGCCAACACGGCCCAAATTAGTTGTTCAAGTATTCACATTTTTGGGAATGTTTGTGAATACTGTAGGCCCTGTATCATTCTATGGAACTATGCTGCCCTATATCAAAGAACCAAAACACAATGTCACAATAGTCTGTAAGTGTTTGGGTAAACTGTAAATGTCATGTGAACCATTTCAAATAAATCCTCAAACGTTTTTGAAGCTAAAAGTTCACAATAACATAGAGGATTTATTTGAAAGGAGCAAAGACGCATGCACATTATTTGCTTGTCTACACGTGTTTGAACACAGTGGTTTGGGTTGACAGTGTATTGTGTAAATCATTTACATCATATTGAAACTAACATTTCACAATAACAGAAACGTCTGTGGACTTATTTTAAAAGGAGCGTAGATTAAGGCCTGTATGTGCATTTGGTTTATCCCGATCCATGCTCGCTCTCGCAGGTTTTTTCCGGGATCTCCGGTTTCCTCCTGCTTCAAAATCGGTGATTAGTTGTTTGGTTATCAAAAACTTCCTTCACCCAATGGAATTTGGGGAGCTGCAGAAAATGGGTGGATGTTACAATCTAAGTGCGGATAGGTTTGCGCCAGGTTCAGCTGCAACCAGCCTAGTTGACGTGAAAAATGCGCTATATAAATTCCGAAATATATTTATTTTATTTATTTATGAGTGTTAATTTGTACAACTTCTCAACACTTCTGGCAATAGCAGTACTTTTAATAGTAACCTATTTTAATAGTATCCTCAGCTTCTCGTAATAATCAATATAGTTACTGTACTGCGTAATTCTGGTGTTCAAATATAATAACTGTATAAATATATACTTAATATACCGTATACTCCATTCTGCATACAAAAGTATCATGCTTAAGACAGATTCATATTGTTTATAACAATGTGCTGTATAACAAAAAGCAGCTGTAACAAAACAATTCAAGATAAATATGAAGATGGTTACCTTTCTGTCACATGTCTCCTGTGTTCTGTCCCGAATAAATTCTCTCTTTCTTACTTTCCTGTCGTATGCCCAAGGCATAAAATCTATCTTGACATGTTGTTCCATAGAGCTCGCACACAGTAGTGCTTATTAAATTGTTAAACTGAGACACGAACCTAGTCGGGTCAGTATTTAACTTACACAATCTGACAATGGAACAATATAATTGCCTTGCTACGTTTGGACGTCCCACGAATTACCAATTAGGGCAAGTTCACTCATTTGTAATTTTGTCGTTTTTGATATTTTCGACAATTCAAATCCAACTCAACGTCCTCTGCACACAAATAGTCCGCTAGCGGTTTGTTTGCTCGTATACTAGGATAACGTTATACCAAATCTATGGTTATAATTATTAATTATGCTTGAAAAGTCTTTTTAGAGGTAGATGGTCTGTTTATTAGTGAAAAGCAATATTAAACCATATACACTGATAATAGTATACACTGATGGTATCACCTATAAATCATGATAAACTGTGTGACTATAACTCAGTTTGCGCTGGACAAGAGCGTTTACAATTGCCGGCTTTATTCAATGCCGGGAAGGTGTCAGACTCTTGGGTAACGATTCCACCCCCCACCCCCATGTAACATCACACGGAGGAGTCCGTAACAATCGCTTCGAAAGGGACATAGGCGCTCCGGCCTATAAACACATGTCTGTTCCCTTTTTATGCAATCCAACTGCAAATATTAAAAACTTCCTATGTTATTGTTATTCGTTCAAAAACAAAATTGATGTCATTTATTCTTCTGTTAACAATGTAACTTTATAAACATACAATCTGTACAATATAACATTTAGTACGTTCAATCAAATTCAAATTTAAACTTTTTATCTTTTCTGGGGTCCATTTCACTAAACTTTACGAAGCTTCGTAAGTCTCGAAATCGTTCGTAACGTACGACGAGTCGTAAGTTCCATTTCACTAAACCGGTACCCTTCTTAAGTAATAGAGATTTACCACAGGACCCTTCTTAAAGTTACTTCTAGTATTGGGTATTTGTATCATTCTATGCAACTACTGCCTGTCTCAAAAACCTTCTTCCCTTGTAAAAGTGGCACAATTGTGATTTTACCTTTTCGTTGTTAACTAAACATATCTCGAGATTAAAACAAACAAATTAAACAGAACAAACGGCATTTGAGAGCAAAGACTGCGCCCTTGACGTTGATATAAGCATCATGTCACAACGGTATTTTCTAATTGCCAAAAGAGGGCGCTTTTCACTTGCACAGTTTTTTTTGAGTCAGGCTGTATACTGCCCTTTATCATAGAACCAAAACATAATGTCAGAGAACCAATAGTCTGTAAGTGTTTGGGTAAACTGTAAATGTCATGTGAACAATTTCAAATAAATCCTCAAACGTGTATGTTTTTGAAGCTAAAAGTTCACAATAACATAGAGAGGATTTATTTGAAAGGAGCAAAGTCGCATGCACATTATTTGCTTGTCTGCACGTGTTTGGGCACAGTGGTTTGGGTTGACAGTGTATTGTGTAAATCATTTACATTCTATTGAAACTAACATTTCACAATAACAGAAACGTCTGTGGACTTATTTTAAAAGAAGCATAGATTAATGAGTGTTAATTTGTACAACTTCTCAAAATAGCAGTACTTTTTAATAGTAACCTCGGGGGGGTCTTCGAAAGAAATTTACGGGGATGTGCCACGAAGACTTTAGGATGCTGACTTTCTCTATACTTACTTTTTGCTGTTTTTGCCACCCATCAGTATACCAATTTTTCACAAAAAAACATCCAAAAAGCACCCAAATTTGCCCTAATTGTGTGCTTTTAGAGGCACTTTCGCCCAAATGCGCCCAATTGGGCGCATGTTGCTGAAAAGTACCCCAAAACCGTGGCACATCCCCGTATACCTCCAACCAGGGAGAACCCCCTCCGGGAGTAACCTATTTTTAATAGTATGCTGAGCTTCTTGTAATAATCAATATAGTTACTATACTGGGTAATACTGGTGTTCAAATATAATAACTGTATAAATATATACTTAATATATACTCCATTCTGCATACAAATTTAAAGCATCATGCTTAAGACAGATTCATATCATTTATAACAATGTGCTGTATAACAAAAAGCAGCTGTAACAAAACAATTCAAGATAAATATGAAGATGGTTACCTTTCTGTCGCATGTCTCCTGTGTTCTGTCCCGAATAAAGTCTCTCTTTCCTACTTTCCTGTCGTATGCCCAAGGCATAAAATCTATCTTGACATGTTGTTCCATAGAGCTCGCACACAGTAGTGCTTATTAAATTGATGAACTGAGACACTGACCTCAGAATAAAATTTAACTTACACAATCTGAGAACGGAACAATATAATTGCCTTGGTTTGGATGTCCCACGAATTACCAATTAGAGCAAGTTCACGTAGCTCAGTAATCAAACAGATATCAGCGGTTACAAAATATGGCATTTTTAATGCTTTCGTTTTTGATATTTTCGACAATTAAAATCCAATTCAACATCCTTTACAAACAAATAGTCCGGTTGTGGTTTGTACACTAGGATAGCGTTATACTGACTATGTTTGAAATCTCTTTTTAGAGGCATATGGTCTTGTTTATTAGTGAAATAAATAACCCCCAATAACCATATACACTGATAATAGTATACACTGATGGTATCACCTTAATTATGTAATCATATAACTCAGTTTGCGCTGGACAAGAGCGTTTATATAATTCGAATATGCAATACAATTGCCGGCTTTATTCAATGCCGGGAAGGTCACAGACTCGCTGTTATTAACGACCCCCCCATGTGTTCTTCTCTTTCTAGTCTTTCCGTCTCTCCCTCTCCTCTCTTTCTCCCTCGCCCCCTCCCACTCTCACTTTTACAGTCTGTCAGTCTCAAATATCTCCCCTTCCTCTAAATTTATCAGTATGATCAATGACTAACAAAAATCAGCTCCGCAAAAATAAACATGCTAATGCTATTGTGAAGAATGAATAGAAAAAAAAACACCTTCGCTAGATTGCAATTCTTTTGTATTGCATATCAATATAACGTGATATCAATATAACGTAATTACTAATTTAATCGCCAATCGGACCGACTTTTGCTTACTACTTGGCATTATGGTTAATATAATATTTCGATGCCAGACTATTTTTACGAGCCACTCACGCATAGGCGTAAGTGCCTGTACACCAAACGCAAGTCAATTGAAACCGTACAACTTATCGCGAATTTAAGACCGTAAAATGTAGGCACTTCTTTTGTCTAGATTACCACCAACCCTCTCATATCAAGTTTTCATGTCAGAATTTAACATAACTTACTAAAACGAAAACAAAAATTCCCTTGCTTTAACTTATAAGTAAGTGACAAAAAGATTGGTCACACCTAGGAGGCTAACACTTTAGAATAACAATGACATACGAAAACGAATACGAAAACGAAAACAGAAACTGAAAAGATAAAGAGACCCTTAAAATAAATACCAGGCAGGAGTCTCAACAAGATTGTGGGAAATGTGCGATAGGTAAATATTAAAATGATAGTTTAAATGTGTTGTGTATCTAGGTCTCATTTCAATGCCTTTAAGGGATCTAGAATGAGCGTTTATGGCGTTTCGACAGTAGTTTTGGGGACATGAGAGCACCTCAGACGTATCGAATTGCATTCTGAATACGAAGCATGTCTTTCTGATATCAAATGTCTGATGTGCTCTAATGTCCCACAATAAATACTGTCCAAACTTCCCTTAATACACGCAACTGTGTGTATAATTTATATGAAAAATTTTGCACATTAGCTTTTAGTTTGAATGTGATGTGGATCATGATTTGTACAATATGTCCACTTTGTGCTATTATCTTCTTTGGCATTGAGAATATTTTAGGTCTTACTTTTACGGAAGGAACAATATCATGATACAGACTTGGCATTAAGTATGGAATATTTCTTTACGAGGTCTGGAAATCGTTCGTAACTTACGACGAGTCGTAAATTCCATTTCATTTAACTTACTTACAAACTGTACCTTTCGAAGTTATAGGGGTTTACTACAGGGACCCTTCGTAAAGTTACATCTAGTATTGAGTATTCGTAACTTTACGAATGTTGCATTGAGTTACGAAGGGATAAATGTTTAGTGGAATGGACCCCTGGACTAGTCTGAAAGGGGTCTGCATAAACCGCACAGGCTAAATATTTATTGGAGATGGTGTCATAGAAATGTGCTTTCCATGAGTTTACGTTTAGGGTGCTCATGTAGTGAATAAGCCTAAAATGGCGACTAAATTTGGTAAAATGTCTGAATTTGGGCAATATTGTTCTGATATTATCAAATTTATTGAGGATTGAGGTTTGCCTGCCGGGTCATATTACATTCTTGGGACCTGGATCATGACAGCCTTCTTTCCCAAACTAACCTCCCCTCTCTTGAGGCCCGTCGCGACTCCTTTACGGTGCGCCATGTGTTCAAAATTCTTGCCGGCCTTTCATCTGCTCCTAATGTATTCACTCCTCATCCGCGTTCCAACTCAAGATGTAACCATTCCCGAGCTCTTTACCCACCTTTCAGCCGCCTCACACTTTGTCAAAGAAGTTTCTTCCACCTTGGTCCTATGTTATGGAATGCGCTGCCAGAAAATGTTGTCTGTTGTCCCACCTTGTCCGCTTTCAGGGCTGCAGTTAAAACCCTCCAATAGTTGTCTTTTTTATCTTGTTTTTGCTTTTCAGTTTATTTTTGTTCGCTTTGTATGTAGGGCTTCCCTTTAATTTAGTGCTCCTTGAGCACTATTGGGTATTGCCTGTGCTTTTTGCCAAATGTTATAAATAAATAAATAAATAAATAAAAGATACCAATAAGTGTTGGTCAGAATTAAAATACACTTGTAGTAAAGCAGTTTTGAAAGTGGGAGATGCTTTAAAAAATATGGCTCTTAAAAGCTGTACTCACTCCAAAAGTTTGAATGGCCACTCTGGGGCTAAATGATATAAACTTACCGTACGCAAATAGATTATAATATTTGACCCCAGAGGAGCATTCAAACGTTGTTAATAACAGAACAATGTTGTATACAGTCAGAAATTGTGTCCTCTACAAAGCTCAAATTCAGCCTCCTATTAAAATCCGCCATAGCAAATTCACTACATTATGAGTACCATAGTGAATTTGCTATGGCGGATTTTAGACCCCTGCAAGTCTA
This sequence comes from Amphiura filiformis, assembly GCF_039555335.1. Taxonomy (NCBI): domain Eukaryota; kingdom Metazoa; phylum Echinodermata; class Ophiuroidea; order Amphilepidida; family Amphiuridae; genus Amphiura; species Amphiura filiformis. The sequence goes on from NC_092635.1 coordinate 33,237,968, forward strand.
CAGTCAGTCTACTCTGAAAAGTACAGACGCGGACGCACACATAATGTTTACAGAAATGTTTACATAACGTTTTGTAAGCATAGAACCTCATAATAATCAAGTAAAGTTTACATCAGAACTATGTAATATTTACTAAATAATGTAAAATTTTATGTACCTTAATTAAAATTTAGATTAAAGTGTCAGTAGACCCGTGTAACAAACAGATTTCTTGGATGTTATATTGGTTAGAACATGGAAGTCTACTTTTTTTATCTACTAATACACGAAAGATATCCTGGATGAACTTTCACCACAGCATTGCCGTGTGTCTAAAAGGATATGAATAAAGTCAACAACTAAATTTATTAGCCGCGCCGCACCATTTAGTATTTTTTAAGATTAAATCTATATCACTACGTTATTTACCTTTCTGTCGCCCTTTTCCTGTGTTCTTTTCTCAATAAATTCATCCTTGGCCAATCCTCGTTCGTATTGGTAAGGCATAAAGTCTCTGTCAATGTATTGTGCCATAGTGTTCACGTAAAATCACGAATAATATAAAAAAAAAGCCAGTTCCAGATGCTACACACATAAACTGGCCGGATAGCATCGAAAGGTTTTACTGTTTATGTAGCTATATGTTGATAGCCGAGGTCATAAACCGGTTAAGAGCTCCGATTTTTTTATCTTGTTTTATTTCCTTCGTTTAATTTCATCACATTATTTTTTTTCATGACGTCATTACTTCACATCATTTTATATTTCTGTCTTTACTAAATGACAGCATGAGCTTACCGATTCTTAAATCAGTGAACTAATTATATCAATTGTGGATATTATCGATATCTACTAATTGACACTTTACCAATATTTATACTAATTATTTTATCTAAAATAGTATTACATTTTCCTGCATAGTAATAGACAAACAGAACATCTGATTGTGTGACTTTAATGTTAACATTATACAGGCTGTATCAAAATGATTGGTACCCGATCATCAGGGGTGGTGCAATAATTATGTGTACCCGGGGGGTGAATTATAGGGGGCAAAGATTTTTTGGCAGGCCAAAAGGGGGGGGGGCATTTTTTAGCATGTCGAAATGGGGGGGGGGGGCAAGCAATTTTGGCACAGATATTTTGGGCACTGTTTCTATATTACGCCCTAAAAGGCGTAGGAAAACGTTACGAACACGTTCAAAGATCCAAAATTTCCAGTTCGCGGCGCTCGCATTATATGTTAAGACAATTTAAGGTTTTAAATTCGGGTTCCCCAAAATCTTGCATGTGTAAGGGGGGGAAAGATTTTTGGAACGTCAAAAGGGGGGCAAAGGTTTTTGGCACGTCGAAAGGGGGGGCAAAGGTTTTTAGCACGGCCAAAGGGGGGCAAGCAATTTTGGCAGACCATTTTGAGAATTCACCCCCGGGGTACACATAATTATTGCACCACCCCTCACACTACTGGTCGATCACGATAGTATTTCGGTTTTTAATACTTAGAAACTTTTCTGATGAGCGTTTTGATCTTGTTTGAGCGCTCTCTAGCTAGCTTTTGAATCATCAAGCTACGAGGGGGTCTAACCTTCATGTAATTATTCTGTGTAAGCTTCTCCAAACCTTAAACCTATTCATAACCTTAATCCTAACCCTAACTCTAAACATAATCCTAACACTAAACTAACCCTAACCAATAAATGACAGTGCCTGTATCCAACCTATAAGCCTCCGTTCATGATCAACCTGCCGAATTCGACTACCTCATTCAACCTGAGACCCCAGCCCGATTGGGTATCTGTATTAACGTGCCTATGACTGAAATCGAGATCGAGCAGTAATGAGCTTTGGATCCGCTCTAATAAAACACCTGCTTCCTCCACATTTAACATTATATCCTCTTGTAATAACTACAATTTTTTATTTGATGACCTATAATCACACAAATGAGGTGGCTGTTATGTTGCATTTTGATGTAGCAGTCTTGACCCTATTCATTGGATATTGATGGGTATATTTTGATACACCCTGTACTGTTGCAAAAGTTTTTGTTAACTTCGTTCCAGATCTTATTTTTCTTACAGCCAGAACATTAGTGTTCTTTCTCTCTTATTTTGTGGCAGAACACTTTTAGTTATTTTTACTTCAACTTATTTTGCAATGAGCGCTCATTCTGCAAAGCAACTGAAGCAAAATTAGCAAACGTAACAAAACGACTGGTGAGATTCCCTCATTTAAAAGATGAGGGTCACCACCAGAGATATTGGATAATGCGAAATATTGTAGGCGTACATGTTCACGTAAATGTCTTCATCTTATTTACATCATTTTGGATACCAGGATCGAACTTTGATTCGTTGACCTTCTAATTCACTGAATTAGCATTCTTTTGAATACCTCAATATTTAGTTTCACCTAATTAGCATACTTTTGGATATCACTTAAAATTAAATATTGATAGCTATTAATAGACCCCCTAAACCTGTATTCTCTTGACCCCCTAAACCTGTATTCTCTTATCATCGCATGATGACGGACAACAAGGAGGAGACCGTCCCTGGTAGCATAGTGCATGTAGCATGTAGTGTAGCATAGTATGTAGCATATAGCATGTAGTTTAGCATAGTGTGAGGGGACGACCGACTTGTGCGAATACGGGTAAACGTCCTGATCTACCTTCTAGTTGGCGGGGTTGTTAACTTTCTGACTAGTGCAGGAAGTTACGGACAGATCAGGGGGGCTAGGAGAGGACCGCTCATCCGCCTAGCTTACTTTTGAGCAAAACTGCATTACAATGAAGAGCCTTTACAGCACCAGGGTTAAAGCCCCTGCTATTAACCAGCCACTTCTACCAATGGATCTACAACATGTAGAACAGAATGACGCAGCAACCCTAAATCCAATTGAAGATTTGATGGTCTTCCCAAAGTTAAGACCAAAGCGGGACTAGCACCAAGTCGACCCCCAATTAGCCGGGCTGGTGTTGATAAACCATTGGGAACGGCGGCACTACTATCTGCCAAAGAAACTATAGGTATTGGAACATGGAATGTTCGAACTTTGTACCAGACTGGCAACTTTGAAATTCTATTGAACCAGATAGAGAAGTACAAATGGGAAATACTGGGAATCGCCGAAACTCACTGGATTGATTCTGGAGAATTCATTTCAAAAGGATTCAAAATTCTGTGCTCCGGAAACGACTCCATACATCGTGCCGGAGTTGCAATTCTACTTAACAAGAAGGCACAAAATGCCCTCTTAGGGTACAACCCAATTTCTGCAAGACTCTTATCAGCTAGATTCCAGACCCAAAATGGCGCCATGACTGTATTACAGGTTTATGCACCCAATACAGCCGACTCAGAAGAGATGGTAGAAGAATTCTACGACCTACTACAAACTACTATCAAATAAGACTCCAAAAAAATGACATCCTACTTGTTATGGGAGACCTAAACGCAAAAGTTGGATGTGATTGCACACAATGGGAGAACGTTATAGGAAACCATGGTTATGGGCAAAGGAACGACAGAGGAGAAAAGCTGCTCAACTTCTGTGCAGTAAACAACCTTTTATAACCAACACAATGTTCAAGCAAAAGAAGGACAGCCGACAGTGGACATGGGAGTCGCCAGACCAAAAGACCCACAACAAAATAGACTACATTATTATCAGCAACCGATGGAAGACCTCTGTAACCAATGCGAGGAGCTTCCCTAGCGCAGATGTAGGATCAGATCATCAACTCGTGATAACAAATCTACGCTTGAAATTCCATGCCAAAAAGAAACCAAATTACCCGAAACAATATGATATCTTCAGGCTAAAAAGCCCAGAACACAGGAAAAACTATGAGGTGGAAATAGGGGGTAGATTTGCCCCACTGCTGGAGCAACCAGACACAGATACTGAAACTATGTGGGAAGGAATCAAGACAGCATTCAATGAAACATCCAAAAAAGTCCTTGGCTACAAAAAAGGACACAAAGAAAAGCCATGGATTAGCGAGGAAGTCATCCAACTGGCAAACGAACGAAGTAGAGCAAAGCAAGAAAAAATAAAGGACCCAACCAAGAGAAGTAGATACAACTTCTTAAGTCGTGAAATAAAAAGAAAAGTCAAGGGATGCCGAGATCAGTGGCTCAAAGACCTTTGCAAAAAAGTTGACAATGCACATCAGGCAGCAAAGTCAAAAGAAGTGTACTCAACCATCAAGAAAATTACAAGAAAAGCCTCTATCAGAATGCAAACCGTCAAAAGTAAAGATGGACAGATTCTTACTGAATCAGAGGAAGTAAAGGATAGGTGGAAAGAAAGCTTTCAAGAACTATATAATAAAAAGAACCCAACAGATGAGGAGCTAACGCAAAGTGTTCCCCAGATGCCCAGCTGCAAGATAGAACCAGCCATCCTACGAGAGGAAATTGAAAGTGCTGTTAAAAAGATGTCAGATGGCAAAGCCCCGGATATGACAATATCACAGCTGAAGACTCAAAGCAGCTGGGAGCACAGGGATCGAAATCCTACATATGCTATGCACCAAAATATGGGACAGCGAAATCTTCCCAGATGACTGGGGGAGGGCTATCATCACACCAATTTACAAGAAGAAAGACAAGCTTGATTGCGGCAACTACCGAGGGATCAGCTTGCTTAGCCATGCATGCAAAGTAATTACACTTATTCTACAACGCCGAATCATGAAAAGAACTGAAGAAATTCTATCAGAGTCCCAAGCAGGATTTAGACCAGGACGTTCAACCATAGACCAACTCTTCACCCTCAGGCAAATAGTTGAGAAGCATCTTGAAATGAGGAAGGCCCTTTTCTGTTGCTACATCGACTTCGAAAAAGCCTTCGACTCAGTGTGGCAGTAAGTACATTGGAATGCACTTGGCTTCTTTGGTTTCCCAAACAAAATCACCTGTCTCCTGAAAGCTCTCTACAATAAATCTGCAAGTACTGTCAGAGTAAATGGGGAACTAACAGACTGGTTTACAACCCTGGTTGGAGTTCGCCAAGGATGTGTAATCTCACCCCAACTTTTTAACATACTACTGGAGATGACTATGTTGTATGCCCTGCACGATACCAACATAGGAGTAAACATCCAAGGACAAGTGGTGAACAACTTACGATTTGCAGACGACATTGCACTAATTGCTAACAGTGAAGAAGACCTCCAGACACTGGTTAGCCTCATTCATCAAAGCAGCTCAGCTTTTGGACTCAAAATAAATATCGCTAAAACAGAAGTCCAGGCCATATGCAAAGAAGACACCCATCTGAACATCACAATTGACAATACCCAGCTTCTGCAGGTAGAGGAGTTCACATACCTGGGAGGAAAGATCACCCAAAAAGGATCCTGCTCAGAAGATATTAAACTTCGAATAGGCAAAGCCCTAGGAGATGTGCAGAGACTACAGAGTATCTGGAGTGCTAAGGACATCCAAACCAACACCAAGATTGAGCTTTACAAGGTCCTTGTTTTGTCAATATTGCTATACGGAGCAGAAACCTGGACATTGAAAAGAGAGGATGAGAATCGACTGCTCACTTTCGAGATGATGTGCCTTAGGAAAATAATGGGAGTAACACGGAGAGACAGGATCAGAAACACCATCATCCGCAAAACCCTGGGTGTTGAATTTTCCATCTTGGACAGAATAACCCGGAAGAGACTGCATTATTTTGGCCACGTCCAGTGTATGCCTCTCTCTTTTTTTCCAAAGATGGCCTTTGAATGTCACATCCAGGGAGTCAGACCTAGAGGAAGACCGCCAAAGAGGTGGAGAGACTGCCTGCTAGCTGACTGCAAAAGAACCGACCTAAACTCCATAGTAAATGCCAGCCGTACAACAGATGACAGAACAGTTTGGCGGGACATTGTGATGCGGATGCCACCACTCAACCCCCAGTTGGAGTGAACGGCATAGGTCAAGGTAGGTCAATAGTACGTTGTTTACGTAGTGACGTCATTTTACGACGTTGGTTGTAAGGACTACTAATAACTAACTATTAAAGTACAATTAACTTAACTATTACCGGGTGGTACGTCATTGCACTTTATCTAGTATATAAGTTCTATTTATACTCCATGTATTGTAATGAATTTTCGCTCCCGAATATTTTTGCGACGTTCAATATTTTAAATACAACCATGATAACAAAGAAGTATCAGAGAGCCGTCGTATATTCCTCTTCATCTCTCTTCCCTCCCCCTCTTCCACTTTATTTTCTTCGATATACTCACTGCACGATATCCCAATAGTAGGACAAACATTAGAGGGGGGTGTGGAGAGCAGTGTAGCCAGGCCCTGATGGTTCTTTTGCGGACCAGCTGATGAGAATAGCCTAATATAAAGTACATGTAGTATATAGCCACACGAGTAGTTTATAGCCCGAAGAAGACTATTAAAAGAGGTTCAGGGCTACGATTTTAACTCTGTGCAAAATAAACTGTAGTCTAGTCTAGTCTAATCTAATCAAATTGAGGAAAACTGTGGCTTGACATAGCACTACATGACAACCGAAACCATTTTGATTAATGTTATTTTTAAAACAAAGTGGAACACATACAATAAAGGGGATAGCAAGGATCACAAAAAGGAAAATTTACCCTGTCTAAAGCGTAATACTATAAGGCAATAAATGCTCAAGGTCATCTTGTGGAAATGATTTTAAAATGTTTCAAATCCTTCCTCTTATCGTGTATGAACCAAATCGTTTTGCCCTGAAAGGTGCGCGCTGAAGTGTCATAATGACCCTCGCGATCCTAAGGAGCACACCGACATCGCCTGGCTAATAATTACTTGGTGCATCAGAGATACTAAAATCAATACCCGGGATCGATACACGTGAATGTGCTATGCACGAGTTTGTTATGAGCCGAAAATCTTTGGATACCGGGGTAGAAAATGATGAATATCTCCCGTAAATGATTTCGTCTAGAGAAACCAGATGTGGTTCCTTGTACTTGAATATATGTTTTGAATAGATATGATAGTCGTTAGCTAGCGTCTTGAGAAAGAAGCTTGCGTCTTGAACTCAAAAACTGACAATAATTCTGATTTTATACGTGCCGACTATATAGCGCATTGTATAGGCCAATCGTGGAGGTAGTCTAAAAGCAGATGACATGGCATACCATGGTCACTCACACACTAGCGAGGTCAGTCACCCATGGTCACCGGGCTATTGTCAGTATCCTTAGTCAGATGTCCTTCGGCCCATTATGCGACTCAAAACTATTAAACAAGTCGGAACAAAATGGCCATGCGTGGCGGTGGATTCAACCTACCATGGCGATTTCTGCCATGAAGATATCGGGGCGATGAGACTGTGAGGGTGGAGCACCGTAAAGTCTGCACATAGCGGTGAAGCCGCACCAACCTAGACTGCTGCCCTCAGTCGTCAACCGTCTGGATTGACGACTGAGAAAACCATACCGCGGAAACATGCCATGTTGCCTCAGGGGATCGACGCTAAGTCAGGTACCGCGTGAGCAAACTCACAAATAGCGCAAACAGCGCGAGCGTACACAAAAGAAACTTCGCGCGTAAGATAAGCGATGTCGCCAGGTATGTACGCTATGCCGGCGTCAGCTGAATTCGAGTACGCTTAGAGGGCACAGGTATGGAAAATTCCAATCTGTGTATTAATAATCTACAGATCTAAGGAGAAAACTATTATGGAAAAAAGTGATGGACTTTTGCAACCACTTTCTGGTTGCACTGAGACTGCGCAGTTGTGTCCAACTTGACCTTTTGACCGAGTTTGTTGTTTTTAGAGCGCGATCTGGTAAAAACGGTGCGGTACAGCGACGCGGTATACGGGTGCCGAGCCAGATGTTAAATTGGTGATCGTCATGCGTTCAATCAAGATTCAAGCTCTCGTGGACTCTTGCAGAATCATCAACGTCTTGAAGAACTCCATTTTTCAAAGTATGGTGACAGGTATTTTACGATTGCTGCGCCCAGAGAGTCTTCATCATCACTTCAGTAATGCTCCTATATACTGTAGGCCAACTGTCCAATTATGTTTCAAAAGTTGCTTTTGTCTAATACATCTCTCGTGATCATGTGAGCCGTTAGCCTACGAATGTTGGCATAGTGGATGACACGCCCAGTAGGTTGTTGTTTCTCCAAATTAGGTCTCAGTGAGTCAGTCGGTCTCCCGGACAGTTACCTGAACTTAGCTTATAAATCATGACATCGGAAATAATAGTTGTTTTTCTTCTGTTTCTATTTTACTGATACCATCTTTCTCTCAGAAAAGGATGTACTATTGCAGTGTCATAGCAGGGGAAAACCTTAGTATTCAATAAAGTGCAGGGTCATTTTCGACAAAATATTTTGCTTTATAATTAGTTAACTTGTTTCGCCTCGTTGTTAAAATTTGGGATTCGTAGCCCACTGCATCCGTTCAAATGCAATCTGGTCTCTCTATTTAAATACTCAGTCTATAGCGCACTGCCACTGAATCACATTCGATATTCAGTCTATATCGCATTGAATATACGGTATAACACTGTTGGTACAATGTTACATTAAGGTTGCTGTTGGTCAATGTTACATTAAGGTTATTTTTGTCGAAATTACCATCTCTTTTGATCAATGTTACATTAAGGTTACTGTTGGTTACTGGGGCCCAGTATCAACAAAAAAACATCAAGGCCGCAGGGCTGGCAGGCCCGAAGCCGGCGACTCCTATTTAACTACTAAACACTCTAAGTGGGACCCCGATATAAGGGCCCACAGGGCAAGAAAGCAAGTGTAACCTTAAGGGTGACGGGCTATCTCTACTGGGTGACAGACTGTCGATAATGAGAAAATGGGTTGTTTTGTTATCGACAGCCCGTTACCCATCGTCCCATTGAAATACACGTAAAAATACACGTAAGTAAATTCGTTTTTCTACCTTTTGTATCAAAGTTGAGAAAATGTCGTATAGATTTTCTTGAAGTATTAAGTCTAAAAATTTATCATTTTGTGACCAATCTAGTCGAACTTTTGAGCTACGGGCACCTGAACAGCGCCCTCACAAATTTCAGCCGACAATTGCGCCTCCTTACCAGTTCCGGCCTTGATATTATTCCGACAACCTGTCAATAATTTACAGTCGATTTGACCCTCCATATCTCAAAATGCTCAATGCTGACAGAGGTCCAGCCACTGTGGAAAGAACACGTCTGGCAGTCGAACTACAATACTACGCAAATAAGCCTGAAACATTGGCTTTTATGGGTTATCCTGGTTCCTAGTGTATTTTGCAAGAAACAGGCAAACGATTGCTTAGTGTTCGTCTCACAGCAACACAATCCGTCTCACGATAACACATCATAGCAAAAATAGCCAGCGAGTGACTCAGTGGTGGTGTAAGTGTCTGTGCACAAAAGTTACACTGAGTTCGAATTTGTTGTTTCTCAAGCAGACTTTGACCCTCAACATGGCCCCAAAAATGGCTCCAAGGGATCAAGAGGGAAATTAATTTATTCCAATAATGTCAAACTATTCGTCTGTTCGCTTACGACCTCAGTCTAAAAGAAAAAAAATGTCCAAGCTTGATTTGCTTGTTGTATATACAATGGCCAAAAGTCAAAGGTGCTCCATTGGTCGTAAAAATTGTGGACAATGTTCGTCTAGCTTAAAGGTTTCAGAAAAAAGAATAGTTTTTACTATCTGCAATGACTGGGCAGGATGTTCACAGCAAAGAGTTAATGGTCAGCAAGATTTAATAAGATTCAATGGATTTATTTTTATTGATCATATAATCTTCGGAATTTCGAAGATAGTGCAAACTGCTCTTTACCTGAATCTGTTGAATGAACTTGACGAACAACTTGCCTCCATCCTTACAAAAAGTCGAGCAACTTTAATTTTGAACCCATGTACAGCATGAAAATTAAGCTTATACCTGTTGAGCCTCGTAACTTGGTAATTATAGAACCTACGCACACAAATGTTACAATGTTGTGATCTTCAGGTCCAGGTGAATAATTTGATGTTTATGAGTGAATTTGGAGCATGTTTAATTTCCCCTTATGATCTCGCCTATCTGCTAATGTAAAAGGTTTGGTGGCTCTGAAAAGAGCCGTTCACTGAAGACTGCCCTTACCAAGAGAGAACAAGCAGACCTCGCCTATCTGCTAAATTAAAGGTATGGTGGTTATGGAAAGAGCCGTTCACTGAAGACTGTTCCTTGTCAACAGAAAACAAGCAGACCTCACCTATCTGCTGATGCAACTGCAGAGAGTTTGCAACAAAGTAGGTTGCGCCGTACCTCTTCGTGTGATTATTAAATAAATAGGCTGCCCCTTGCCTTTTAGGTCGGTGATCATCGACTGACGTCAGAAGATCAATTGACGAGTGGATGCGCGATGAGCGTATATATCACTTCATTGCGGACGTGGTGAGATTAGCGGCTTTGTGATTAATAAAAAAGAACCATTCGCATATTTACTAAGGAAAACCCGGGAAATGTTCCTCTTGAGAAACGCACAATCACTGTCATAAAGACTATAGTATTTTTGGCAGGGAAAACCCTACGCATTATAACATGGCTGAACGGAAAACTGAAAACACATTTTTGCTTCAAAGTCTGAGCATTTTAATGCACCAATTTAATACATTCAAATAAATTAAGTATAATTACAGGTTCAATAAATAACAATAAATGGAATGAATATTTACAACTTCTTATCTTACAAACGTTGATGTTCATGAAAGTTCATCTGTTGGTAAAATTGATGACTGAAGATTTATTGGAGATGAATAATACAATAGTACTTTGGTGTTGTTTATTAAAGTTTCTAACATCAGAGATCTAATATTCCTTTTTACGGTGTTTCACCATTTATAAATTATTAAGAGAAGATCACTCCTGTATTCCTTATTTCAAAATCAGCGTAAATCTCTCACATAATCCATGTTTATGGGAACATACGTCCAATGAATAAAGCCATAATACGGTCGTTGGTAGCTACACATGTCATCACAATGTCATCCGTATTCGTGAAATATTCCTGTGACGAAATCTCGATAACGTATTGTGGCAAAAGGTTGACCATTTCGGTTCGCGCCTTTATGTTTAACAAGGACGGAAACACCATTAAACAGTGGCGTAGCCAACTTAAGAGAGTGGGGCGGGCGTGAGCACAGGCCTGGTACGTACCGACAGTCGGTCCGTTGGTACCTTGCATCGAAGGCTGACTGTACATCTCGCCACATAGTAGGAAAATCTATGTTGATGGCATGATGTTTTGATTAAACGTAATCACATGAATGACTATTGATGAATCATTGTAAAATGTATCAAATCTCTGAAAAGTAAGCGTTTCCGTCGTCAAAATACCTTTATTTTGTCTGTTTAATTAAGTTTCTGTAACCGGTTAATTTTGATTAAGTATCGAAATTTTTTGTTTTTTGGCCGTCAGTACATCTAGCAATTTTTTGCCACCTGGTCTCAATCAGGTGACCACGTCACTGCCGTTAAAGTTGAAGTTGTAAGATTCCGTTGAGGCAATGGGCTATTACAATCGAAATACATTCACCCACTTAGAAGACATTACATTCATCTTCCACACAGGGAGTGTGAGTTTCAAATGGGCTCACCGCAATTAGTGATTCCATTTGAAAGTTAAACTCCCTGTATGGATGATTAAGGCTATGTCTTCTATAGGGGTGTATGGCTTTCAACTGGAATAGCACAATGGACGTCATGATGGAAGTGTTTGCATTATGTTTGATCTACCAATTTCATCTTCATGGTGGATCATATGTTAAATGCACCTCATGAGGAGTGAATGACAGTGTTAGAGACAATTCTATTTTAATAACAAACAAACATGTTTGTTTTAATATCTTGGCATTTTTAATGCACACTCATAAATACAGTATATTCAAATAAATTAAGTATAATTACAGATTCAATAAATAATATGGAATAAATATTTACAACATCGTATCTTACAAACGTTGATGTTCATGAAAGTTCATCTGTGTTGGTAAAATTGATGACTGAAGATTTATTGGAGATGAATACTACAATAGTAATTTGATGTTGTTATTCAAAGCCTCTAACATCTGAGATCTAATATTCCATTTTACGGGTGTTTCACCATTCATAAATTATTGAGAGAAGATCATTCCTGTATTCTTATTTCAAAATCAGCGTAAATCTCTCACATAATCTTGAAATAATTATTGGAATATACGTCCAGTGAATAAAGCCATAATACGGTCGTTGGTAGCTACACATGTCATCACATGTCATCCTTTTTCGTGGAATATTCCTGTGACGAACTCATGATAACGTATTGTGGCAAAAGGCTGACCATTTCGGTTCGCGCCTTTATGTTTAACAAGGACGGAAACACCATTAAACAGTAGCGTAGCCAAATTAAGAGGGTGGGCGGGCGTGAGTACAGACCCGGTACGTGCCGACAGTCGGTCCGTCGGTACGTTACATCGAAAGCCGTCGGTACATCTCACCACATGGCAGAAAAATAATTCTATGATGATGGCAAAATGTTTTGATAAAATGTAGTCACATGAATGACTCTTGATGTAAAACTGCCTGAAAATGCATTGTAAAATCTATCAAATCTCTGAAAAGTAAGCGTTTCCGACGTCAAAAAGCGGGGTTTTTTGTTGGTTTTTTTTTTCAATTAAGTTTCTGGATGCGATTGATTTCGTATCGAATTGTTTGGGTCGTCGGCACATTAGCAACTTTGTGATCCCCTGGTCTTGAAAAGCTAGCTACACCACTGATGTGAAAGTGAAGTTAGATATCCTTGAGACTATAGACGTCCAGAAGGAGGCTTTTGCGTCCATCAACCTCATCTTCATGGTGGTTGTCGTTCATGTTAGGATCTTGTATTTTATCAACTTTCTCCGTACATGCAGCAAATAAAGGCTCTATAGAAGGCCTGAAAATACGAAAGAAGGTATAAGGAAATGGTTAATATGTTAGATATGCCTACTTAACGAAACACTCTGTTTATACGAAGAAACACATGTGTAATAAACGTGCAATTACTGATGTATTTTGCTGTAGATGTGATTTTACGACAAAAACAAATGCAAGTGTCTTACCATACATTTTCCGGCACAGCATAGTAAAAATACTGCTTGTTAAACCCGTTGAATCCCGTTGACATGCACGTATATGCTCCCATATCTGTGTATTTATAAGAATATCATTGACTTTGATTAAGTACTGTGAATTAAAAGCTGTTAGCATGGTGTTGGACGGGTTGTCATTTTGATCTCAAAGGATATAGCAACTTATAATTCGTTTTCAATGGCGATCTCGCCACATACCTTCCAAATCACAAAAACAGCATCAAATTGTCGCCACATTTATGAAACATTTTGAATGTGTTAGTCGTGATACCTTATTTATATAGCTGTTTAGCTGCATCAATTTTGAACCTGTTTTGTCCCATTTGTCTTCTGGTACAGATTTTATTTACATAATAATAAAGATCTGCAAATCCAATAACCATGACAGCCGAGAACCGCGAAATACGGGTAACCGCCTAGTGGTTATAATTACCTTCAAAGTAGATCCAATCGCCTTCTTTGAGCTTTGGCAACCAGCAATCATCTGCGATGATATCTTCCTCTGGACATGTTTCTCCCATCACCATTGTAAGGTATTCATCCTCGTCTTCACTCACCTATCAAAATAAAATGAAAACGCGTAAAAGCATTGATTTATGAAACAGGAATGTTTTTGTTGGTTTGTCCATCGGTGGTACTATTCCCCCGGATTGGGCATGGTGGGGTTTGAAGTTATGGATACATTGGAAGGTCATAATTAGAAAATTATAATTCAAAGTGATATTGTCTACACTCAAAATAACATGCAATTTTGTCCTAAAGATGTTGGACACACACACGCTACGGTACAAAATTACAAAATGCCCATGATATCACTGGGTTAAATTGCATTGTTTTGAGGATATGTCAAATAATTTCTGCTCGGGACCTGGACATTCTGCTTCACCTTAATACTACCATGAACCGTGAAAAGTCAACTCTTTGAACACTACGGATAAGCTATGCAATCCGTTTGGTGCTACTGAATAATGCCATACATACCTTTCTTAGTGGTTGTGGTGGTGTCATAGGAAATCCAAATAAATTGCGTAAGAAAGATGTGAAGAGGCCGTCATTGACGAAATACATGTAGTCGTAATTCAAAGGTTTGTCGTGGCTTGGTAGACCCATCATTTCAGCAAAATGACCTATATAGTGAAACAAAGACATCAAGTACATTAATTAGAATAAGAATAAAGCGGCATAATTTATCACACTTCTGGATGGTTGCATCCCTCAAAGCGCGCACGTTACGTTACTGGCATTACGAAGGATGGTAATGATGAAATCAAAACTCCACCGGTGGTCGATCACCAGTTCCGGGGGGTTCTAAACAATGGAACGCGGTTCATCCACCGGTAACCGTCGGTCAACCGGCGGTCGAGTTTTGATTTCATCATTACATGATGCAGTCATGTCTACAGTAGAATTCATCTCGACCTTTGCAGGACTTGAACCCCATTAAAAGCTATTAAACCAAGATAACACTCATTGAAACAGCTCAACTGATTAAATCGGATCTTCTCTGGTTGTGCACATGTGTCTGTTTTAGTGTGCGATATCGCAATAAAGCTGGTATTATAGCTTCAGTTGGGTAACCGATTATAAAGGAAACGGAAGGAAACAAAGGTATGTGGACCTTTGTTCACGAAATGAGACAATGGCCTGCTTTTTGTTAACCAGCATTCTTGAAAATGAGCAACATAATGATTGTTGACTTAACACGGTTTGGAAATAATTTCTTCATATTTTTGGTGTTATCTGTCGTTTACATATCCTTCCTAAAACACAAAAGTGCGACCCTCTCCAAACACCTAAATTAGCTAAAAATTTAGGACATGTTACAAAACTATATTTTCTAGAATTTCATAGAATAGTTTAAATGTAGCTTGTACCGTTTTTTTGTGGCATCCTTCAGAACGGAGCGGTCCGTTACCAATATAGCTCAATATTTTCGGTCAAATCTCCATTCAATTAACACGGGGAGTTGGCTAGCTATGAGCTAGCTATGCTTTGCCCTCACTGATATTCTACGAAAGTGCGACCCCTTCTGAACATCTAACCTAGCTGTAATTTTAGGTCATGTTAGAGAAATATATTTGCTAGAAGTTCGGAGAATAGTTTAAATATTGGCCGGTTATTTTTCACACAGTGATGTTAACTAGGCAAATGCAATATACTTCTAACGTACGCTATTTGTAGAGGTCACGCGTCAATGGTGAGAGCACTGTGTATTGTGTATAGGAAAACGGACAGTAACTGCAGTATGAAGTGTTCATATTAAAAAGAGTGGGTATAAAGTGAGGGCGGGTTTGGGGCTGTGTGCGTATTTCATAATGACAGTTTTGATTTCTACTGAAATTAATTATTTATAAGACTTATGGCATTACACATTGTTTCTGCTGCAAATGGTAAAACTACTTTGATACGAGTTTTGCTCCATTCCCATAAATGATTGTTTTAAATTGATAATGAATAGGAAATATCCATTAATAGGTTATACTTACTAATGGACTCGCCTCTGCTAATCCGGTTTTGGATTGTGCTAGATTGACGATTAAAAACTGGAACTTTAGACTTTCGTTTCATCAGGGTAGCGCTTGAAAATCTTCTGTCGGATATAGTCTTCTGTCGTCCAACTTTGACACCGATGACATTGGTTACCACCGTTGCTGCGGATTCTACATAAAATCTGCCTGGTTCGGCGATGATGGTTACGTCAGATTCTGGCGGGAAAGAGGTATTTAATGCTTCTCTGACCGAATATGCAAACTGTGATAAGGGGTGAAATAAAAGTAGGATTAGAAAAAATTAATTTTGCATTGAACATTATTTTAATCACTTGTTGGGGCCATTGAAATTCGGCTTAATGTAAATTCAAATTGACTTTAAATGTAATCTGTGTTACTTAATAAAACGGATTCATTTTAAATGTAAACTTTCTTCAAATCAAATGAGAATAAACATTAGTGGCACTTACTTGATGAAATGGATAGGAAGACCGTTGAGACCCAGGAAAACCCCCGCCAATATCCAAGACATTCATGTGGAAGCCAAGTTCATTACCAACGTCAAACACTTTCCTTGCGAATTGGATTGCACTCTCAAATACCGTTGGGTTTTGGCTACCACTTCCAATGTGAAAACTGGAAATAGTAAAATAAACGAAATGCTGACCAATTAATATATAAAGTATATAATATATAAACAGAAAACTTGTTTATGTATAAAACAATATACAGTAGTAGACGAGATTAGACATATTCTCCCCATATGCCATATGAGTGACGCAGGGTTACATGAATACCCCTCACTGCACATTACGAGCAAATGTTCCGTGGAACCAGGGATGTGAGACTGGGTTCTTTTTTTTCAATTCTGTTTATATATAAGTTTCCTAAGGGGGAATTAACGTGGCGGATCTATCGTCACTTTACACTACTAAGGTCCCGGTTTCGAGTCCCGGTCGTTCGCAGATGTGTATTTGGTTTCCAGCTTTCCAGTCCATACTCGCTCGCGCTAACCTTGTCTCCCGTATTGGTTGTGATGAAATAAAGGTATTGGAAAATAAGGGAAATATCGTAAATGGTCTGAATAACCAATAGCGCCAATAAATCTAATCACCCAACCCTTACTTTCCTGTAAGTCAAATCAGTTTTGATCTAGTAAAAATAGGTTGTGTTTTTCTGATTGGATGTCATATACTTATTTGAAAATATCTAAGACATTCCATGCATTGGTTTAGTCTTATCCATTACGTCATGTTTAAAAATAACCTACTTTGCCAAGGTTTGCTTGTCTATCCTTGGGAAAGTGTGGTTAGTAAGTTGTATTGTTTCGGTGTGTCGAAACGTCACTTACAAGTTATAGTTTAACCCGGACCGGTAAAGTGCAAGACAGTTGCATTTTGCTGTAATCACAGGAAGTTTGAGGACATGGGAACATCCTGAATGTGTTTAGGTAAGGTATGATATAGGGTTTCCCACAGCTAGTATGTTGGTTTTAGGGGGTATTAGTTTTGAAATGACGATCGTGAGAATAATAATTTGCAAATCACTACCATGACTACACAAGCATTCAATTTATTACGTAAATGCTACATGTTAAAGATAAGAATTTTCGTAGCATCATAACCGGGCATCACAAAGTAAAATTGATGATTCCAAAATATATACACAATGACGCACCTTGATCAATATTGTGATGCTGTTTCGCATAGGGGTGTGGTACCGGGTATGTGGTTGTGTATATGTGAGGTGCTGGGGTGGGGTGTTGCTAGGGGGTGTATCGGGTCGGATCTGGGTGGGGTGCGTTTGAGGCTTGCCTATTCTCTCTTTAAAGGAAGTCTCCGGCAATCACAACATTATGGCATAAAAATAATTATCAAGCACGAATCACGTGGTTTGATTCAAAACAAACTCATAGTGACCATAAAAACGAATGAAAACATCCGTCTCTCACGTGATATTCAAGATTCCCGGGCGCCGAAATTGTCAAGTGTAATGACGTTCCCGTCTACAACGAAGGCTGATGACGACAATTGAGCGACAATTGAGCCATTACCATTACGTCATTGCACTTGGACAATTTCGGCGCGGGAATTTTGAATATCGCGTGTTGAGAGCCGATTGTTTTTATTAGTTTTTATGGTCAATATGAGTTTGTGTTAAATAAAACCATGTGATTCGTGCTTGATAATTATTTTTCTAACATATAAGGCATAATGTTATGATTGCCGGACACTCCCTTTAATACAACGTGCTGTTATCAGATTTAGAGCAACAATTTACTTACTGAACTCCAGCCACATTCAATCCATGTTCTCTAGCGACTTGCAGAATGTGTTTGACGTTCTTGTGGTGGCAGCCATATTTAAAGCCAAATGGACTCTGAGCTGTTTGGTCAAATATGCTCAACCTCAGTAGTAACCTTCAGTGAGTAAAAAAAAAAGATAAAAAATCTTGTTGTTAAAATATTGAAAAAAAAAACACCACATATTGAAAATGGTAAAAAGCGTCTTCTGCACTTACAAATGTTGTTAAAGGTGTATGACCCAAATTATTAAATGTTAAATAAAAAACGTACAGGGCAACAAAATGAGTCAATCAATATTGTTTGTTTGTTTGTTTGTTTGTTTGTTTGTTTACGCAGATTGGTCAGTGAGGGACACATGCTATATAATCCATGGAAAATCCATGGACCGTTCCAAGCTTGAGTTCCATTAACTCATTTTGATAAACATGTTCCTTTTTATTTTATTATTGAGTTTTTGTTGTTTTTTATTTGCAGTGTATGAGCCACAGTGATACATTTGCTTCAAGAATCCAAACCACCGGAGCATTGGAACTCAAATTTGAAATAAGAATGTTTGGGTCATGGGCCTCAATGAGAAGGTAAAAGCATGTGCTTCACTCGGAACACCCACCTTTAAGTTATTATAGTTTATATTATGAAGCTTTTTTTCAGACATTGTTAAAAGTTGTAGCTACCATATCACGTGACTTACCTGGCTTTAGGGAATACATCTTTAATCTTCAACAGTTCTGCCTCATCATCAAAGGTCATAAGGTCAACATTATGTTTACAAGCATATTTAATATATGATCTTTGTTTCCGGGTATGAGAATATACGATGCGCGAGGGTGAGACGCCCAGACTAAGGACTCGTTCAATTTCTTCCTGTGGTATAGAAAAAAATCAACCTCATTTAACCAACCCATATCCTTAGTACTTCCATAAAAAAAATTTAAAAATAAAGTGTCAACATATTGTTAAACTAGTTCTTACTTCTTAACCTAATCTCGGAAACCCTAAGTATGTCTAGTTTCCTTCTGATCATCATACATTGTGGTCATTACACCGACCACTATTCAACTTTGTTGGTACTGACTTTTTGGTCATTTGATGACCGACCAAAGTTTAGTTGCAATCTCGTGTTATACCACCGTGACGTCATACAACCGCGGAGTAAAGCTACCCAATCGTATAAACAGTTGCAACTTCAAAGTTACCTGTCACGGGTTGTATAACACGAGGTGGCCGGGCGGTTTGAAGTTCATGAAAAGTTGATTTAAGATTTTGATTTTGACCACTGTTATTTGTTTCTTACATATTATCTTTTTTTGGTTTTCAAATATAGAATCTTGTTTGTTTTCTACTTACCAGACTAGCACAATCAAAGCCACATCCAAGCGCCGCCAACACACTAAGCAAGGGGGTGTATGGCATACATTTCACCGCTAAAAAAGAAAAATGAACAAAATAATATTGAATATTAACGGAATATTGATAATTACTATTCATCTGCATGTAATAAAACTGATTGCAATGACCGGAATATTTTGACCACACAATACATGGATCATGTGTTTTACAGGAAGTTAGTTTCAACCGAAATGCCTTCCCGCAATTATTGTAATAGTAAAATAGGAAGGAATTTCGGTCAAATTATGGAAGTAAGATCTAAATTGACAAATCCAGGATATACGTATTCGAAAATGTTGTCATTTGCTTTGGAATTCTTTAGTAAAATCACTAAAAAAAACTGAATTTAATGAGTTGAGTTTAATTGCTACTAGGTGTGAAGTAACTGTGCGGCAATGTATAGTTTGCTATACGCACTTTTTGAGTTTCAGTTTGAAGTCATAGTTAACCAGAGTCTATGAGTTAACCTACCAAAAAATGGTGTAACTTGAGGTAGTTCTCTAAGCCATTCTTTGTGCTTCTTTAATACATCTCCAATGTCAACAACCATGAATCCATCATCTTCAAACTGAGAAATAAGAAAAAAAGAAATAAAACGGGTTTGCTAAATAGTGCATCGTATCATTATATCTTATATATATATATATAAACATCTCGAAAAAGTAACTAACCCCCTTAAATAATGGCCATTATTCAAAAAGAGGCTATTGTATTACAAATCTGTAAAATGCGTTGGAAGAAGAATTTATTTCTGCGCATTTTGACACCTCATTTGATACGATAGTCCAGAAAACAATAAAATAGGCCTACCGGTCAATTTAATGTAGTGAGGTCCATATTTGAAAGTTGCACTTACATGCAATTTTTTACAATACAAAAACACCAAGATATCATTACACAGATTTCCTTCCATTACACTGAATACAAAATCAATACAATTTACTGCAACTTTCAAATCTTGGGTTACATTGATTAAAATGTACGCTGTGACGTCAATATTTAGTCAAATGCTACAAATGAGGTGTCAAAATGTGCAGCAATAAATTCTGCTTCCAACGCATTTTACAGATTTGTAATACAATCACCCAGTTTTGAACAATGGTTATTATTTAAGGGGGTAGTTACTTTTTTTGAGATGTTTATAAGCATTTTGGAGTGTTTTGTTATGAAAAATACCCTTGTAAACGCAATGTCAGAGTTAATCGCAATCAACGCGGGAATCAACGCCTTCTATACTAAACACCTCAAAAGAAATAAGTCCCCCTCTGAACATGTCGTCATAACATCGTAAGGTTTCATTTTGTACCAACAAAACTAACTTTGAAATAATTATATGACTGTTTACTAAGTGCTGTGTGAAAATGAAAGATTTCCATGACTTCAGGGCTGAATGAGCCTAAATTGAAGGCAAAAACTGCCCTTTTCAAAAGTCACAAAGTAGGCCTATGCTTGTCACAAAAGTTGATTCATGGCTTGTTACTAATGGAAAACCCCATGTGATTGAGTGCAGTTTAAAATCCTCACCAAGTGAACATTTAAGGCTGGTTCAAAGTGAATATTCGAAGGCGAATATTCGGCTTCGAATACTTTTTGTGACGTCAAAATATATACGGCAACGAATAAAATATGATGACACGCCGAGTTGAACCGGATTAAATATCGCGCAACTGATAGTGAGATACTATTGATTTATATGAAAGGCTCGAGGTCACCTGAATATCGTTCAACGAACGATGATTTCAAAAATCCCCAATGAAAATTAAGGCATCTGGAATGAGCGTTTTGAGCGTTTCGACAGTATTTTTGTGGGACATGAGAGCACATCAGACATATCGAATTACATTATGAATACGAAGAATGTCTTTCTGATATCAAATAATTTTTCATTTTTTGAAATTCACGATATAATACAAATTTCATGACAAATTATTAAAATTTGATATTTTTCACATATTGATATATAACAGTCCTCGAAGTAAATATTATAAATCTAATGATATTTTCTTAAAGTGTATGTAGCTGGGAGGAAAAGCCGACGATCAATTGAACATTTTGCCCTTTCATATTGAAGATATGGATTTTTTTCCCAAAAAGACGTGTTTTTTTTTGGTGTTTTGACATGCTCTCAAGACTGCAAACCCGATTCTGCCATTTTTTAATTCGCGGACCTATTTTCTCAATAATGATAAAAATGCGACTTTTTTGGTGACTCAAATTTATGTATAGGCTTTCCACTTTTATTTACGCTATAATTCGCCACTCTTTCTGATTAATAAGTCTAAAGCCTCAAATAGTTTCTGTATTTTACCGGAACTAATTAGGGTTACACAAATGGCGCATTGATTTAGTGGTGTGCCCTTATTAGTGCAGTACAAGCATACCCATTTTATATGATATGAAAATAAAGGAAAATGCCTGGCAGGCAATAGCATTCCAATGCTGTAGTGATGGTAAGTAATGTTTTATGCAAATAATATGATATTTAGGCTTACAAACATAACCTAAATGTACAAGTGAATGTTTCCATACTAACGTAGCTCCATTTAAATCGACTGATGCAGAAAAAAAGTCTAACTCCAAATTCAGATTTATGCCTCCACCCCGGTTTTACATAAATAATGTTTGGCCCCAGTTCTAGGTCCCCATATGCATCTGTCCCTGGCAGAGGATGTGTGAGGGTCTGGGGGTGGTAAATCATTGGTTATTGATATAAAATGCATTTGCCATGGAGGTTCACCCATTTTTGTCATCTTTTCCGCACTAGCGGAATTCTTGACGTTTTTGGCACCTATAAACGATGTTATTTTGGGCGGAATAAAGATGTAATGCGTTGTTATCAGTCAAATTCATAATTATAATTAATAATTAAGAGGGCAAAATAAGTAATATGTAGGAATGGATATATATATATATAGCGCTTTGCAATGAATATCTTCATAAACTATGCAGAACAACCAAAACCACGAGCGTTGGTACCATATCATTGCGTGTTCTTTTAAAATAAATTCTTGTTTATTTCTATAATTTGTGAATCAGGCATTAAAACACATTTAGGCCCTAGCAATGTAGGCCTACACAAGTTCGGAACGAGACCTTTTATCTTTTGACGCGTATTTCGGTCAAATGCCAAAATTGATTGCTCAATGAATCATGAAATGAGAGCAATACTACTTTGATGATACCGATCTCAAGTGGATATCAGCCAATGAAAAAAGTATTCACCTGAAATATATTTGTAGGAGTTGAATTTTGTTGAACTCGACAGATATATATTTGGTTGGTCACCGTGGGTGGTCTCATATATAACACTTGTGAGGGCTGTCATATTTGTCGTCGCTTCAATCATATCTTATGATATTGATATATTTATTTATTTATTTATATTTATTTATTTATTTATTTATTTATTTATTTATTTATTTATTTATTTATTTATTTATTTATTTATTTATTTATTTATTTAATTATTTATGTATTTATTGACTTATTTATTTATTTTTATTTATTTATATCTATTGACTCATTAATTTCTTGATTTGCTTTGCAGTTGAAACATACAAGAAGGTATGGGTCAACCTCCGCGCTCTGTTACAGGCAGGTCATAAATGCCCCGAAAAGCGTTAAACGGGTGGAGTCGGTGGGGTCTACTACGGGGTCCAGGGGCAAAGCCCAGGCAGGGGTCAAGGGGCTGAGCGCCATGAAGCTCCTGGTTTTTGGCATATTAGAAAATATCAGTGTTTCAGAGTACAAATTTCACAATGAAAGTAGTAGGCCTATAGATCTTCTTCTCTCTTTCTTTCCCTTTCTCTTCTCCTTGAGTCCCTTCCCTTTCTCTTCTCCCTTCCCCTTTTCTTCCCTCTTTTTCTTTTCTTCTGTCCCCTTTCTCTTCCCTCTTTCTTTCCCATTTTCTCTTCTCCTTCCCCTTTTTCTCTTCTTTCCCTTTCTCTTCCCTTCCTCTTTTCTCTCTTTCCCCTTTTCCCTTCCCAATTTTTGACTCTTCCAGGGTTTTTTTTCCGGGGGGCAGCTTGCATCCCCCGGCCCCCACTGGTTACGCCACTGCTCCTATTTAGACCCATTTATATAGACATTAAATCATGACAATAGTTCAATGGAGTTTACCTATTATGATTTTATTTACTTCGTTAAGGAAATTCTCTAAATTTTGCTTACCTTGGTCAACGGGCAATACTTGTTAACAGTAGGGCAACGCTGTGAATTGTAGAAATATATCTTTCTCCGGTTCATAGTTTTATATTCGAAGCCGCATATATTTTGACGCCCAAAACGTATTCGAAGCCGAATATTCGCCTTCGAATATTCACTATGAACCGACCCTTACTAATGTGTATCGATTCTTGATCATTCAGCCATGCAAATCCCCTTGGTGCAGAGTTCAGCACAGTGAGTTGTAAGATGGTCAGTTCCATTATTCGCTAAATGCGCTGCGCTTAAACGCGAATAAAACATTTTCATACGCGCTGCCGCTGTTTCCCTAAACATAATAAATACACACAAAAACAACATTCACATGGGATATGACGCCTTGTCGCAGCAGCTCTGGACTTAGTGTTGTGCTGAATTACGTGATACATGCTAAAAGCCTATCCTTAGACCTGCGTACGGTACCGGACCAAAGATAAAATTAGGCTAGCTTAACCGACGAACTCGACATTGAGAAACGCGTTCTTAAAACATGTTAAAAAACAAAACCGAACCTCGTTCTGTTGGGATCTGGAAAATCTACCGGTATGTCCTGGCTGTACTAATTCCAGGAAAAAAACCTACTCTTAAGCCTACTTACCAGACCAAGAGAAAAATTAGATCAATTTACCAACAAACTCCAAATTAGGACAAAGCATTCTTACAAAACAAAATCTAACCTTTTTCTCTTGAAATCTAGACAATTTACAGGTCTGTCCAGGGCGACCGCCAAGCGTAAAGTGAATCAAAAGTGATCACTTTCATCCTTCAATGAAACGCCTGAATAACCAATCGATCAATGCGATATTATTATACAATCGCTGAACAACTTTTGTTCAACAGCTGATAGCTCCGTAAGAAAATACATTTATTCGCTAAATGCGCTGCGCTTAAACGCGAATAAAACATTTTCATACGCGCTGCCGCTGTTTCCCTAAACATAATAAATACACACAAAAACAACATTCACATGGGATATGACGCCTTGTCGCAGCAGCTCCTCCCGTAAAGACCAAAGAACGGGCTTATCGAGAAAAGGGCTCAATTAACCATAAATAAGCATAGGCCCTACATTGAACCGTGAAACCGTTTAAACAATTCTCTAAATGTTAAAGCAAATAGTGAAATCGCAACTGCTCTCATTCTAAAGAGAAAACTTGTACATGATCTGATACAAGACATTAATCCATGTAGGCCTAATCACGTGTACGAGCTTGAAGAATATCTTCAACACAACCGTATCTTTGGCATATTGTGAACGCAAACACTTTGCTACTTCACGACCTGACTGGGCTGCCGCATAATCATATTCCTCCAGATCTTGAGCTATTACTATAGGAAAAATTCCTTCAAAATTCCAGCATGCAACATGCAATAATGTATATGTATAGCAACTAGCCTATAGCTTTCTAAATAGGCCTACACGTGTGTTCCTTTATATAACATTACTACCTCAGAAATATATTTATGAATGAGAACCCGCAAAAAGCTTTGATCTGAAGAATTAGATCCTTGCCTACTTAAAACCTTATTTGCTACTCTCTGCAATTGTGAAGAGCATCATTAAAAATCTGAATACCGCATCTCTTCAAAGCTTAAATTTCGCTGAAAAAACCTGCTAAAAGCAAAACGTCCGAAGGCATTATACGAATGCTATTCATCTCCATGAATTTTTTTTTTTTTTTTTTTTTTTTTGCCGGATGCTCTTTAGCAAACCAATTTCCAAGCCAAAAACACTGCTTGAAATCTCATGACTTATTAAAGCTTAGTATTAAAAATATCAACATCATAATGCCAATTGCCATATTTTAATGCGTAGAACACTGATGATTAGACCTATGTTCTCGAAGTGTTATTAGTATGACTCGGATGGCCGGAACGGTAACAACAAAAAAGGAAAGACACGATCAGTCTACTCAAGAAATAATAAAAAATTTCGCAATTCGCACAGGTGAAGTCATTGCGAATAGCTGCAACAGAATACGAAACCGAAATGGGGAACAGCTTAGTAGCGGATTTGTTGACTACCGTAGTTGAAATCACAGCGTGCATATTGATGCCTGAATGCCAGTATAATATGTCTTTAAATTGATATCTGAATCGTTAGATTTCTGGCCGACAATCTTAAACCTCATGCTGCTATATCAATTTTGGATTGCGCCTTGACTTGCTAATAATGTATAGGCCTATATATATATAATATGTCCGGCCTTCAGCTGATATTAGGCCTATTTATGATTATCTTCTCAACACTAGGCATCTTTGTGCGCTTACAAAACGATATATCTTGTTTCTTTTTAAAGAACAAACGCAGAATGAACACTATTTTTATCAAATTCCTGAGTTAAGCTCTGGCTCCTCTTTGGAACACGTCTTTGATTAAAAACGCTTGCTATAACATATCAGCAAATTTTAAATATTTCTGGCATTTACTTTGCTCTATCTACTCTCACTCGGAGTATAAATTTCATTATACCTTATATATCGATTACGATAAGTATACATGCTCTGTAGACGTCTTTTAGAAAACATCCCGAACAATAACTATTTCCATTTTGTAACGAATTTATAAAGACCGTTACACCGTGGTTCCTCTTAGGAACTCGTTCATGACCTTCGTAGCCAATAGACATAATTGCGCTTACCAATCAGTAACTCACGATTAAGCTTTGGTTCATCTCATGAACACATTCATGCCATTCGATGCCAATGAACTTAATATTGCTGTCTGATCAGAAAATCATTACTCATGATTAAGCTCTGGTTCCTCTTAGGAACTCATTCATTCATACCTCAGCAATGGAAATTCCTGTTTCCATTTAAGTACTCATTGCGCTCTGGTTCCTCTTAGGAACACACGTATTCGGGGCATTCTCAGCCAGTGGATGAAACTACCGTGTTCAGTGTACTTTCCAATGTACTTTCCATAACTCATAATTACGCTCTGGTTCCTCTTAGGAACACAATCATGGCGTGTACAGCCAATGGACTATTAATCCCGCTGTCCATTCAGGCTCTCGTAATACCCTCTGGTTCCTTTTAGGTCGCACTCATGGCATTTACAGCCAATATTCTGCCAATGAACTTTTAAATCCGCTTTCGAATCATGTTTTACCCTGTGTTTTAGCTTCATAGCATTTAAATTCAAATTTAAATTCAGTGGACATAATTACACTGTCCGCTAATCTCCCTGTTTCGTTGACAATTAACATTACCCTTGCATATTATCAAGTATGCCCGACTCATTTCTCTGGCTCCTCTAAAACCTCAACTTGGTTACCATTATCAACGCTTCTCGTTCCATAATAACTAATTCCCGAATTTTCCTTAAAAAATCATTATTTTACGCCAACTCCTTTCTGGAACTCAACTAACTTCAGAAAACCCAATGTTTCATTCATATTATATTAATATAGGCAGTCTCAAAAAGAGAACCATTACCGAATATACCTGGAAAGGCATACATGAACACCTTTTCAATAATTCTGATTTTGTGCTCATGTTTCCTCTTAGAAACACATTCGTGATATTTATATCCAGTGAAAACAGCCTCACTGTCCGTTCTGTCTTAATCCGAACTACTATATTATGTGCTATACTAAACGGAAACGGGCCACCGCGTAACTGCGCTTGAAAGAAAAAACTACCATTTCTCCCTCAACCAAGATTGCCCTTAACTTATGTATGACATTAATGAACGGGACCGCACTTAGCCCAAAGCACAGATATTAGCCCTATGCTATGCAAACTAGACTGAAAAGCCTAATTGTAACAGATTACCAGATAGCTATGCAGGCATCGTCTACCCTCACCAGCTCTGGAAACCAGGGAATGCACCTGAAGGAATGTAACTCAGCCTTACTCCCTCTTGACATAAAAGAATACGACAAGCAGAATTCTCATCTACATAGAAGACAATTGAATCTACTCTACCCTGTGAAAACCAAAATCAGAATCCTTGCGCGAAAGAAAACTCACCACTAGCTGTTCAATACTCAATTACCCAAATCCTACATCTCGTTTATATCCATCTGCAATCTCTTCGCGGGGAATTTAGAAAAACAAAGAAACATAATCTTAACAATCTCAACATTTTGAACTCTTCCCAGTGGAGAAGTAATCTATCCGGGGCTCCACCAAACTCGAGGAGCAATCCTTAAATTCTCCGGAACTTAACCAATGATGATAACTTAGATAAACGTACGGTAATTTATGCAGATATGAGATCCCAAACAAAAACCGTTAACATAAAGAAGCCTGATATTATATTCGCAAAGCTATCAATTTTATCAAATCAATATAAAAAGAATGATACGTAACTTATTGAGCTTAAAGATTCTCATTAAAACTCTCAATAACTGTTAATATTGAGACTTTATGCCAATGTGACAGAATTCTGATAACCAGACAAAAAAAAAAAAAAATTGCATATTTTGGAAGCTTATTCTAAAAAATGACTACAACCTATTTCCAGTAACTGTAACTCAGTAATCTTTATTTATCTTTATGACATTATCTGATCGGGTCCGTAGATGTCATTATGTTTATGATAAAGCCTGAAGTCTTGCTGGCAAGACTAGACGACAACCCTGCTTGTAATCAATACTATTACATTGACCAAAAAATGAAAATGAATTGAATCAAGTAAACGATCTTAAAAGATTTGGCATTTCACGCACTTGCGCTTATTTTTTCTTTATACATTTTGAACAAACATCTGAATACTTATCGAAAGCTAAAATCTTGCTCTTTAGCTCGAACTCTGAAACATTAGAAATAAAACAATACATTTTGGAATATAAAGGCAATCATAGCCAGATGACATTATTCCCCTATCCAATCGGAAACTCATGATTGAGTTCCTCAATATGAAACAAAGAATATCAAAATTAATGACCTCTGAATGTTGGCACAATTCCTCTTTTAAACCTGTTTTTTCCAATCCTTCTGCTAACCAAAATCAGATTGCTTAGTTGTATCTTCTTAAAAACTGCATCTGCATGTAATTGCGGAATTATTGCTCTTAAACATGTTTTACTCAAACTCTGACACCACGAAATTGGAGTCCAAATCTTTAGGCAAGATCTGAATATCAACAACTCATCTCAACCACCCTTTTATTATCAGGGGTTGATTATAACATAGCGCTCAAACTGCACAAACCAAATATTTCTACCTCGTAACAACGAAAACCCCGGGACTTCCGACTGCTCCAGGTTGAGGTATTCTGTGATAAAATCTGATGGTTGAAATTACACTATTTCCAAATTATTATTAATGTTATTATCTATGATAACAAATCTAGAATCTACAAAAAACTGCAAAAAACGCTAATGTATATTTTGACTTCTACTTTGAAATGAATATCCTGTAATCCTATTAATAATGTATAACACGGAATGCTGACAACAATGATGCCATATTTTGGCTTCAGGCAGCTATTGATACGCTCCTTCATTTCACCCGACATATACAGATATCGGTGCAATATTGCCATTAAGTTTGACTTCAGGCAGCTACTAATACGCTCCTGTAATGAACTCTCCATTCGGTTATCGGTGTATAAATGACATCCACGTCTTCGAATTATTAATCAAAATTCCGATCACCGACGGAATTATTATAAGCTATGCATGCATAAAATTTACTAACCTGGCTAGTTCCTCGTACAAAAAAACTGTCCAACATGGAGAAAGAAAAACCGGAGAAAGGATAGAACTTGCCTCGCTGCTTACCATCGCCATTTCATAGACGTATCATTGGTGAGCTTACCACAATTAATGGTCATCCCACCATTTACCTGCGAAACCGCTTCAAAAACACGTGTCTGTCTGTAAGCGCCACTTGCGTTACTCTTCTCTTGAGCAATGCCAATATGCTGTAATTTCCAGCCAGCTAGAAGAATTCTGTTGATATAAACTCATCCAAAAGCGTGGAAACTGCTACCATAGTGAATTAGATTATGAAGTGGGCACATGCTATATAGAATACAACGGGCATGAACTATTTTTAGAACTAAGAAATCCGCGAAATCTAGATGCAAATCTAGATAAAAGCACAACAGGTCTGTCCAGGGCGACCGCCAAGCGTAAAGTGAATCAAAAGTGATCACTTTCATCCTTCAATGAAACGCCTGAATAACCAATCGATCAATGCGATATTATTATACAATCGCTGAACAACTTTTGTTCAACAGCTGATAGCTCCGTAAGAAAATACATTTCCTTGTCCCAATACGCCTTGCAGTTAACAAGCATAGGCCTACTTTGTGACTTTTGGAAAGGGCACTTTTTGTCTTCAATTTAGGCTCATTCAGCCCTGAAGTCATGGAAATCTCTCATTTTCACACAGCACTTAGTAAACAGTCATATAATTATTTCAAAGTTAGTTTTGTTGGTACAAAACGAAACCTTACGATGTTATGACGACATGTTCAGAGGGGGACTTATTTCTTTTGAGGTGTTTAGTACTTTTACGTGTAAAGTCCGGGTGTAAAGTACGGAAATAAACGTGTTGAAAAGTTAAAAAAGTGTTATCCGGGATTTTTTACAGTATAATTAATTCCAGAAATAATATCTTTCGACAAAACACAACAAAGAAACCACTTGCTCATCCCGGAACCCTTCTGGGCAAAAGGTCGTTCAAAGAAAGCTTTGCCAACATTCCTACCACCAGAAATACTCGGCCAATTTAGGAAATTATTCAATGTTGGTTCTTCCTTTAAGCGGTTTTGGTGTGAACTATGCTGTCAATGGTGTCTGTAGTGTGCTTTACTATTTTACATATTTGCGCAGTACGTACATATCCGGAAGCGAGGATGAGATTCGTTCGGTGCATTTTTGACAAATTGAATAGGCCTACCTTGAACTTGAAGTATTAAGGGAAATTTCCTTTCACATTCGTCTATTATTATGATGTATGGTGAGAAAACTTGCAATAGTTTTACACGTGAATCATCTTTTACCAAGTAATTTACTTTCGTGATGTTATGTCAATATGACATATATAACACTGGAATTATAGAAACTTTTAGGTCTCGTTACTGCGAAATTGTTGGTCTAAAACATAAAGTATAAATATTTAGAACGGCAAAACGTTTGACAAATCTTAAATTAACATTAATCATTGATTGTCTACATTTCTTTCTTATTGATTGAATGATTGTCAAAAACTAGATATGAAGATCTCTGTAAATTCCTAAGATTAAAAAGTTATCTATATAGATTGCGATGAAGGACAAATCCAAGATTAAAGAAAAACTTTAATCTAATATTAAAATGGAGCTTAGATTACCATTTTAATTACCGGTAATCTTATTGATTGAAGTTCAAATCCATAAGATTGACTTTTTAAATCTTAGCATGGATTATAATCTTGGATTGAAATAGCACTAATCCTAGTAATGCATATTCAATCTAATGAATTTGAATTTCAATCTATTAGATTAAAAAAGTTAAAGCTCAATTTTAATTTATTAGATTAATCATTTTTAGCCTATATGGATATATCCCTCATTACATTCGAATAGATTAAATGTTTAGTTTAAGGAATTTAGAGTATTTAAATATAATTTTATAGTTATCTTATGCTATGACGTCTTCCTATAGAAAATCAGTGATTTGCTCATCAGGGGACATCAACATGACTGTGTTCCTTGTTTTTTTGCCAAATTTTTCATTTCGAAAATACCCGAGGCAATATTTATAGACAATTTAATTTAATTTTGTTTACAATTTCGCTGTGATCACTGAATGGGCCTTTAACATAAAGTAAACATCGATGTAAAGAAGAATTTATTGAACTGTATTCACTTTTAGTTGTACTGACATAAACTATGCAGTATACAAATTCAATGGTAATAAAATAAAGATACTATGTGAACACAAACATTAAAGAACATTAATAGTCTACCAACTCAACGATCACTTTAATGATCCTCAAGTTCGCCAAGTTCACCTTTTGTTGCCAACCTTTATTAATATGAGCGGACCACCTGCATAGCTCGGAAGTCATACAGACAACGATTAGTTTAACTTAGCGATTGTTTTCCAAAATTGGCTCAGCTTATTTTTTTTTAATGAAAACGTACAAATAAATTTAAAAACAAAACTTTAAAAAAACTTAACAGCTATAATAATTTTAATACAACATTTTAAATTAGTTATTCTTTGCCAAATATTATAAAATGATATGCTTATTACTGTAACTGGTTAAGGAAAAATAATGAGGTAAAATGACAGAAACTATCATGGCCATGGAGTTCCATGGAAGATTCACAATACTCTTTATGTTAACCCTTTACATAACAAATTTGACTGATTCCATCAGGTGTAAATTGGAACATGTGTAAACATTACTAATATGCCAAAAAGTCATCAGGGTTGAAAGAATCCCCATTCATATAAAAGATTCAACATTATTTCTTTAAGTTTACAAAACTTCACTGAAGAAGACCAAGATTAAAATTCCCCATATTTTTAAAAGGGTGAACATCCAAAAGTAATCACCATCGAAAGGCGACGTTGAATACTGTATATCAGAGTTCTTATGATTAATTCAAGGAGAAAGAATCAATGAAACATTACCTTTCTATCGCAAATCTCTTTAGTTCTTTCCTCGATGAAATCTCTTTTGCTCACTGCACTATCGTATGAGAATGGCATGAAGTCTTTGATAAGAAACTGTGCCATAGTGTTCACGTGTATAAATGTCCCGTATAAATGTTCAAATTCACAGAAGCAAGTGTTCACGTCTCATGAGTTCAATTAATTCTGTCGAGGTTCAAGTCTCAGTTTATATCCAGCGGAGCGGGGATTTTAACCTTGACTAACTGAACCCGGTGTTGTGAACTTCTTGTTATCTTTAGCTTTGTATAAAAGTTTAAACTTCCAATTATGGACATGGCTTTTTCAAAGTTCCGGTTTATGAATGAGGGCGATGTTTGCATGCATAATGTTATAATGTTTCTAGAAAATGTCGCGTTTTGGGGAATTCCGGGATTGGAAGGGCATCATGGTTCATGAGAAAAGTTGGAGGTTATTATTTTTTAATATGATTGATAGGCTGTTACTGTTTAGAGGGGAATCACTGAACCTATGATTTCGTCCCAGAACATTCCTGTTACCCTGGCTAGAAAACAATTTCTCCAATCGGCGCTATCGGCTCTATGCCATTGATCATTCCACTACTTTTCCCCAAAAAAATCTAAACATGAGTTCATTAAAGTTCAATCATGATACGACACAAGGGAGTCTTTCACTTACATTAAGTGGTAAAGCACGTTTTAAGCAAGGCAAATGCAAGAAGGTGAAATTGTCTATTATGACTGTTGTAAATAAATAACGCATGTAGGCCTAACATTGCGTCTCAATTTGGAAGACACATAATTCACATATAGGTCTACTTTTGTCCCCGGCTTTTGTCGTGGAAATATTGAGAGAATGACACAAAAAGTTCATTGTCAAGGCACAACTAGGCCTAATTAACAAGCGGAATGGGTTTTATCTCTTTAAAGTAAAGGACCTTTAGTGATTCAAGTCCACATTTTAGTTAATGGTAATAAATCCTACCAGCAATCATAAAATAATGTTTTTAAAACGCCCTTTGTTCTTTGTTCATGAAAACATTTTAGAAACGTTTTATAAACAAACAAAAAATGTTTGTCAAATGTTTGTCAAATTACTGTAAAAATAACGCCCTTTGTTGTTTGTTCATGAAAACATTTTAGAAGCGTTTTATATTATATAAACAAACAAAAAATGTTTGTCAAATGTTTGTCAAATGACTGTAAAATATTTTTGGCAAACAGTTTTGTAAATTATTTTATCACCACTTAAATAACATTAGAAATGTTTTTGAATGTTATTTAAACGTTATACCCTTTATATAACCCGACATTTTTCTGTTTGCTGGATAGCTGCAACATTTTATGACGATCGTCACTAGTGTCATTAGAGAATGAATTTGGAGAAAAGCTTCTGATAATTACAAACACTCGCTGAGCAGCAAGACCTTCTCTCTAAGCTTTTAATCCGATAAGCTGATTATCTATTTGTTTTCATGAATTGGAAGACATTCTTTGATGTATTACTGAGCTCAATCATCTGAAATTACTGGAGCGTGAACCACCCAGGCTGGTGGCTCACCAAATTCGTTTCCTAATGTAAAGACAAACAGCATGGATATAGGAAGATCAATTGCATTACGCAACATATCTTGTACATCGTAAAAAATAAAAGAAGAAATGACAGTAAAATACTGTAAAACAGGCCAAAAGTTGACAGGATAAGTCAGTAATTAACAAAAGCAGTGAAATACTGTATTTTCCAGGCCTATTAGGACGATAATGAAACTGTAATTAATTATTCAAGTTTAAATAATGTCAACATCATCTCCACACTGAAAAATATGGCCAATTGTACGATTATGCTATATATTTCTCATCGAAAAGAAAACTGTAAATTTTACGGTAGTACTTTCTCGTGTACTCCACCCAGGAAAGTTGAAAAAGAAGGAGGAAGAACGGAATTATATCCTTGAGATAATCCCGTAGGTTATCCTGTCGCACCTATTCATAGTCCTTTATTCTCAAGTAGTTACACATCTACTTGAAAGTAGCCTTTGATGTGATGTGCCTTGTCGACTACGGTTGATTAATTTTCACTCCAGAATTGAAACCATGTCCAATGTTTCTATAGATAATTCCTTGAAAGTATGACACGTGTGTGAAGGCCGTAAACGCAAACTGGACGGGAACGCAAACTCTGTACAAAATAACCACTCAAAATAGCACACTGCCCTCTTTCTTAGGCAGCTAGTTTTAACAGTGTTTTAAGTTCCACAGTAAGCAGTGTTAGGAGAATTCACTGCATCATCAGCAGGTCCATCGTATGTGTGTTAGGGTTTATCGTTGCCCCTTCCACCCTTTTGACCTGCCCAAAAATGCTTGCCCCCTATAATTCAACACCACTACCCCTTATTAGTATAGTATATTATACGAACATTTAACAAAGTATACTCTATTTAAGATTTGAAAAAATAGTCTTGCGATGTATTCTTGGAGGTTTTTCTTCACATTCTTGTGAGCATGATTCGGTTTGAAGAATTTAGTAGGCCTATTCTAAATCACTCACTCATGCAAAAAGTGTATCATGCATCTAAAATTTCTGCTATAAAGAAAGGAGAGGACCCTGATTCATCTGTTAAAATGTTCAGGTTTTAAATACTTATTTGAACACTTCAATATATCACATATATTTACTTGTAACACTTTCTAAGCACTATTATTTGAAAGTAGTATTTGCTTTAAGAAATACCCTATTTGCTAAACATCTATCTATTATAATATATATCATTTTACATAGTTATTTGGTGTACCGCGCCCTTAATACGACCTTTAATCAGTGTAATCTTCATACGTACGATTGTATCTTATATTCTCCTTACCCGATAAAGTTTGCGTTTCCGTCGTCAAAGACCGATATGCAAACTGGTTTGCGAGTTCGTGCTGTTTGCGAAGGCAGCCGTAACACACGTGTGTGTTAAGAACCTGATGTTGCTCTGCAGGGATACCGCACGTGGATACTATAAGAAAGAAATGTAGTTTTGTAAAGATTCCAAAAAAATCCGCCCATTTTGGAATATATATTAATTATTTAGGAGAGTGTTTTAGGATTTTGTTAGAAACGGATAATTTTTGATCATCTATATTTTATTGTTTTAATGTATTTTCCTGTCATTTCCTGCAAACCTAATAAAGATATTTTGATAATTGAAAATAGTCTGTATCATAAATCGTAGAGGTTGAAAGCGTAACCAAGCGTGCAAAATTATTATTTGCCATGGAACTTCGGTCATATTTTATTTGAAATAAACTGCCGGATGTTAGGATCTGCATGCATGGTATGCATGGTATTGATGGTATAGGGGAGAGCGGGGAGTGTTCGCCCTAGGGGCAGGTTCGCCCACCCCTTGTTTCTCAGCACTACGGCTATCAGGGAATTTGGTGATGGCAACATTAGGTGACATAGGTCATTATAAACTTCTCATATTAGCTACGCGACATATAGGGACGTGTTCATCGAACTGCAGCCAAAAAAAAAAAATTACACCAAAACGTAATTTGTTCTTGCATTCATAATGTTGTATTATCATTGATACATAAATACAGATGGTTTTAATGGAAATCTGTATTGGGAACATATGGGATTTGTCAAAGATTTAATGCAGTTATAATCTCCTTATTCGATTTGTGTTTTGCATACCCTGAAGAAAATACAAAAATGTGCACAAGGGGCTCTGTTCGCCCTTTGAGGATGGGGCATGTTCGCCCTATATCTTCCCCAGGCGGACTTACCCCAAACTGGAGGGCGAACCTGCCCCATCAGCGTATTATGCAAAATATTGATAATTAAACCATTAAACAAGGTAAAACTACTGAAAAACATGTTTTTTAAAGTTATGTGATATCGGTATTACTCATACCACAGTTTATGTCCTAATCCATTTCTCCCCGAAGTTGTAAACATGATACGTTTAAGCTCACTTTGGACCCCTACATTTTACCCTGACCCGACCCCTGCAACAAATTTAGTGACTCCCCAGAAGAGAATGAATGCCCTGTATACTCTTGCTAAATGTTTGCATTGAATATGTTATTGTTATGCAATGTTTAAACCTTTTTTGTGATTAGGGTGAACTTACCCCACCATATGGGCGAACCTGCCACAATATGGGGCAAGTTCGCCACTTTGCAAAACGTTTTTGTTTGCTCTATCCTGTTGCTATTGTAAGGCCTATAGGTCTTGGATTGTGGCCGTATATAGCTAAGACATAGGGCTTTCACATGGGCTAATCAGGTCATCCCTAACCTTAAAATTGACATCGCTAGGCTGGTCAGAAAAAATAGGGCGAACACTCCCCGCTCTCCCCTACAGACACTGACCTTTCCCTAAAACCAGTAAGCAGCAACTTGTGTATCACACCCGTCATGGGTTCGAACCCTTTTGTTGTATTTTATTGTTAAACCTAAATAGCGTGATTGCTTTTGAATGAGCGGCAACACACATATTTTGTTTGAGGATAGCTGGATCTATCTCCTTCTTTTACATCTTCTCTGCTCCACCGAAGGACGACACACTCCAATGCGTCATCCATTTGCACAATTCAAACTGCCAAAAAGGATAATCCCCATATGAACAGGTTTGACTACAAAAACGATTCTCTTGTAAATGCATCTACGCACAGTTTCCACCTCGATACACCCGAGACCCGAGTACACAGATATTATTCTCAGACTTGTAGTCGAGTCACTGAAAGTCGAGTCCGAGTCGAGTCGAGTCATCGAGCCCTCGAGTCTCGAGTCGAGTCGAGTCATGAAGCCTTCGAGTCCGAGTCGAGTCGAGTCATTTGAAGTTGTCAGTCGAGTCGAGTCGAGTCGAGTCAGGCCATTCTGTCGAGTCGAGTCGAGTCGAGTCGGATATATTTTGTCGAGTCATTTCGAGTCACTTCACGTTTTATATGCTCATGATACCAGCTGTCAACTTGATAGCCCAATTTGCATGAATTTGTACTTTTTTGAAATTAAAATCCCAGTGAGAGTACATAATATTAATTTATGTGCTCCATCCAGTGCATTGTGGAAATCAGTAATCAGTCAGACTTGTAGTATTGCCATTAGGACCCGCCATGAGTATGGGTACGGGTGCGTGTCCCGGACCACGAGTACTTGTACGGGTACGGGTACGGGTCCCAGGCCATGGGTACGGATTTCAGGTCATGGGTAAGGGTACGGGTACGAATCCCTAGCCATGAGTATTCAGTACGGGTTCATTCCAAAATAGGGTGCGAGTACGGGTACGGAGCCATGTTTACGGGTACGAGTATGGGTACGGAAATTGGGACTCGAGTACGGGTACTGGTCCAGTAGTGGTATGGAAATTGGGACTTGAAGTACTTGTATGTGTCCTATTATGGGTATGGGTATAAAGAAATTAATTAATCAAGTACAAAAGAGATCAAATATTGGTGGTCATAGTGAATCTAGCCTAAAGGTGGCATATTTTGGGATGCAAGTGAAAAAACCATGTCTATGTACAGTATGGACAGCCAGACTGTGCAATACTAATTTCAACATATATTTAGCAATGATGTAGCTTTTGAGTCTTATTATGCACATCTGGATAATTATATCCATGTTTTATTAATATTTTAAAATTCATATACATCCCAAATGTCTGTATATGGTAAGAACCTCTCTATTCATTTGACTCAGATGCACAAGCCCAAGCCTGGGCACAAGAAGTACATGTGGTTGGTGGAAATGCTCACACCAGTCAGTCACATTGCAATGTAAGTTCTTCATGTGTGCAGCATGTAGAGGAGTGTATTTGGATGGGGAATAATCAAAATGATTTATAAAAGCTATAATAATGATATTTTAACATGATAACTTGAAATTCACCACAGAAAAGAAAGTATCTCGACATGTTTTCCCAGTTTGCTGGATTTTTTTTCTGTATTGATCAGTCATAGTGTGAATGAGACATGTAGCATACATGTAGGGGTGTGTGCACAGGCTGTTACAATGACATGTGTGTAGCATTCATGTACATTTTGTGTAGCCAGGGCTGGATTTACCTTTTTCAGGGCCCAGGACCAGGCTAAATTAAAATTAAGGGCACTTGCTATAGCTTGCTATCTGGATCCATGCGTTACTCCCAACCCAACCCCATCCATGATGTAACCTATTTGTTTTGATTATGATCAGAGGACTCACAGTGGGATTTCTTGCATTTGTGTAGCCCTATACTGTATGGTACCCATGGGTATGGGTACGTGTCCCGGACCATGAATACGGGTCCGGGTCCCATGCCATGAGTATGGGTCCGGGTCCCATGCCATGAGTATGGGTCCGGGTCCCAGGCCATGAGTACGGGTACGGGTACGGGTCCCAGTCCATGAGTCCGAAGACAAAATATGGTGGATCCTTTAGCCAGATCGACAGGCAATCATACATGTACATTGTACACACATACATATAATTTATATTTTAAGTTATTATAAAAATGCTGAGAGATATTAAGCCCACTTTGTAAAATATAAGAATCACAATACACTGAGATGTGTGGAAGAAAACATGCAGGTATTATTAGAAAAATTAAGGTATAATTTATATTTTCGAGTCATTTTTAAAAAGTCGATTCAGCTACAGTGACTCGAGTCACAAGCCTCGAGTCATCGAGTCGAGTCATTAAATTTCGAGTCGAGTCGAGTCATCGATTCATCAACACTCGAGTCGAGTCGAGTCGTCGAGTCACCTTGCCTCGAGTCGAGTCATCGAGTCACCAAAACTCGAGTCGAGTCGAGTCGAGTCGAGTCATTTCGAGTCGAGTCACTACAAGTCTGATTATTCTAGTCTTCAACTAGCGAGTCTAGTTATACTACACGGTTGAGTGCATAGCATCATAAGAGAGGCTGTGTGAGATCTAGTGGAAAATATACTTCTGTGATTGCTTTTTGCCAAAACCTCAAGTGTTCCCTTCATCCAATCAGAATTTTTTTGGTATCGAATGAAAGCTAACACTTCCCCCCTAAAACACTTTTTACATGAGGTTAACAGATAACGCAATTCAATGTTATAGCAAGGCGAATGTGGTAAATCTGTAAAAAACTCCCTATCCAAGCACATTTTTGACCTAAATGTAGGTTTTAAAAGTCACAACCTCAAAGTGTTCCTTACAATATTTTTCAAATTTTATGTCATTAAATGAAAGAGCACACTTATATTGGCCATATACCAGCTTCATTAGAATGAGCAATGGCCAATTCTCTTTAAATTGCAAATCTTTTGCAAAAAGTTACTGATTTCGCCTGTTTTGTCATACGGTTGTAAATTCATTGAACTATGACTTTGCTAAAGAGCGCTTGCAAATTGATATGATACTACAGAAATGACCAATAATCAGCTGAGATGATGCTCTGAAAACTGAACCATACATTTGCAAATAATGGCTGATTCACATTGTCCATCAGATAAACCTTGAGCAATTCAGATATGACTCCAAAGTACCACGATGACAATGACATTGCATATGAGTAGATCGTGTGAGCAAAATCTCATTATGTCCGGTTACCGGATAGAATGTTATTCTATTGTCCGGATATTTGATGTTATCTATGACTTTGGTTAATTAAACCGGGTGTCCCAAAATAGAATACTACCTTTAATGAAAGATTTAATAATTATGTGTTTCGACATTAAGGTTATTAATTATTTTAAACTGTTGTGATTTGGTAGTTCACAGCATCTTACGAATGGTAGTGAGCTTTGGCAAAAACTGCATTGCTCAATTCATAGCGAGCGTGTAGAAGAATTAAAATATCACATATATACTTTTATAGGTGCTGCGGTTCTTGAGTTACGTTGTAAAGAGGGCTGAAACAACAACACTTTTGTAAAACGTACATAACTCATTAACAACAATAAATTAAGCAAGTTTGCAAAGTATACGATTTGTAGAATGAACTTTTGCAAAACATCAAGGTGTTAATTTTCAATAATATATTGATCTAGATCATGAAAAGCAGGTTTACTAGTATCCCCTGACCAGAGAGTAGATGTTGCCCTTTTCAATATACCAGATCCATTCAGGCGCACTGTTTCATATTTCGTGATTTTCTTATATATTAGAGGCCGGTCGACTGCATATCCGTCAGTACACGCTTTTCAATACGGAATAAATGCTAACCTCTCGTGACATCATCCAAGCAGCAAAGTTCATTTCCCATTGAAAAAGCGTGTATTGAAGGATATGCAGTTTACCGTTCTGATTAGTACTGCAGATTAGCGAATCAATTAAGCCCATGACAGGGTGATACAAGCAACATAACTGGCATAAATCAATTTCAAAATATTCATAATGTCATAAGTATTAAGAAAATATATTGTTTGAACTATCTACGACTTATCGTTCCGGAGATATGAGCAAAAGGGTCGAAGGTCTGCATTTGGGCTCCACATGTGTCAAAATAGAAAAATTTCCCCGACTTTGAAAAAGTGGTCTTAAAATGGTCTACTTGTTAAGTTGTTATAACCATTTTAACCAGTAATTTATTTTGCAATACCTGAAAAGCCATGTTACCTAAGTAATAAGTCAGTCAATACCCAATAGGGCGGGTCATAAATAGGGAAGGTTTTTATTTCAAATCGGCCATGGTCAAAAGGTGTTCCACTTGACCCCACTTGAACAAATATGCACTTTAAAAAATAATTGAAGTGGGTCTTCAGACCCCAGCACCACCCTTATTCCCCTATATACTGAAATATGCACATTTGGTCAAATATTCAAAGAACAGATACATAATGAGAGGACATGTTGCTTCAAAACGTACATTTTATCCACCTAGAAGCACTTTTCAAACACAAATTAATCATCTACTATAGAAAATAGTCTATATACAATACTTTTCTCTGAATTTCGTAACACTTTGTATGCTAACATGTCCAATATTCACAAATATCGCATAAATAATACACATACAAAACTCGGTAACTTCTAATAACATAGCCATGACAAAATTAGATTGATGTATTATTACCGGACTTGCTTAAAAGGAATTAAATGAATCTGTAGCTGTTTATATGTGACCCAGCATGACGAAACCCGTCATACGTCGCCACTGTTGAAGATACGTTCCAATAAACATTACATTGAAAATAAGGAATTTTGACGGGAACATTTTATATTTTCATGGACAAAAAATTTAGCAAATATGACAAATGATATTCCACTCATATTAGCCTTATAAATAATCCTGGTATATTTACCTTTCAACACGTTTAATGTCACTTGTGATGCAAATTATTGTCACCTAACACTACACTTGAAAGTCTTTCTTTGATTCAAATACTGGCATTAACCCTAACAGGACGGGTACTTCAAAATACTACTTGATATATGCGCTGTTCGTGCGTGCATCCCACGTGGTGGACGCAATCGCCCTAAGTGATATATAAGCACGGTTTCGCTGGCCAGCGAAGCCCAACACCCGTGGCAAAGTGTCGCCGACCCAGCGCTTGGCATGCGAGGGGTCGCGGGTTCGAATCCCACCCAGAGCAAACAACTTCTTTCTTTGTTTTCTCTTTATTCCTTCCTTCTTTCCTTCCTGTCGCCAAAACGCCCTTAGGCGGTTTGGGTTAAGACACGTGATCGGCAGATTTGACGAATGTAACCATCCCTTGCCTTCTGCCCATATACCTTCTCACTGGCTTCAGACATCAACTTTATCGCTCTTTCTACTGATTGTGTGTGGCATGGATATTTGGGTACATTTAGTGGGACATTTACTATATCTTTAACCTGCTCATCAGTTACGTGCTTTGTCAGAGGTGGCTCAGTGACAGGCTCTTTGCGCCAATCTATCATTTTGCTGTAAGCCGATGCTCCAAACTTGATCTGAGGGACTTTGAAAAAGCGTACAGTCTCATCTGTTGGGTAGTCTTCATCAGGAAACGTGTCTCCTTCTGCTTCATCATCACTATATCCCTCTACTTCTACATTGGCAAGCTCGTCTTGTACATCTTCACCTGTGCCGTCAAAATGCTCTGCAACATTGACCGTGTGTTTCCGTGCAGAAAGTATCCATCTAACAGCCTCTTCACGAATGATTTGAGTGCTGTCAGCTGCCATTGCAAGGAGGAGGTTTTCTGGGTGAGCAGAAAAGGCATTTCTTTGCATTGCCCTCTTGGCTATGTTCTTCTCAGTGGTTGTCAAGTGTCGCAAAAGTTTTATCATCTAGAAGAAGTTTCTAGGTGCATCTGTGATAGAAGGATTGCTTTTGATTGTGAACCACATAGGGGCGTAGAATTTGACAACAATATTTGCCAATCTTGTCAGTCCAACAGAAGGCTCAGGTGTTCTGATATACAAGCATAGAATTCGTTCTGCAGTTGTTAGCCAACATGAATGATTTAGACCACCTGGTTCATTGAGTAGATCTTCTGGCCAGTTACCTGAGATCACTGCCATACAAAATTTGTACAAGAGTTTTTGATCCCAACTTGGGGAATGGGGAAGTCTTGATTGCGGATTGGTTTGAAATCAACAATGTCTCTTGAGATAGGTGCTCTTTAAGTTGACTACCGATTTTCCACCAAATGAGGTTGGGCCTGTGGTAGGCCCATCATAGTGAGTAAACAAAGCTCTGAATGGCAACTCATTACCATGCAAAAGACAAATTTGCCATTGAGGGGTCTACCAAGGAACATCTGTAGGTAGTGGGTTGCACCTGCTCGCCAACCAGCAAATGTTCCTTGGTAGAGCACTCCAGAGACTGACAAGATTGTTGGACTGACAAGATTGGCAAATATTGTTGTCAAATTATATGCCCTATGTAGTTCACATATATATGGGCAGAAGGCCCGGTCCCCGCACTCCGCGCATCCGCGGGTATTCATGCTCGTCGAAAATTTCGCGAAATAAGGGGTGTTTTCAGCTGAAGAAACGCGATTCGCGAAACACACAAAAAAGGGTGTTTTTTCAAACCACATGTTCGCGAAATTGAAAAAAAGGGTATTTTCATCGAGCAGCCTGCGCGTTTCTGCCAGAAAAGGGTATATTAGAAATATCGTTCGCGTTTTAGCGAAAATAGGGGTATTGTCGAAGGGTAAATAATTCGCGAAATCGGTAAAAAAAGGGGTGTTTTCCCCTAAAAACTTCGCGAAATGAGATGCAAAAGGGGGTGTTTTTAAAGTTCACCGACAAGCATGAATACCCGCAGATGCGCGGAGTGCGGGGACCGGGGCAGAAGGCAAGGGATGGTTACATTCGTCAAATCTGCCGATCACGTGCCTTAATGCCAGTATTTGAATCAAAGAAAGACTTTCAAGTGTAGTGTCAGTTGACAATAATTTGCATCACCAGTGACATTAAACGTGTTAAAAGGTAAGTATACAAGGATGATTTTAAGGTCCAGTATATATACACAAAAATGGTTGAAAAGACTTTTGATTTCCTGAAGGTAAACAGTAAACCGCTAATATGAGTGGAATATCATTTGTCATGTTTGTCATATTTGCTAATTTTTGTGTCCATGAAAATATAAAATGTAATGTTTATTGGGATCTATCTTCAAAAGTGGCGACGTATGACGGGTTTTGTCATGATGGGTCACATATAAACAGCTACAGATTCATTTAATTCCTTTTTAAGCTAGTCCGGTAATAATACATCAACCTAATTTTGTCATGGCTATGTTATTAGAA
The DNA here is from genome assembly GCF_039555335.1 of Amphiura filiformis. Lineage (NCBI taxonomy): Eukaryota > Metazoa > Echinodermata > Ophiuroidea > Amphilepidida > Amphiuridae > Amphiura > Amphiura filiformis. The sequence continues at coordinate 33,281,720 of NC_092635.1, forward strand.
GTTACCCAGTTTTGTATGTGCATTATTTATGCGATATTGATATAAAATTGGATCGGTTGAGCTCATATTTATTGGTCGAGCTATGAGTTTTAAAATATTGGACGAGACGTAGTCGAGTTCAATATTTTACAACTCATAGCGAGACCAATAAATATTGAGCGTAAAGCATCCAATTTTATCATTATTATGTTTTGGATCCAATATTATCACAACTTGGATCCATCAAAACATAATAATGGTGAATATTGGACATCTTAGCATACAAAGTGTTATGAAATTCAGAGAAAAGTATTGTATATAGACTATTGTCTATAGTAGATGATTAATTTGTGTTTGAAAAGTGGTTCTGGGTGGATAAAATGTACGTTTTGAAGCAACATGTCCTCTCATTATGTATCTGTTCTTTGAATATTGACAAAATGTGCATATTTCAGTATATAGCGGAATAAGGGTGGTGGTGGGGTCTGAAGACCCACTTCAATTATTTTTTAAAGTGCATATTTGTTCAAGTGGGGTCAAGTGGAACACCTTTTGGCCATGGCTGATTTGAAATAAAAACCTTCCCTATTTATGACCCGCCCTAATACCCAATCAGACTTATTGGTTGTGACCTATTTTGCTGTAATTTCAATATAACCAACTGTCGTAGATAGTGAAAACTATTCTTTTTCTTGATTATAAGGCGAAATATTTTCTGTTTTGAAACATATACAGGCCAAATGTTGATGTTCGACCTTTTCGCTCATAACTCCGTCACGATAAACCGTAGCTAGATCAAACTATACATTTTCTGAATCCTTTCTGACCTCAGTACTATTTTGGAATAAGTTTTAATAAAATTTGAACTTTGCAAATTGACCCCTGTATAAACTTTGACCTCGGAATTCTGGGATTGCACAAAGGGCTAACGTTGGCTTCGTATTTTATTCTAATAGGTGACCCACAAGGAGAGTACAATAGAAAAATTTGGAGGACATCTCCCATTCACCCGTGTGTGGTGAATTGACTACGTAATAATCACACACTCAAGTGTATAGGCCAACTGCACGTATCCACTCCTTTCGAAAGCCGAGTCTTGCTAAACAAATGTATTTAGGCCGAAATATCGCAATTAATATTGATTTGAATATGTTTTCTTTATATTTCATGCCGACTCACGTACCGATGTAATTGAAACCAAGCATTTTGACTGTTTTGTAGTGAATCAAGGCCCGATAATGCCATTGCTACCATTCATACTACAGTTCATTCATAAAAAGTATCAAACTCACTCGATATTATCGACCAGTTAAGATGTATTCGAGCCAAATCTGGACACCATCCGTATATTTTCACTTCATGTACCTTGCAATATTCATAAAGTTTGGCTATATCAGAAGCTGTTAGGTAAACATGCCAATGGTGCTCATTACATACATTTTCAGCTATCTTCTTTTTACCGAGGTATGTAGAGTGTGGCCTTCACCACGTACAATTGGGAAGGCTATTTAGTATAATAAAGAGTTGCACCCGATGCACCGTGGAGCAAGGAAATTGGTTGTTTGCATAATACATCGTATTCTGTCGCATTGTGTATAAATTATATCGTCAGCTGCTACGCTTTTTGCTTAAGACAATTTTGTAATTAAAGAACAAAGTACAAAAAGTGGTTCAAGCATGGATTTAAACATATTTATTCACCAATCTTTTCACGAGAACAAATGATAATGATACAAATGAAAGGGAATAATCCGAAATAATTAGGGTGATTACGTAACTGATGCATGCTTGAACCAAATTTTGTTCTTTGTTCTCAAAATTACAAAAAAATGACTTAGGCAATTAGCGTAGCAGGCTGACGATATGTCATGTCCAATTGCATTGGCTGTGGACGGCGAGATGTAAATTGGGTGATGATGTCACAGCTTATTAGAGTTTGTCACTTGGTCTCATAGTGCAGTTTTGTCCACGGCAAATTCAGCCATAAACCCGCTTAGTGAAGATTAAACCGAAATATGTAGTACTAAACCATCATAGTAATCGATTGTCCAATGCACATTTCTTACCACGTGATAATATTAATCCAATGAGCGATCGAATTGTTCGCTACGGTCGACTAATCCAATCGATAATGACGCTATTGACATGTACGGGTGGAGCTCCACTGACTGAGTTTTGGGGATTTTTCACGGGTTTGCTATCATTTACTGATCAAGGCGCTCCACCGTTATTATACGAACTACCATGCTAATAATTTAAAGATTGACATGTAGAAAATAAACCATACTTGATTGACAGAAAGTACTAAATTTGGACCTATTACGGTTTGGTGGCACTCCTCTTCTAAACGCGACCAAGTCAGGGCGGCCCGGTGAAGCAAAATGTACATTGGATTAACACGGGAGTTTGGATAAGATGGTAGATTTCCTTTCTCATACAAATGCATGCTCCCCCGTTATTAAAGCTTGTACCGGATTAAAAATTCAGATATTTTGAAAAGAATAAGTAATTGAAACATAGAGCAAGTACTAAAATCAGAGCTTTTATACTTTTTGATATATGACGCTAACTAGTTCATCTCCTATATCTACAACACAGCGCTACCAGTACGGGTCAATTGCCTATTGTGAGTGTCCCTGTGTTGTGTGCATACATGTAGTTAACAATAACTGCATGATGTTCTATGCAAATACGTGTGAGAATATGATTATCGACCCTTATCTAATTTTCTATGTGAACATGGGCTAATGTATTCACGGGGACATAATAGCATTTGTAAAGCGCCATGAGTTACGGAATGGACATGGAGTGACATAGATCCCAAGTTAAAGAGTGCCAAAGTTGAGGTGCAGCAGAGGCGAAAGCAATGTGTCAGAAGATCTGAGATAGTGAGCAGGAGTAGTCGTATAGGTAATTCTGTAACGCCCGATGGATTAGGCGTTATCTAGGTCATGTTTATATTGCCTAAAATGGTATGTATCCCCGACAATTCAATACCGCAAATGACATAGACATATCCTGATGGTCTTATTCTTATTCTTTCTTTTTTTTCACGGATAACTCTAAATAAGGCCGGTTGGTAGTTAATGATTATGAACAATATTAGTGATAATTAAAAAGGGTTGTGCAGTTCTTTTCCTGTTGTTTATAGAGACACGATGCTTAGATTTTCAGCTTTTAAACAAACATGTTTTTAACCATGTTTCTTTTGGTGCGGTGATGGAGTTCTCCTTTATTGGCCCGACATAGAGTGTCATCGCCCCGATATCTTCATGGTAGAAATCGCCATGGTAGGTTGAATCCACCGCCACGCATGGCCATTTTGTATCGACCTGTTTAATAGTTTTGAGTCGCATAATAGGCCGAAGGACATCTGACTAAGGCTACTGACAATTATAGCCCCGATTAGCTCGGTGACTGACCTCGCTGTGTATCAGTCGATCATGGTACTCCATAGGTCATATGCTTTTAGATAATCTACACGATTGGCTCAAGACGCAAGCTACTCTCGCAAGACGCAAGCTAACGACTATCATATCTGTTCAAAATATATATTCAAGTGCAAGTATACGAAATCATTTAGGGGAGATATTCATCATTTTCTAACCCGGTATCCAAAGATTTTCTTCTCATATCAAACTCGTGCATAGCAAATTCACGTGTATCGATCCCGGGTATTTATTTTAGTATCTCTGCTGACAAGTAATTATTAGCCAGGCGATGTCGGTGTGCGACACCAGACACTTGGTTTGTTTAGTTGGACACGCAGTTCGTTTTAATCATTTCCTGACTGATTTTTGTGTGTCCTCTCCCCGGGTCCTCCCTACCCCTCTCATCTTAAAACACCATCAATTCAAAGGTTAATATTTTTTGTTTACAATTTATCATGTCGCATACATTTTTATATGCGAACTTTGATGATTGCCTCTTGAATGATTTTATATGTTTTAATATTCTTTGCAACATTTTAATTAAGCCAATTTTGCTAACACTAAATCAGTACTCGTTGATATTCTTGATAGCCCAAATAGAGCAGGCAAAAGAAGGGCATCGATTATTTCGCTGCTCGCTTCGCGGTATTAAGGGTTGTCGCGGATTGCGAAAGGCCAATTGCGCTATTCGAGAGGAGTCGCGGTTTGCGAACTGGACTAGTTCTACTATGTCGCCTGTGAACAGAAACAGGAGCTAACAGCCCGGCTAACAGGTGATACTGAATGAATATTTAAATGTTATTTTGTGGTCAGCAAGCATGGTCAGTCCTTTTATAGTAACAAAATGTTCTCATATGCAACAATTAGTTTCGCAATAGTTTCGCAATAACGCAATGTGGTCAGCATCCCATCCCAGCGAGACAACTTCCTCGCCGATAACCATCACAAGGAAAGCAATATTTGGAAAATATGGTAGGCAAAATTGGCGTATTCGACGTAAATTGGCCCAATAAGAGGATCAACTACCATAGCAAAGTGAATATTGTTGAACATATTGCCCTGCACTACAACGTTCACGTGGTACCTATGCATTGAATCATAGATGTCAAAGAACAGGGTTACAGCAGTGGCCGTGATCAGCAAGTGTTTCTAAAAGGCTGCTAAAATAAGGAAAATTTTAATGCTAATCATGTTTATTGCACATGCTAAGGAAGCCTGATTACCTTTTTAAAATAGCCGAGTGGGAGGGTTTTCAATGAAATATTTTTTGTGTAAAAACTGAAGCATCATATTTATAAACGAATATTTGAATATTAACTGTACATCATATATAACGATTCGTGATACCCAATCGTGCTACAGTTTATGTGGTTTATGAGGCAGAGAATTTTATTTCAATTTTATATACGCCAAAATATTATCTGAATTTACTAAAAAATAACATTGAATTGATGGTCAAAATGTATGTAAAATTTACATAAGTCCCCATTTAAGATTATTTTTTCGTCTTCATGGGAGTCTAATCTTTTAATACCTGAAAAACTTTGGGACCTATGTGGACTTTTACTATAAATTGCAAAAATCCAAACCGTCTTACAAGACAAATGGTAGGTTACTAGGCTCCCTATTTTGCAAACCAACGCGATGTCCTGAACACAGAGCACGTGTGCACGAAATCAAAATCGATTATGTATTGTGTATGCATCATAGGCCCCTCGTATTGTCTGTATGCGCTTTAGAATTCAACAATATTAATAATGGTAGCTCTATAAATTATTTTTAAGCAGATAAAATTCCAAGATATGGTACGTTTTTGTGTTTGCTTGTCACGTGGTATTTTGAAGTAATTTAGTTGCGATTATAATTTGTTCAAATTTTCAAGATGACATCAACATGTCAGGTAGGCGAGCGGTCTAAGGCGCTGGAGATATGTCGATACTGTATCCATGATAGCGGCGTAAGTGTGGGTTCGAGCGCCACCTCTGCCGAACTAAATTTCTTTTCTTTTTTTAAAAATTTCATATTAGGAAAATGTGGCTGGGAGAATTTATTTTATTTATTAAGGGAGGAGTGGAACAGGGATAAAAACCTGGATCGTAATTCTAAAGAATATTCGAATCATGCTGATCACTCGCACCTGTAAGATCAGTATTCTTGAAAAGATCGTTAGTGTATTCAATCTATGATTGCAGACACACACAGGTGGTGAATGTAACCTGATTGTAGTGCAGGGCGATATATTCAAATATTTAATTCAGCTATCGCTATGGTAGTTAATCCTCTTATTACACCACTTCTTTGGCGGGAAATGTTATTAAATAATATTTTTCAACAAGTAAATATCGTACATGTAGTCAGGAAATAACTATCACTCTGACTCTGGTGCCACGATCACAACACCATACAAACCCTGGATACTAAACATAAACATTTGAAGCTGCATTCCACGAAACAACTTAATATCTAATATGCGATACTTCGGTACCACCGTGGTTTGAGAAGCTTTTTAAATAGGATATAAACCCCATTCTTGTTTGGTTTAATGTTTATTCGGGTCACTATATATCATATTCAACGTGTTTTGGTTTGACGTGCCAACTATCTTCACTACTTTCCCATTTATATTAGGCTACTATGTTTCGAAGAACTATCATACACCAATATCCGCTTGCTAAACAAATGTTCGTGGAAATATGTTGGAAATAAATACTGACAAAACACGTATGTTTACAATAAATATGATAAATGGCCTTTTGGCCAAAGTGTTTTAAACCATTGCCAATATAGGATTTGGGTGCTAAAAGATGTTACAAGTATTTTTCTAAAAATTGAGGCCCAGTTCTGATTCTCGAAGTAACAGAGTTTGCTTGGGAAGTCAACCTTTATGTCTTAACTAACCAGCGTTTCAGTGAGCAAACCTTTTGACTCTTGAGTTCGCTTACCTTCAAAAGCAATTCAAGTCGGCCATTGACTTTGCCAGAATAACTTAATGGTCACAAATTTGTTCAACCAAACAACATACTACAACATGCAAATTGATGTGATCAATTTGCAGTTATTTGAGTCTGACTGTGCCAGGAAAAATACGACATTTGCCCTAGCGTTTATCTGAACAACAGTGTAAATTGAACCATCCCATACTTAATGTTGTTGCACACATACTGTCTTGCCAATCACAATCAACTAGCCCGGTCAACTAGATCCTTAAAGTTGCTATTCAATTCAATTCAGTTCATTCAATTCAATTCAATTCAAATAAAGTTGAATTGAATAGCTGGGATATAGTGGATTGTGATTGTGATTGGCCAATTGATTTTGACTGACGTCAATGGTTTACTATAGGTCTTTTTATCCTCCTAGGTGTGACACATCTTTTTAGCCTTTTGTCATTTATTATTATTAAGTTGAAGGGGGCAGGGGCCAGAATCTCCTTGCTACAAATTTTAAGTTTCTAACAAAGGGTAGAAATAAAGATATCGATAATCATCTTAGTCAAGAGCTTAGGCAGGATACTAGGAAACCACGTGACCAAAACCAAAACCAAACCTAAAACTCAATATTTGAAATGAGGGAATGGGTCTTTTTATCTGTTCAGTTTTGGTTTCTGTTTTCGTTTTTGGTTTCAGATCTCATTGCTAAGTGTTAGCATGGTAGGTGTGAACAATCCTTTTATTCTAGTTTTTTGTTGCTCACTAGAAAGTTGAACGAAATTAATTTTTGTTTTCGGTTTGGTGAGTTACGTAAATTTCGGACATGAAAACTTGAGATGTGAGGGTTGGTGCTAATCTAGACAAAAGATATATCTAAATTTTAAGGTCTTAAATCAACCTGTATTGAAATAAGTTGATTGGTACTTTAAACCTAACAATGAATTCGAGTTACAGATCAACTCACGCAATCTCTTGCATTTTCGTTTCTGAACAATAGATTAACAGAAAATGAAAAGATAAGAAGACCCAATATATATTTATATTATTTAGAGATATTTTTTACTTATAATTCCGCGAATGCTTGAAGCATAATCTAATATAATAAGTTTATGGATGCAATCCGGTCTTCTAACTAAACTGCCGTATATAGTCATTTTACATGCCACAATAGAGCCGTTTACAATGACTATATTGACGTCCTCTGTTGGTCAACGCTAAATTAAGGGTTCAATGCAGAGGTACCGCGTGAACGTACTAGTGCAGCGCGATATATATTGTTTTCACCTATTGCTATGGTAGTTAATCCGATTATTACATCTCTTCGACGGCGAATAAGTGACCACAATAAAATCATTTTGTTCTCATGAAGCTATTATAACATGGAGAAGCAATAGATTACGTAACGCATTGTTCCTTTGTGCCGATTTGCTTTGCCAACAAGCTATTCATCGAGTGGTACCTTTTGTAATTTAATCACTCGCACCGCAAGATTAGTATCTTTGAAAAGACCGGTACCAAGATGCCAAGATTGCGAATGGACTCAGATGGTTCAATAATATCCCGACGAACTTGGAGACTGGACTGGGCGCATACAGCCTTTATTATGAGGAGAAATTGCAACAAAAGAATTCAGCTTTCTCATTGTTCAGTTTTAGCATGTTATTGCCCGTCATCCAGGATCGTACTCACAAAATATACAGTCTAAATACTATTTATACAGATTAAATACAAAATATACAGGCTAAATCCCGGGACTAAATACTATTGTGGAAAGTCCAGTCTCTCAATGTCTGAATAGAATAGTGAACTCAGTGACAAAAAGATCACATTTCTCAAACATAGTTGCATTTTGAGATGAATTTACTTTATTCCTAGTTATTCATGTGGTGGTCTGGTGGTGTATATTTTTTGTATTGAAAATATCTCAAATCATAGAATATATCCCGTTATTTTTGGTCTGTGTTAAAACCTTTTGCTTGACTTGTAGTTGAATGTATGTGTTAAAAGAATATGGGAATGTCAATGTCATTTCGGCGTTTTGAACTTCCAATTGTCGCTTTGAAAACAATAACTGATCAAATTTTAAGAGTTAGTAACGTTAAAACGGATAATGAGCATAAATCGTAAGATCGTAAAAATGAGTCATTTCATATGATTAATGGCAATTCCGCATTCGTAGTGGGAATGAAACGTATCTTTTTATCGTAAATGTGGTGTGCTTTAACCTGAGTCGCTCGGCCTATCTCGAACAAAATCGCCATACGTGGCTGTTGGAGAACTAGTGGATTCGCCCTATTATCATGGTAATTTCTGACAGAACAATCAGCACTCAAATGACGTCACACGGTGACGTCATCGGGAATCAAGGTGTTTAACATCACAACCTGGCTGAAGGTCAGTGGTACTGACCACAACGTTGGTTGCTCCAAGTTATGTTGGAATAATCTGGTTAACTAGATTGAATCTAATCTTTTCTTCAAACACAGTCCAAAGTTCATATCAAATACTTTCTGCGTGAAGACCAGGTCCCCTAGGCCAGGTCCTTTCTTATGTGTGATTTTTAAAATGCCTGTCAATTCTTATTTTAATTTGGGTAATTCCGCCGCTCTTGCGGTAGGAGTACCCGCTGCTATTGCAGGTCTACTTCGCGTTAAATATGGCCCGACTATTTGGGCCGACATTGATGTCATCCGACGTGGAATCGCAATGACCAAAGAAGTACAAAAACTCGTAGCCAACAACACTACTATCGTTGACATATTCGAGGCTCATGTGCAGAAATCTCCTGACAAACCGTTCATTCTCTTTGAAGATGAATGCTATACGTATTTGGATCTTGAAAAAGAGACTAACAGAATAGCAAGATTCGTTCAGCATAGTGGAGTTGTAGGAATGCGCGACACTGTAGCGGTGATGATGTATAACGAGCCTGGATTTATTTCAACTTGGTTTGCATTCAACAAACTTGGTGTGGCGACAGCATTCCTCAATTACAACCTGAAGGCACTGTCATTACTACACTGTATTAAAATGTCCGAAGCAAAAGCGGTAATATGTGGAAGAGGTAAGTTGCTAGTTGTTGGATTGTTTTGAGGCTACCCGTAATACTAAGTTCTGACCATTACCTTAATAACCCGAAAAACAATCCTGGATTACAAAGTGTTCGCAAATTTCAGTTCTTTAAACAACCTGTGCATACATTTTTAAAATCATCCATACATTTTTATTTTTGTTTAATACCAGCAAATGCATTGGACAAAATTATTTCAGATTCTAGAAAACTGGTTTAAAATTACAAGACAATAAAGAGGCAATGAAACAACAAAAATTGGGAGTTATGTCACTATTTTGAATACTTGTAACACTGATAAATAAATAATGAATCTATAGCTATTGGCACAGAGTGTGTACTCTTGTACATTATGAAAAGCATTCAAAATCACTACTTAATTACAAAACCAGTATACATCTCATTTCTTTAAACATTTTCTTAAGATGTGGTAGGTCTAGTTGTCACCAAGTATGACATTCCTTCTTTAATTGACACCCTCATCCCCCATGCATGAATACTTGAAAGGGATGACATTTAATGTTATGTAAGTTTTAAGCGGTAGCATAAAGTTTGCAGTTTCAGGAATTTCAACCTGTCTAATTTAATGTTCATATCATACATTTGTCAGAGTTTCTCATATCATAAAAGTGACAAAATACCGGTAATACAATAAACATTAAATTAGATAAGTTAGATTATGAAAACCAGTCACTTCTTTATGTATATTCATTCAGAAGCAGAGCTGTTAGCCGTCTTACTGGAAATAATGCCAGAGTTGAAGGCACTTGGTATAACCATCTGGGTACACGGCCGAGAAGAAGATGTGTTACCTGCGTCAGTTTCACATTTCGATTTCTCCAGGTTCCCTGATGACCACATATCACGAGATGTACGTGAAGGGTTAACATTAGAGGATATGAGCTGCTATATATTCACTTCTGGAACGACAGGTGAGTACGGAATATGACATATCCTGGTGAGTGGTTTTATAGCTCGTTATCTCGATATTTTGTTATAATTATATCTCGGCATCGGCTCAACATCTCACCTGAACATAATTATAATGACAATTGTACCATGGAGTTGGTTTGGAATTGGCGACATAAACAAAGGTTAAGTTGTTAACAGCATATATCGCAAAATTGTACAATCCACCCCTCTTTATCACTACAATATTTCCTACGCATCCGAAAACCGTCAAAAGTGTATAATTTCGTTTTTAATATCTTGTGAGAAGAGCCCCAAGCTCTTGACCCAAATGTGCATTCTGTTAATGTATCTTTGTAGTATAGCTTTTGCTGCAGAGTAGTGTGAGAGCGTCACCTTTCTCAGGTTAGCTACAACAGAATTGAGATTTCGTCAACACATAGCGCTCATGGAGCACTATGGTGGAGTTATGATCAGGCAGGGTATATTGCTCGGTCCATTCTAACTTTCAGGATCTATAATGTTGATTGTACTTTCGTAAAACTATCCATAATCAAGGAATGTTACTTGTTTTCAGGCCTGCCCAAACCTTGCAATGTTCCACACAGCCGAATGTTGACATCAACTTACATCTGGTCTATGGCGGGCTTTGAAAATAGTGCTGAAGATGTTCTCTACATACCATTACCGTTGTATCACAGTTCTGGACTATTTGCTGGATTTAACAACATCTTAAAAATAGGTAGGTATGCTAGGATAAATATAGACCTATTTATAATAAGAAATTATTATGCAACGATTTCTCGTTATTTACGACGTACCTAATCATAATTACTCTTCATCTAGAAACTGCTAGAAACCAGCTTTCGTGCCTGACAAGAAAACAAAAGATGAAGCATGCGCTATTTGTCGTTAAGGTTACATAGATTCTAGGTTTGTGGCCTTACTCTTTATTTTATATTCATATATAATTTCAAGGTCAATTAATGGCCCTAATACCATATAGCATCTCATAATACCTTCATTATGTTTGCCTTCATGTTTGTATAGGAGGTACCGCGGCCATCAGTCACCGTTTCTCCGCTACGAAATTCTGGGACGAAGTCAGAAAATACCGAGCAACAATAATTCAATACATAGGCGAAACGTGTCGATATCTTCTGGCTCAACCACCGGTAAAGTATACAGAACAAACCGAAACATTTTTCACCGTCGCACATTAACGTATTCCGATGAAGCACATTTTTTGGAAAGACAAAAAATCCCGGCAAAAAATGTTTTGATCAAAGACTAATAAGGAAGAAAATCTTCAATATGGCGGCAAAATACGCGAAGGTGACAAAGACCAATCCATTTCAGAATAGGGGAGAAACCCCCAAGGATGTGCCCAGCAAACACAAAAACGTTTTAAAAACGTTTTAAGTAAGTTATATTTTGGCTTTTGGTTTGGGTAAAAACGTTTTAATAACATTAAAATGTCGGGTTATATAAAGGCCATGATAACGTTTTAAAACGTTTTGTATGGAAACACACTGCAACAATATTTTTTTAATGTTTTCAAAAAATGTTATTGTAAACTATTTTTGCAAACATTTTTGCCAAATATTTTATTAATATTTAAATACCATTATGTTAAAATATTTAAACCCAGCAAACACAGAAATGTTCTTAAAATGTTTTTTCAAAACATTTTAAGAACATTTAAATGTTGGGTTATATAAAGGTCATGAAAACATTTTTAAAACGTTATTGCAAATACGGTATTTTAGGCAAACGCTTTTCGCAAAATATTTTTTCAACCCCAAAATAATAATAATAATAATGGAGGGTTCTTAGTAGGCGCACAATCTTCAAAAGAACTCAAGGCGCACAAACAAAAAAGACAAACAAGTTACATATGTGAATCCGGAAAAGCACGAAGAAAAGATGAGTTTTAAGTTGCTTTTTGAACTGAGTAAGCGAATGTAGTGTTACGGAGGCTGTTTGGAAGCGAATTCCAAACAGCCGGAGCAGCGAAATGAAAGGAGCGTTCACCAGCCGATTTCAGATTAACACGGGGAGATTTTAATAATCTTTCAGTAGAAGATCGAAGTGATCGAGCTGGTTTGTACGTGCAGAGCGTAGCAGACAGATAAGTTGGTAACGTATCTTCAAAATGACGAAAAGCAAGAACAGCTAACTTATACTGAATCCGACGGGGGTGATATGCTCATACTTCCTTTTCTTCATGATTAAACGGGCAGCGCAATTTTGTATTCTTTGAAGTCTGTTAAGTTGGTCGGTGGTGATACCAGTCAAGGACGAGTTACAGAAGTCAAGACGTGATGTTATAATTGAATTGACAAGACATGATGTAGCTCTATCAGACAGATAAGGCCGAATACACCCAATACGTCTTAAAGACAAAAATGATGAACGGCAAACTTCACTGATGTGACTGGACATGGATAACGTTTGATCCAATCTCACCCCAAGGTACTTAACAGACTCCTGTATTTTGATATCAGAATTCAAAATTGTGATGGAATTACTAGCAACCTGCTTAACACGAGAAGTGGTGCCCACAATCATAACCTCGGTCTTATCTGTGTTTAGCATTAGCTTATTGCTGTCCATCCAACATAAAATGTCACTGATACATTCCTGAATTGCAATCTTAGTTACCTCAAACTTCTCAGGTGGACCACCTTGAAATACAATGGTATCATCGGCATACTTATGGAAAGAGCAATTGTGAAGATTGATGACATCTGAAAGGGATTGGGAATATAATGTAAACAAAACTGGCCCCAATACAGAGCCCTGTGGAACCCCGTACAAAAGTGGGCACGGATTTGAAGTAGAGCCATTAACAATGACACGTATGAATGAAACCATTTTGAGAACATTGCCATGTATACCAAAAGTGATTTCAAGGCGTCTAAGAAGAATTGAGTGGTCAAGCGTATCAAACGCAGCACTGAGGTCAAGGAGGGCAACGAGTGAGACAAGTTTCTCATCAGAGTTTGTGAGCAGGCTGTCCATGACCCTCAGTACTGCGGTTTCAACACTATGACCCTTTCTATACGCAGATTGATTTATTTCTAAGAGGTTATTGTCAAAAAGGTGTTGCTGCAGTTGACTGAAAATAACATTCTGTTTAGAATGTTTTGTATCAGGTGTTCAAGAATGTTTTTGGAATGTTATTAAAACGTTTTCATACCCTTTATATAACCCGACATTTAAACATTTTCTGTAAAACATTTTTGTTTGCTGAGCAGTAGATTATCAAAAATATTTTTTAAGGTTATGAAAACGTTTTATACTCTTAATATACCCTTTATATAACCCGACATTTAAACGTTTTCTGACAACCTTTTATAACCTTTTGCGAATGACGTCGAAAACGTTTTGTGTTTGCTGAGTGGTCAAACCGTAAGAAAACAATCTTTCCTACGAAGAGGTTTACCTCAGTTGTTGCAAGATGTAAGCCTTACGTTTTGGGCATACTGAAGATAAGAGGACTATGGAACATTTACTTGGACGATAGATTAGGCTAATATTTCGATTAGGGGAAACCCTATTTATGACATCGACACAAGCCCATACACAATAGAGAAAACTGAGTCAACTGTACCATTTGTAATTATGGTATCCCTCACTTATTACTTAAAAAACATTCCTGAGATGTTTAAACTTTAAGGCCCATTCGACTTTCTATCCATAAATACCATCCATGTCATGGACTGTCAACTGGGATCTTGATCGATCGAGAAAAAAAGACAATAAGGTACAATATTGCCAACACCGCGGTTAAGCCGCCAAACTGCTCTAGTTCAGTTTATAACATGTATACGATCATTCATTTACCACGGCTCACGGGCTTCACTGTTATATGACTATTTAATATTAGATCCCGGATTGGGATATTGTTTGGAACATGATGCAGTCATGTCTACAGTAGAATTCATCTCGACCTTTGCAGGACTTAACCCCATTAAAAGCTATTAAACCAAGATAACACTCATTGAAACAGCTCAACTGATTAAATCGGAACTTCTCTGGTTGTGCACAAGTGACTGTTTTCATGTGCGATATCGCAACAAAGCTGGTATTCATAGCTTCAGTTGGGTAACCGATTATAAAGGAAACGAAAGGAAACAATGTTATGTGTGGCTTTGTTCACGAAATCAGACAATGGCGTGCTTTTTGTAAACCAGCATTCTTGAAAATGAGCAACATAATGATTTTTGACTTAACACGGTTTGGAAATAATTTCTTCATATTTTTGGTGTTATCTGTCGTTTACATGTCCTTCCTAAAACACAAAAGTACGACCCTCTCCAAACACCTATATTAGCTAAAAATTTAGGACATGTTACAAAACTATATTGTCTAGAATTTTAGAAGAGTACTTTTAATATTGGCCGGTTATTTTTCACACAGCGACGTTAACTAGGCAATGTACTATTACCTATAACATTAACTAAAACACCAAAGTACGAATATTTCCAAACATCTAAATTAGCTAAAAATTTAAGACATGTTAAAAAACTATATTTTCTAGAACTTTAGAAGAGTACTTTTAATATTGGCCGGTTATTTTTCACACAGCGACGTTAACTAGTCATATCCCCATACTGTTAACGTAGGGCTATTTGTAAAGGTCACGCGTCAATGGGAAAGAGCACTGTGTATTGTGTATAGGAAAACGGACAGTAACTGCAGTATGAGTACCCTTTCTTTGTGAGTTGATTAAGCAGCATCCATCAATAGGTACTGGTTGGTTTATCTACATGATCAATGAAGGGTTCCTCCGTTGATTCCTGGCCTGAGGACATTTGGCGCGGACTGGGAGGTCGATGTCCGTTATGTTATATAATATTTATGTGTTTTAAGGTTACACGAAGAAACGTATAAAAAACGTATAAAAGACGTATAAAGTTGTTCTCTAAAACCGCGTTTTCTCAGCAATCAAATATCGCAGTGAGTCAAATGTTGGTACATGGATGTATCTTAACATTATTTTTGTGTGTTTATACAAATTTTTAGCATCCGTTTGAAAATCCTTCGTTTAAATAATTTTTACGCACCATGTTCATAAGATCAAAAACACGTTCCATGCAGTTTTTTTCAAATATTCGCTCCGTATAAAACCACGCCGAGTGATTGTTTTCTCCTTTTTTGTATTGCACTACAAATCGACCAAAGAAATAATGTTGCCATGGGGAAGAACCAAACAGTACCGATTAAATTTTATTAGCCCGTTTTGGGGAACAATTTTCGAGAATCTTGTACCACAAAACACTGTTATGTTACATTATCGATATCTGGATTGTGGAACGTTAATTTTGATTTCTAACTGCCTACATTATTTCTCAAAAGTATGTCGATTCCTTTACCATTTGAATTTCACTCCAAATATCAGCTACTTTTGCAAAAATCGAGGTTTTTCGCCATCGATACCTCCGACATTTACAGCGGTGATGAGATTGTTTATCATAAGAGCATGGTATGCACTATTCCATAAAAGTCAGTTTGAGATCAATGGATTTCACAGGTCACTCAGTAGCTCAATCGGTTAGCGCGCCGAACTCACGTTCGACTATTTAATACTATAGTTTTGAGCTGGAAAACTTTGGTACGTGTTCGAGGCCCTCTGTGGTCCATTCCATCTATTTTATTTTATTTTTCTCTCACTTTTTTCTTTTTTTTTGTTCGTTTCTTTCTTTCTGACTGCAGCGATTGATTGTTTTTGCCCGTTTTTTTTCATTATATAATTCAGGAATTTTTAGGCTATATGCTAGTCTAATAGGCGCGGCCTATGAATATATTTTTACAAATTAGATTAACAAAATATTGGTTGTTGGTTTTGTTACTGTTGTTGTAGTTATTGTTGTAGGCCTATATATTGCATAATCAGGGTATAAATAGGCATACTAGGTCTATTATAGCCTATAGAACTGCTGGAACTGCTGATGCTCAATGATGGCAGTTGTGTTTTAGATGAGCTCTCAAAATATCATCTTTTTTTCCTTGTTTCTGTGATCTGTTTCATCTGATGATCAACAATATATGTGCCAGACTAGTGGATTATCCATCTCAGCAGTTTGATGCAGCATATTTTTTACTCAGAAGCAGGATTTTTGGACCTACTTTGTATGGGAAATTTTGGCTACTCATGTACTGATACTATACCTTCCAAATTTGGCAGCCCAACACCAGTGCCTACATGTGTGGGTTTATAGTGTACACATATAGCCATAGGACTTAGGAGTCACACCCGGTGGTTTGTTCAACCAAGACATAGTCTAGGGACTTACTCAGGTCAGTCAAGCTTTCCATTATTTCTCCCGTGGATTACTGGATTTTTGCAGCTAATATTTGATGAGTCACACTAGCTGAAGATTGACTTAAATTTTCCCGCCTTAGCTCAAGTGGCGGCCATATTGGATTTATTGATTAGTTTTTATGCACATCCTAAGCACACTGGTGATCCATCAAATTCAATATCTCCTTGTTTAGCCTACTATTATCGCAGCAGCCATGGATGTCTTCGTCCGATTTTGCCTTTGTATACTAACATTGAATTACATGTGGCTTACGTGTATGCCTAGTGTCAATAGGGATGTAAAAGACATTCATAATGTGGAAGTTATGTCACCAGGCTCTCGACTACATCCTCTCAGTAATGGTTATCAACAAGAAATGTTAGCTACTCTCACCAGCAATAAAACGCATGCATTCCTTCCAAAAGGAATAATCAAGCCAACTATGAATAGTACGCGTCAAATCATAATCATGATACTGCTCCTAAGTGGGGTTGAAACCAACCCAGGTCCCACACCAGTTATGGAATACCCTTGTGGTATCTGTTGCCAGGAGGTCGAAAATGACCATCAAGCTATACAATGTGATACCTGCGACATTTGGTACCACAAAGAATGCGCTATCATGTCTGATCATATGTTCAACCTCTTTACCCAGCATTCAAATCTAACCTGGTTATGTATCAAATGCGGACTACCAAATGTAGGCTCCAGCTTCTTTGATAGTTATCTTGATACACAAAATTCATACAGTCTGCTTGATGACGAACTTCAACTTGGATCTGATGTTTCGGAAATAGAAGACTTTGTTCCACATGAAACATCTACACCCAAAAAACAAAACCAATCTAAAGCGAACTCACCCTATAAATCAAAGAATAACAAATCTCCAACTCTGAAAACCATGGTAATAAATTGTGATGGTCTCAAAGGAGAAAAAGGGAGGTTGGCTTTCCAAGCAACTTTAAAATCCCACTCTTGCGAATCAAAAATAGATTCCACAATAACATCTGGTTCCATCTTCCCAGATGGATACAATGTCATTCGCAAAGATCGTACGAAAAACGGGGGAGGTGTTTTCTTAGCCCTTAGAGATACATTTATTACTGTGGAAGCTCCTGAATTTGACACGCAATGCGAGCTAGTCTGGGCGCATATGGAGTTTGTAAAGACTGGTAAAGTGTACATATGCAGCTTCTATCGTCCACCAAACGGTAAAATAGAACCAGTAAATCGCCTTCTTGACAGTATCAACAAGGTTATGACTAAGAGCAAAGGCCACCCAAACATCATTGTTTGCGGCGATTTCAACTTCCCAGATATAGATTGGGAGTTAGGGGAGACAAAAACTGAATCTAAACATAAGAAGTTGCATGATGATTTCCTGGATTTCTTAACTGAATCTGGGCTGGCACAGCTAAACAAGCTTATTACCAGACCAGCTTCACAAAATGTGTTAGACCTAATATGCACCACCAACCCAAATGTGGTTAGTAACATCAGAACTTATCCAGGAATTAGTGATCATTACGTACTAATGTTTGATTTGAATCTGAAGCCGAAAAGGCAAAATAAGTCGCCACGCAAATTATACAACTTCAAGAAAGCAGATACTAACAACATAAAATCAATGCTGGAGGAAAATACAAATCAATTTTTCCAGAGTCAGCCTCTTGAAAGATCAGTCAATGAGAACTGGACTATGCTTAAGAAGTACATACTTGAGGCCATGGAGAAATGTGTTCCTCATCATTTTTCAAAAGGAAAACAAAGTCATCCTTGGATTAACCATGATATAGTCAAACAAATGAGAAAAAGGGACAAGTTGTACAAGGCAGCAAAAAAGACTAAATCACAGCGCTTGTGGAATAGTTACAAAAAACAACGTAACCATGTTACAGACATGATACGCAAGTCATACCATCACTACATGGATGAGATACTGGGGCCTAGTCTAGAGTCCAGTCCCAAGAGCTTCTGGTCATTTATTAGATCTCAGAGAAAGGAGACATTTGGAATACCCACACTTGTTTCAGAAGGGCAAACATGCACAACCGACGCCACAAAGGCAGAAGCCCTCAATAGGCAATTTTCCTCTGTATTTACTGAGGAAAATTTGTCCACTTTACCAGACAAAGGAGTGACATCATTTCCCAGCATTGACAATCTAGACATTGACTTAAATGGAGTGGTTAAACAACTTACTCAAATTAATGTCAACAAAGCTGGGGGTCCAGATTGCATCCCGGCCAGAATGATGCATGACTATGCTTCTGAAATAGCGCCAATGCTCCACCTTATTTACCGTCAGTCATTTGAAACAGGCATCCTCCCTGACGACTGGAAAAAGGCTTATGTCACCGGAATTTATAAAAAAGGAACCAAGTCAGCACCAGAAAACTATCGGCCTGTGAGCCTAACTTGCATTTCCTGCAAGTTAATGGAGCACATTGTTCTCTCACATATCTCCAAACACCTTGCTGCCAACAACATCATTGTGGAAAATCAGCATGGTTTCAGAGAGAAAAGATCTTGTGAGACTCAACTTGTTGAAGCCATCCATGACTGGGCAGAGTGCGTTAACAGATCTGGTCAGACAGATGTACTCCTTTTGGATTTTAGCAAAGCCTTTGACAAGGTTCCGCATCAGAGACTGGCTACAAAATTACAACATTATGGTATAAGGGGAAGGACACTTACATGGATCAATGGCTTTCTAACAAATAGAGAACAATGTGTCGTCATTAATGGTTCCTGTTCTTCCTGGGCCCCAGTGATATCAGGAGTGCCGCAGGGTTCGGTCCTAGGACCAACCCTATTTCTTATATACATAAATGACATAACCCTGTTCCACCGAGGTCAAGCTGAAAGCGTACCAAGCATTAGTAAGACCACAGATGGAGTATGCATCTGCTGCCTGGAGCCCGCACACTGCTCGTGACATCAACTCTCTGGAGGGTGTACAACGCCAAGCTGTAAGATTTATCACTGGAGTGTTTGAAAGAAAGGCCAGCGTAACACCATTGCTAGACCAACTGCAATTGGATCAACTTGCCATAAGGAAAACAATGTCCCAATGCACTTTGTTCTACAAGATTCATCACAGCTTAATCAACATCGGCTTTCCACCCAACATCAAGATGAATCCCACCGTTGGTAGAACATCACACAAACTCCGCTATAACCCAGTGCACGCAAGGTGCAACCTGTACAAGTACTCATTTTTATTCGGACAATTCCTACATGGAACAGACTACCTCTGGAAGCTGTGTCAGCAACATCACCAAACATCTTCCAGTCAGTAGCTCTCCCTGCAGTCCGGGCTATGCAGCCCACTGCAGTTCACCAGCTCATCTAGTTGGGCATCTACTTTTTACTCGCACCTGTATAGTTTCTGCACATCGCACAACTGCACATCTTTGAGCATCATCAAGAGTCTCCTTGGACAAGCATCACGCTTTGTTAGGAGTGTATCAATTGAAGATTGAAGAGAAGCATTGATTTATTTCACGACAGATATCATCCAGGATAATTCTAAAAATTGAAAATTTAGAAAATCCAAAGGAAAATTGCCGAAAACGGCTGCCCACAATCAGCCCCCCCCCCCCATCAGCCTATATGGTCCAATCATGGTCGCTCCTTCCCTATCCCTGCAACATATAGGATGACTCACGAACCGCGGTTTGTCCGTGGCCCTAGTTCAGATTGATACACTATTGTACGCGTGAGTTCCTTCTTTTCTGCATGGCTGTTTCCATTATTAACTTACGCCCCTCTGGAATCAAGCCTTGAAAATCAATTGTATTTAACCTTAAAAGGCTCGGTTTAAAATTAAGCAAGACATGAATTCGTTTTGCTGAATGTTACAGGTATTATGTATAAGAGAGGAAAGTTATCTAGTTGGATAAAAAAAATTGTACCTTTCGTTAATGTTTTCTTATAGAAACCAGACGACGGCCGTTACGACCATAGACTTCGCATAGCGATTGGTAATGGACTACGACCAGATATATGGGAGGAATTCCAACGTCGGTTTAACATCGAGACTATTGCAGAATTCTTTGCAGCAACAGAAGGCAATGCTTTCATAGTGAACTGTGGTGGCAAAGTTGGGGCATGCGGACGGTACACGCCATTGATCAAGGTTAGCAACAGCTAGAACACGGTGTTAGGAATGGTAAAAAAAGATAAAATAAAAACACCTAGTGGTTTAAGAGCTTTGAAGAAATTAATACAATGGCCATTTCTGATATTTTTAATTGGTATTCCTTATATCCTGGGAATATATCAAACCGTACACGGGGTGTCCTTGAAAGAGTTGAAAGTATTTTTATGAATTTTGACACATTATTGACAAAATTATGCATAATTATTTCAATTTGAATCATTGAATTGCCACAAACACTAATGTAAGATCTCTAGAATCCGTCTTTTGCAGGCGTTGACTGGCATGATAGAGTTTATACAATGTGATATTGAGACGGCCCAGCCAATAAGGGACAAAAATGGAATGTGCATACTAGTACCTCCGGGTAAGTGTATTTCACCAAAGATATACTTAAAAAAAACACGGATATATAGCGCGATCATATAAGATCATTGGGCTTTACAGAACGTCGCTGAGCACTTTGACCCAAGACGCACCTTTAAGTAAAAGCACTGATATTAGCGCTGTATGAATAACGTAACAGATGAAGAGATTCATTGGTTTCCTCATTTATTTTGTGATATCCTTTAATCAAGAGCTTTAGGTAAACATGTATTATCCGTCAATTTCTCCGAATTATGTTGAACAAAACTCATTAAAATTCTAATAAAAATAAAAATAATGGTGTAAAATAAGTATTTTTACTGTATAAATTACTGTTATACCCCCACTGTCGGTAAAAATTGCCTATTTGCCCCCTCTGTCGATCGCTAAAATTATAAACAGAGGGCAGTATTATTCTATTATTAATAATTAAATACTGCCCTCTGTTGGCGACTTCGGCGACAATGTCTGCGAGACAGATCAGAGAATGTATTATGGCGACTCGTCACCCTTCCGTGCCAAATTTGCGAAGCGATTTTTCACGACTGAGAGTTACAGTGACGTCAGCACCATCTTGCTTTATCATACTATAATACGTATTTAGCAGTAAATCCCGATAGAAATTGATGACGTCATCGTAATTATTCCTTGATTTCATCGGCATCAAGATTCTGGTCTCAAAACTCAGAGGCTGGAATTCGGCGATTATAATCAACAGAGGGCGCTATGTAGAGTAATTAACGACAGGGGGTGAAAGGTCAGCTTCACTAATATTTATCAAAGAAATACGATTTATTGAGTCATTGGCGATGACTATATTTAAAATAATTGGTGTTTTTTCAATCATGATTGTTTCAACGTCATGCATACGTATTGTAACACACATTTGACACCATAATTAATCAGATATTATAATTATTAGTATTTGGTTCTACAAATTTCAGAAAAATTTACGGAAAATACAGGTTTTCCTATTGCTCATGCTTTAATCATTACTTACTGTTACCTATCATAAAAAAGCCAGCACAACCGTCATGGAATAAATATATTGCGTATGCGTTGACAAGGAAGTCACATCAGGAACGAAGTGTGTTTCTGCTGAGAACCAATTCTTATCTATCTATTTTAAAAGGTGCACCTGCCCAATTTTTCCAAACTATTATTAACAGGTCAACCTGGCATGCCTGGGCTCCTTGTGTCCAAGATAACACCAGATAGACCGGTAGAAGGTTATAAAGGTTCAAATGAAGCCAATGAGAGGAAGCTGCTACGAGATGTCAAGACCAAAGGGGATTTATATTTCAATACAGGAGACATGTTGTCTTATGATAAGGATGGATACATCTACTTTATGGACAGGCTTGGCGATACGTTTAGGTAGGTCTGGGGTGTGGTTGTGGGGGCGTGCTGTGGGTGTGGGGCTGAGGTGGCGGCACAAACACGTAATACTTGTTTGATACTATGCAGTCTACATTTTATTAATAATTTCTCAGCATTCTTTCGATTTTCATATTTTGATCAAAAGCCAATTGATTAAAATTGAATATTGTTAACCAGAAAAACTCACTTTGGTTAGATGGAATCACCGACGTTGCGGCCAAAACCTTTGGCCATCATGAAAACTGCCAACGTATAGTCTGATTTTTCTGATCATTACAGATGGAAAGGAGAGAACGTCGCGACAACCGAGGTGGCAGAAGTTCTGCATCGATTCCCAGGCATACAAGAAGCCAACGTCTATGGAGTCAAAGTACCAAGTAAGCCCTGACTCCATTTCCCCCTCTTGGATGAACGCAGGCGCGTAGCCATTGTGACCAGTTTGGTCGTTCCAATAGAGTAACAGCCCCGATGTTGAGAGCCTTGCTGAAATAGGGTTATCTTTTTTTCATTGGAGCTGTCTCCCGGAGGTACATCCAATTGCTCATAGAATAATTCGTATCTTTTTAATACTAGTATAATAATATCGGTAGTTATGTAACTATTGTTTTGTCATGAAAACTTCTTGTTCATCGCGTTGTATTGAGTCAAATGTTTAAAATGGAGTAAGTCTCTAGTACGAATCTATGGTACATATTTTGTGCCCCACTTTACAACCCTATCTTATGGAAAGTATTATTCTATTTTCAGGTAACTTAGACGGTCGAGCAGGAATGGCAGCAATAATACTTGCACAAGGCACAGCCCTAGATACCAAAAAGCTATACCATTATGTCACCAAAAACCTACCGAGCTACGCATGTCCAAAGTTCTTACGCATCACGTCTGCAATGGATGTCACGGGTACATTCAAACACAAAAAGACAGATCTTGTAAAGGAAGGGTTCGATCCTAATTTGGTCTCGGATCCGATGTACTTCTTGGAGACAGAAAAGAAAACATACGTTCCGTTAGATCAGCAAGTGATGCAGAAGATTGTAGCTGGAAAAGCTAAATTGTAAACAAATTACATGGATAGCCTGAATAAAAATAATGAATGAAACCTATATGGCAAGTCATGTGAATAAACTGAAAATATGATTTATGGAAAAGGCATCCAATGACATATGAAGCAGGGATGGTCTTTTCAACATAGGCCTAACTCAACCTTAATAATAGCAGTGTCAAACATCCAAAAATTGTTAACGAATTTCATAATCATCGTGAGTGCATGAAATGTTCATCGACTATGAGATTGACGATTTTTGAGAAATAAAAAGTAATGTTATCATCACGATGAACGCATTCAGCTGAACTCGAAATTACACAGATGCTTACAAAGTATTTATACAATAAATAGTCATGAAAAGGTTTCTATCAGTCACGTATATAGAATGCAACATATCTCAGCATGATTATTTGAGGATCACTTATCGGACAATTCTGACTTTCAGATCTATACGCGTTTTAGTGACCGCAAAATCCCAAGTAAAGAAATTGTAAAACTGATAACACATAGAAGCTCATAGAGAATACTGAAAAGATCGAATCTGATAAATCTATTAATTGTGTAAATTAATAGAAATCATGATTTATGTACATTAAATAAGAAAAGATATGTGCAAGTGGATTACGGAGAAGTCTAATTAGGGTTCTGGTGTTAGTCATTAGTGTTAGACGTTTTTTTATATTTCAATGTTTATCATTTTTATTCATTTCAGCAAACAAATTAACAACAAATCACAAAAAGGCAGCAAGAATTAGAAATATTAGAAATACAAAGTTATGCAGTCACACTACCCAAACATTCTAAGTTACATAATAAAATAACCATATCACTATAAGTCCCAAAATAAATTATACAGTTATTCCTAAACAATACAAGATAAAACTGAAACTTAGATGTCAAATCTCCATTTACGAAAGTGGAAAGAGAGTTTGTTTTTCTTATTAGCAATGAAATACTCTGTTTCTCTATTTATTTTAATAAAGGCCTTGAGACCAATACTGGTGGGGGGTTTGTTTTGAAATTTACACACATAAATATAATATTTCACACTCAAGAACAAGATGTCAAAAACGTGTCATCGGGCACCCCAAAAATTTTATCAAATGTTGAGATATCAAAATCAATATCATCTTTATTTCTAATAGTTTTAAGCTGGAATCCCCCCGGTTGTGGTCAAAAAAAATTACTTTACAAATTGGAATTAAGGAAAAAATACCTTTCTTTTGTTTTTTGTTTGACAACAATCGGAGCTTCCATTAAAAAGTTATATTTAAAAATGTAACTTCGTGAGGCAAATTTTTAAAAATTAATTCTTATGTATTTTATTGTTTTCTCAAGCTGCGATATTTAACGTTTTTCCATTTAAAAATTCATATCAAAAAATAATCAAGATTTTGACCTCTTATCTTTACTATCATTTGTGATAATTCAATTGTATCTTTTCTAAATCAAAATAAAAGTAAACCAGTGTTTCTAAAATATAAAAAATCCTAAAAACAGTGTTTCTAGACTAAAATTCACTAAATTGCTGATATCTCGAAAACTTTTTTTCGCGAACGTATGTCCACACGGTGCGCAATATCTCAAAATGTATTTGAGGTATGGACTTCAAATTTTAACTGAGTCTTGCTGATATGCAGGGCTATAAGTTAGACTAGGAAGTTTTTAATTTCATTCTTGGGAACTATGTTGTTGCTATGGCAGCATCAAAATAGCATACAGCAATAATTATTAAATTTTGAATTTGACCTTTGACCTCCCGGTAGACAAAAAATCATCGAAAGCAATATATTTGTGAAAGATTTTAAAATAAAACGAACGAAATCGAGAATCAATTGAACATTTAAAATTACGAAGATGAATTTGGTCCCATTCCAAGTCCTCCGGGTCATTAACAAACTCATTTCAAAAACACATATGCTTTTCAGGAACACATTTCTCAATCATGATAGAATAAGCATATCGAGGAGTTTTTGGAGCTTGGACAGTAACGTAGCCAGCGGGGGGGCAGGTGGGGCAGAGTGCCCCCCCTGACAAAAAATGAAAGAAAAAGTGCCCCTCTGACAAAAAATGAGAGAGAAAATCAGGAGGGCAAAGGAAAAGAAAAGGGCAAGGAGCCCTTTTCTAGCAAAATTCAGGGCCAAAATAGTGTAAAATACAAAAATTTTCCAGCTTCTGCGCGCAAATTGTA
This sequence comes from Amphiura filiformis, assembly GCF_039555335.1. Classification (NCBI taxonomy): domain Eukaryota; kingdom Metazoa; phylum Echinodermata; class Ophiuroidea; order Amphilepidida; family Amphiuridae; genus Amphiura; species Amphiura filiformis. The sequence goes on from NC_092635.1 coordinate 33,307,494, forward strand.
ACAATAAAGCCCTTTTTAGCGGATAATGGGCGAAAATAGTGTAAAATACCATTTTTTTCGCGCTACGTGCGCACATTATCCCAATAAGGCCCTTTTAGGGAAGCTCAAGACATACAGTCTCTATGTATTGTATGATGCAACTGCAATTTTTTTTCGTCTGTGCCCCCAAAATTTTATTTTGCCCCCCCTGACCAAGAAAGCTGGCTACGCCCCTGAGCTTGGATAAGGTTCATTGGTGTGAGACTTGGTAGATGTAAACACATTACGAAATGAATGAAATAGTCGGGTATCTACCAGGTTTTAATGTGCACCCCCCCCCCCCCGGACTCTACCAAACCAACTTTTTTTAGCTTCCTTTTATGGCCATATAAGTTATAACACATTCAAGATGTTAACAAAAAATATTTCCCGGCGCTCCGGCCATATTCAAGGTTAAAGGTCAACACAGTGGTCAAATTTCAAAGTTGCTCAAAAGCACATCGATTGCAAGGATTCAGAAAAAGTATAGTTTGACCTACCTGTGACATACCGTTCTTGAGTTATAAGCAAAAAGGTCAAATTTTGGGCAGTGGTCAGTTTTTTTGGCCACACAGGGGTCAAAAATTTAAAAAATTAAAAAAATCAAAATTATTTGATGTCAAAATGCAATTTGATGTCTGATGTGTTCTCATGTCCAAGAAAAAATACCGTGCAAACGTCATGTGCATATATCGAGGGGGGCTTTGGGGACAAGGGCGGCAAAAAGGAGATGGACAGCAAAAAGAATTTTTAAAGAATAGGGCGGAAAAATTGTCAGAAATGTTTAAAAATTGTGAAACAAATGGAAAATGGAATTATTGTATACACAAACATATCAATTTTGTTTTTAGGTAGCTATACTGCCTTTTATCCTTTTTTCTTCACTTTTTCAAACCATCCAAAAAATATTGGATCAACCTTTTCAGGCTGATGATGAAAGGGCGGCTAAATTGACCTTTCTCTAGCCCCCGGTAGGAGCGGCCTGGAGTGCGCCACTGAACTTCGCTATCCATTCCCTTAAGTATGCTTCACTCTTAATATACTTCATTTAAAATATGTTCTACATTAATAGAAAGCAAAATTATACTTCTATGCTACTCAAATTTGGTACACTCACCAGAGCGATTTTTTCACCTGGTCAACCCAGGGGGGGCACTTGTATTTCTAGGTGGACACTATGCTCGAGTACAAAAACAAATAAAAAGGGTTGTTTTTCAGCATTGGGCAAGTACAGCGCTGTACCTGTTTAGGGTGTTAAAAACGCCAAAAATCGGGAAAAAGGGTATACTTTTCCAAGCAAAGTACTTGCTCAGGATACGAAAGTTTAATGGCAAAATAATAAGGGTGAAATAGGCTATGTTTGGCTTCTATCAGAACACATCATAGGGTAAAATATTAAGAAACATCAAACTACAAATATTAAACAAGAACCCGAAAATGAATTTTTTACTTTCTTAGCGTTAAAAAAATGGCAAAATACTTGTTTAGGGTATGTTTTGCACACGCTGAGTAATACTCATTTAGGGTGCGTTTCAAGAGTCCATACATAAGCATGGTGTCTATCACGTAATGTAAGAGCCCCCCCCGAGGGTCAACCGTCATCTTCAGCGGATGTTATTGCTCTGAAAATTTGTTGTTGCTAGTGATGCCCACAGTCACAGATGTTGATGACGTCAAACAGGAAGATGTTGTGGTGCCCCCTTGGTCTGGGGGGGCTGTTCCGGGGGCAGAAGGTTGTACCAGACAGGGTCGATGGGGTCGATAACCCTTTGTCACGGTTCAGTCTGGGTCTTTTAGTTATAATAAGATACGGTCCGGTGAGTGTATCAAATTTGAGTAGCGTAGAAGTAAAATTTTGCTTTCTATTTCTGTGTACTGCTACATATGAATATACATCATTATAATTATGTTCTACACCATTCATTACAAAAGTTTTAGTAAAACTGAGTACAATTATTGCTTGCAAGTATAAGTAATATGTGATGCGATCAAGCAAAATCAGTCGGAACTCGGCAATAATAAATTTTCAGTTTCCTATAGGATTGTAAAAAGTATTTATAAAGCTGGATTTTGCAGAAAATACCATTGAAATTGAACAGCCAGTTCCAAAGATATGAGCAATTAAAGAGTTTAAAGAATTAGTTCCTTTGTTTGGCTATATCTCAAAATCAATATTTCCGAGTTTGGTAAATCTAATGTGAAACAAATAACACGGTGATCAGACATAAGTTTATCCTCTGTATAGCAGTCTTTCAACAATGTTTCATCAGAGCGAGTAAAAACTAAATCCAAAGTATGTCCATCTTTATGAGTTGGTCCATTAACATGTTGTATGAAACCAGCAGAAGTGGTAGCACTTGAGAAACGAATAACATCATATTTGGCAGGATTATCCCAATGAACATTAAAATCACCAAGTAAGATTAATTTACCTGGGAGCAGAGACATCTCAGTAACAAATTGTTCAAATTCATATAGAAACATGGAATTGGTAAAACCATTTTCAGTAGATGGAGGCGGTCTATATACAATTACAAAATTTACAGAGTGAGAATTGTTGGTAACATGATTACCCTTACCTAAATCATTAGCCTTCAACTACCCTTCACAAAGCGGTCGTCAATAGCGGTCAGCTAGCGGTCGAATGCCATGTGACCGCTAGTTATTATAGCGGTCATATATAGTATTCTGTAGTGAAAAATTAGCCTTCCTATTCGACTACCCTTCGACTACCCTTCGTATGAGGCTAATTATGCAAATGAGCCACGCTAACTAATGGTCGACCACTAGTGGACCAGTAAGTCGAATGCTATACTAATGGTCGACCAGTAAGCGAATACTAGTAGTGACCAGTAGTATTAGCGGTCGACCACTAGTGGACCAGTAAGCGAATGCTATACTAATGGTCGACCAGTAAGTCGAATACTAGTAGTGACCAGTAGTATTAGCGGTCGACCAGTAGTGGACCAGTAAGCCAAATGCTATACTAGTGGTCGACTAGTAAACCATAGTATTGACCAGTAGTGGTAGACCATTACCAGGACCATCCAGTATAGCAGAATGCTATACTACATGTACATGTAGCATAGGATACATGTAAGCTGAATGGGGGTTGGGGTGTGTGTGATGTGGGGGGATGTGTGTGCATGAGGGGGCACTTGAGGTATACTGATGGTCAAGGACTTTTTTCCCACCAACTGAGGACTTCCAAAAGCTGTGGACATCACTGGTACTACTACACCTCTTCTGGCATAACAATAGGGGGCACCATGGGGGCAGTACTAATTGATGACCCCGGTGTCAAAAGAATCTCCCCAGAATGTCCTTAGTCACAGTTTATATTTTCATGCAAAACAAACAGCTTGTAAACAGTAAACACAGATGAATGGGGACATTTTCCTGGTCTAAAATGCATCAAACGGGGACATTTGAGCACCGGGATGTTCCCAGTTGCAGAGTTGTAGTGATAAAAATGACCAGTGTTAATTAAGATGTCCCCAGTTGTCTGGGGGGTGTAGGATATACCCGATTGTAGGTTTCAGACACGTGTCCCCAATTTACACACACAAATGTCCCTAATTGATGCACAAATGTTCATAATTGGTGATTAGGCTAGAATTACATCTATGTGTGTCCCCTTTTGACAGTTTCAGGCACATGTTCCCAATTTACACATGTTACAAGACAGGGTGGTGGGGGCGTATGTGCAATTTACCGACAAACATAAGGACATGCACATGATATTTCACATTTAAACAATTGCAATGGGAGACCGTCTTCAGCTTCGGAGCACAAGCACAATTGCATGCATATCCGTAAGTCATGCATTTGCAAGATACCTCTATCGTGCATTAAATATACTGTCCGCAGTAGCATTTCATACATGTAAAAGTGTCCTCAGTTTGTCAATTGAATGCAGTTTCAGGCGTCAGCGTTTGCATAGTCCTAAACTGCATGTGTCCACGCTTGAATAACACTCGGTGTGTGTGTATATTGATCAGGGTTTCCTTATTGCCAATGAGGACACACACCAGATGTTTCCAAAAACAAGGATCTATACATATGCCACGAGGGATTGTATGACTGAAGGGGCACATCCCCCAAATGCCACCCTTCTGCATCGTGCAAGCATGACTGGCAGCGCTGATGCACCCTGTACTTTCTAATGTCTAATCTTTTGACAATATATATCATTCCAAACAATTCAAAAAATGTTCCCAGCCGGAAGGCCTGTATGATATATACATGCTTGTATAGTAGTATAATAGTACATTCCTCCATGAAAATCTTCAGCAAGTAGCCCGTTTTTTTACTGGGAAAAAATTAACTGCATATACGGGATACAGTATGTAATAATTATTAATAAATGCCTCAATATAATCTCCTCCTTGCACTAGACCATTCCCTATTTCAAGAAACTGCCAGCATAAAAACTTATACATACCAAATTTACTTCAAATATATTTTAAGCTTACCTACATACTACACATGTACATTATCCATGCATGTAGCATTTTTGTTTGCACACAATTATGGATCACATAATTCCATTGCCAAGCAACATCCCAATAATTTGTACAATTAATGCCTGTAATACAGCTAAAAACATCCAAAAACAAGAGTCCCATATCATCTCTGCATTCACACCAATTCTAAATGGCAGTTATAAATATATTCCCATCATGCTCCAGTCCTTGACCCTGGGGTCGACCATTAAGGAATTTAGTTGAAGGGTAATATACTTAGAAAATTTTCCTTCTTGTTGAGAATACTAAGCCACTTGGTCTGAATGGTAGTTAAAAGCTATGAATAGTAAGAGGAAGGGTAGTTAGCGGTCCTTACTATTCAGGAAAATCTTACACCTAATGGTCGTACTACTATTCGAGGGTCTTGAATAGTAGCGACCACTATCAATACAGTATTATTAGAGTTCGAATGGTAGATGAATAGTTATCGAAGGGTATCTTAGCCTTCCTGTTTGGTAAGGGTAGTAGATTAGTATTTACTTTCCATAAAATGTTAGCTTTTACTGTCAGATATGTCCCCTTTTAATTTTGAGCCGAACAAGTGAGGTAATTTCCGCACAAGAAACATTAATAGTCATTAGGCCAAAAAAAATAAAAGGTTTGTCTCAAAGCTCACGAGTGGTTTGAAAACAAATGCGAAATGCGATTTTTTTTTTTATTCCCGACTTGGTATTTTTATGGTATTTTGAGAAAAAAAGTCTAATTTTCGCCGAATTTTTCTGGAAAAAACTATTAAAAAAATTAGAAATAAAATATCCGCATAGGTTTTTTTTCAAATCGCACCATTTTACAAATGCGTGCACAAGCTTTGAGACAAACCTTTTTTCCTTTGGCCTTATAGTAATCATGGTAAGACTATTTTAAGATCAAAATTCAACTTGATTACAACCAAATGTAGTGATGTTTGTGCTCCACGCACATGTTTCAGGAAATACAGGGCGTCGTTAGGTGTCCTTTCCCCTAGACGCTGAAACCCCTAGCTACACCACTGGTGGCACCAGGATGAATGTCAAGTCCTGATCGTGGGCTTTGACCCCCCCCCCCACTTCACCCCAGTGAAAATAAGATCAGGAGCGTCGCTCGACCAATCGGATGGAGGTGTACAGCATATTTTGCCGACGGAAATATTTTTCCCTACTAAAATTGTGAATTGTAGATTCCAATTTTTTTCCAGGGTGCTCAAGAATCTAAAAAGTGGGGGGGGTCAAAACTTTCATCAACATTTTCTTCATTAGTAACTATTTCATTAACAATAGGCCTATTGTATAACAACAAGAGTGCAATTTGGTAATAATTTAATTTTTATATGACTCTTGTAATTAATTTGCTGACAATCCTATGGTTTTGGCGACAAACACTCGATTTTTTTGGCATCACCAGCACCATGAAATAATAAGTGACACGATGGTCCATGGGGGGGGGGGGCAAAGGAGGCGTTTTGAAAATTGAGTTACTGTAATTATTACATTATACATACAATAGGCTATCATTTACTGAAAACACCAAAGGTCTAGCGTGCTTGGTTCTAAAGTTATGAAGTTTTTTGATGTCTATTTTCTTAAGTATTTTTTTTTTCTACTCCATGTTTTTACCTTTATCTCAGTTTCAAATTTGCTGCCTTTGGCCCCCATGGACCAGATCCTGTCACATACAGCATTATACTCAGGAGTCAGTTAAAGCTTATAATAGATCTTTTTTGAAAGATTACATCAATTTGCTTTGGTAATTCCGGTACCGCCGTCAGATGGTGATTGCCAGCAGTTGGTCCAGTAGCGATGGTGATCAGCTATTCCTGGCACCGTTGAAGTCGGCTCTGAATTTTTAAACTCTGGTTTGTAAAATCACTAGGAAACCACTCTTTTGTGCCGAATCACTTGATAAATATGTCACCACTAACAGAGTTTTGGAATTAAATCTAATACTGGAACTTACTTTTTGCAACTATTGCGACGTCAACCACCAGACTTCATCAGGCCAACGGGTCAGTTGCCTGATGAAGTCTGGTGGTTCCAGACGCAACGTCGCAATAGTTGCAAAAAGTAAGTTCCAGTATTAGATTTAATTCCAAAACTCTGTTTGAAACTACTGGATGACTAAGAACATTCACTCATATGTCACCACTAACTAATGGCTGTTAATTGGGTAATTAAAAAAAAACTACCCTAAGCGAGGATCGTCCTGAAAAAATACCCCAGGAAAGTGAGTGTTTTGAGATCCTAATCGCAGATCCGCATTTTTCCACTCAAAACCACCCTAAATTTGTATTTTCTTTCACGCAGATGCATACAAGTATTATTCTGAGTGTCCCACCCCAATGGAATTTGGACCATATCTCTGAATGGCCCTCTAACTAAAGTTCGGAACTCAAGTATACGCTGAATAGAATGTTCCAGTATTACTTTGGTATGAAGCAGATGAATTTGTCCTGCTGTGTCTTGATGATTCTGGCGATGTCTGTGGCAAGCATTGTTTGCTTCCATTCTCATGCTGGCCACCATTTGAGATGCTAAGCATTGACATGGCTTTGGTGAGTTTCTTGTCCGACACATGCTGAAATAGGACCAAAATAAAGTACATTGTTCTGAGCAAAAACAATTGATATTAAAGTCTTAAATCGTCAAGAAATAAGGCCTAAAAAAGGTTTGATTGGCGTAACATACAAAAAAAAATTAGAGTAGGGCGGTCGGCAATTTTTTTTCTTATTTTTCACATTTTAAGCGGTAAAAATATTACGTATCATCGCTGTTTTGGCATACTGTTGTATGACGAAAAATGCCGTTTTGAGAAAATCGCATTTAAAGTTTTTCCAATTTTTGAAGACCCACTGGAGAGCACCAAAGTAAAATATGTTTATTATTATCAAAGAATATAATCAATAATATATTTGTCTTTGTTCTCAACTTAATACAAACTTTTTATTCATTCACTAATTAAAAGTAATTAATCTGCAAACTCGCATACGGCAGTATGCCAAAATATGCACAATTTGACAACCTATGTAAAAATATATGATACGCCATGTGATACGACAGTATGCCAAAACAATAGGAAACTGCAGTTACACGGTGGCCTATGGCGACGTATCATGATACGACTGTATGCCACACCACAGAATGAAGATTTAGGGGGTGTTACATAAAAAACATGTTGTATCATATTAATTAGTGCCATATCTCATTAACTAATTACATTTAGGTCTCAAAACTTTGTGAATATACTCGTATAGAGTTTCATTCATAGATTTTGAAAGTTTATATAACTCATTTTGCCAAAAAATCGTCATACGACACTATGCCAAAACAGTGACGGCATGATAAAGGCTTTGGAACTTTTTTGTTTCTTTTTTTAAATTTTATTTATTTATTTAGATTTTTTTGCAAAATAAGAAAATAGGTCAGGCCTATTTTTAGGGTCGGTCGGGTTACGCCAATCAAACAATTTCTTTTAGGCCTAACCCCAACATACAAGGGGTCATGGCCCCATCACTGGGGGGGGGGGGAGCAAGACCTCTCACCAGTGTCATAGCCAGGACTTTTTCAGAGGGGGCAAGGCAACTTTCAAAGGGTGCAGAATTTGACAAAAATTTCCAAAAATGGGCGAAAAATTACAAAAAGGCATAAAAATCTTAAATATCAGAGCGGCTAGCTTTCCATGGGGGGAGAGGGGAGGCAAGACTCATGGGGGAAGGAAGCTGCCCCCCCCCCTTGCCCCCTGGCTATGCCATTGCTTCTCTCAGTTAAACGACTGCCCACCCTGGCTATGCCACTGACTGGATAGACTTCTCCGTAGTCCACTTGCCAATTGTGCATACTCTGGCTATTACATTTAATTTATTCAATTATTTGTGCACAATTGATAGATTTTCACATCTGATCTTTTCAGTCACCCTACTCCCTCTGTTTGTTAGCTTTCCAAGTGGACTACTGACTTTGACTTGTGGTTAACATTTTTAACATGGGACTCTATGGAGAGTTATTGGTCATGATGTAATGCATCTTTAAATGAATCTGGCTTGTGATTGGTCGCCCATATCTCGTTATTGTTTAAATCTTCCCGGCACGTACCATTACCATTAACTATACATGGTACACATCTATCTATGGAATGCGGCGCTTATGTGCTGGCGCGAAAGTTGGTGGATGAACGTACGCATCTAGCGCGTATTGTACCACCATGCTAAGTCTTGTGGTTAGATTTGATTGATAAACAAGTATGATTGACAGTGTGTTTTATAAGAGAACGAAGTCCTGGGGTAAAGTTCTGCTTAAAAGTGAAAGTCCATAGTCGATTTTTAACTCGTAATAAACTGGCAGATTCTAAAATTAGAATTATTCAGTATTGAAGTGTCATTATAGTTATGCCATTATGATATGTTGCATTCAATAATATAAGCCTCACGTATACTTTTACTTTTACTGTCACAAATATAATTATATAAACTTTTTCATAACCATTTTATACTAGTATTTTGATGTAATAAATATCAGTATAATTTCGAGTTCAACTGAATGCGTTCATCATGATTAATAAAATATTTTTATTTATCAAAAATCGACTATGGCATAGTCTACTGACTGGGCTATGTATCTGACCTGTATTATCTGGCTCACCTTAGACCTCAATGAAGAAGCTACTTCCTTCCAATCCTCATCCAAGTGCTTCAGTTGAGGGCATTGGTCAATCAGAAGACTCACAAAGTCTACAAGGCTGTTGAATTTCATACTGTCAGAATGGTTGCAATGAATGCACATCAGTTCTGCAAAGCAAATGGAAATGTGGTATGAAATATTACTTATTTAATAGCTCCTATTCAACAACTCTTCCTATCCCTTTATACACTTCTAGTGCCCGTTTCTATTCATCGTTATGTATTCTTCTCCCGTGCATTATTTTCGCGAACTACCCTTCATAGCCCAAATTATATAAACCTCCACGCTAAACAATGCATTATCTAAAACCCGCACGCTAAACAATAGATTCTAGCTAATACATGCACGCTCAAATACTAGAAACACTACTTTCACATAAGTATATAGTAGAGTTAGGTGGCGCTTTCGACACAGAGGTCACATAACTATATAACTGTCTGTTCGATATATATACCATCAAAAAAGTACGAATATACATTCTGTGGTGTTAAAATGGTATAGTTACAAGCGGTGTTCTATTTTGCAAATATCATTGTCATAAATTATGAATAATGACCTCAAATAAATCAAACATCAAATGAGAATAATTGAGCTTCTATTAATTAAAAAGGGCCAAAAACAGGTGGATCATAATTATACAAGATGACACCATTGCAAAATATTCAGCATTTTACAAATGAAATACATGTAGGCCTATATCTAAATAACATGACCGGGCCCGGGAACACACACTAGCGCATAATATCATGATCATGCTTTATAATACTGAACAAATTGTAAAATCAATGTCGTGTGTTTTAATATAAGTAGATTTTAAAGTTCAAATTATAGAGCTATAAAGTCCAGATGATATTGATATGTTTTTTCTTTCATCTCAATTCACCGTAGTAGGCCCTACTAGTCGGACATCTAAATCGATCGTTTCCAGGTGAACTGGTTCAGTGCTCTCTGTGTTCGGTTCGAAACCACGATATTAAATGATCACAACATAAAGTCAATTGGTTACAAACCATGCGTGAATAAGTTACTAAAGTATGACGTATGGCGCAATCGATACCATTGATAGCTAACTTATACAGGGATTGATTTTCTTTACCAGTTAAATGCTGCCTAGCTGGTCCATGACCTGACGGTGTTTTTAAAATGTAAGATATTTTCCCTAATATTAAAACTAATATAATGAATGCAGCAATTAATATTGCCTATTGTTTTAATACACTCAAAGTGTATGACGGATAATGTACTCGTGCAAATGCATTCGTCAAGATAATTGCACTTGCCATGGAGTTATTGCATTTAGCTCTCGAGCCTATCGGCTCTCAAGCTAAATGCAATAACTCCACGGCGCGTGCGATTATCTTGACGAATGCATTGCACTCAGTTCATTATCCTTATCGTCCAGGAGCCAACCGTTGTTAATCCATGATGAATCCACACTTTTACTGTAAGCGTATATGCAAACGCGAAGCGAGACTACAGCGTTACGCGAGAGCGCCGTAAAATTTGTCATGCCTGGAACCTTTGTGCGTATGCAAACTTTCAATTTGAATTCAGTATTTTTCAGGTAGCGGCTAAATATTGCCGTTTTGTAGTTTTATTGCTGATATCAACAGAGAAATCATCAAAGTTTTTGTAAGGCTGAGTGGCAATGATTAACTGATATTCCTCGTAAAATAATCGTGAATTATACGATCTTAAGCTTAAGGGGGTACTACACCCCTGTGGTAAATTTGTGACTATTTTTGCAATTTTCTCAAAGAATAATAACACACTGGTAACAAAAGTTATGTATATTATTGGGGCAAGGAATCCAACTACTACACTGAAATATCAGTGACTCAAGACAAGCGGTTCAGTATATATGATAGAAAATGAGGTACATGCTAGCGGTACCTTATTTCTTATCATAAATAACGAACCGCTTGTGTTGGGTCACTGAAATTTCAGTGTAGTAATTGGATTCCTTATATACCGGTATATAGCTTTTGTTACCAGTGTATTATTATTTTTTGAGAAAATTGCAAAATATACCAAAATTTATTTAGGGGTGTAGTACCCCCTTAAGCTTCTTTTCGTTGTTGAAAGTGATTCAATCATGTTTCACAACTCACACTATTTTCCTGGCTTTGTTACTGTTTGTATGGAATTCAGGCAAAGGTCATTCAATGAACATTGGGATTAAAGAACTGTGTATAGGGAGATTGAGCATGTTTTAGATCCTAGTGTGAAACAGACAGACAGACAGACAGACAGACAAATAGTATACATACTGTTGAGTTCTTTGAGTGCCATATCAAGTCGCTTGTCTTTCAATGGATCATCAATTAGTAGTATTTCCAGCAGGACATGTGTCAAATGTTTCAAATCAACATTTAGGCACATATCAATGTTCTCCTATTATGAGCATAAAAAGTATTACACTGAATAGATTCATCAGGTTTGTATAGATAAACAATTCATATAACAAAATCAAATTTTACTCACTAGTTTGGCGATTTCGCTTTTCACGGACGAAAAGCATCATCAGAATATTGATTGCTGACCACTTCCGGTTGGACAAATTTCGAGCACAGAGGGTGAAGAATTGTCACTCAGTAGATGATCATATACGTGACTTAGATGTTGGGCCCTGTCATCCCTGTTCATGACATTGGGTCCTCTTCTCCGAATCCATATGGACTTTTTGAAGCGTCTTATATATGCGTTACCCTCCTTGAATTGTTCCAGTCTATAACATGGCTGATTTTGATTGTTCTGTTTCCCAATGTGTACGTGTTTGTCGCGTGTAATTTTGTTTTATCTTTTCCACCCTCGTGGTTTCTTTTTTATGTTCATTGAGATGAGTTGCAAATTTTCTTCCTCTACTGAGTGACAATTCTACACCCTCTGTGGTCGGAATTCATCCAACCGGAAGAAGTGATCAGCAATCCATATTCTGATGATGCTTTTCGTCCTGAAAAGCGAAACCGTCAAACTAGTGAGTAAAATTTGGTTTTGTTAAATACAAGTGACTATTAAAGGCAAAAAAAAGTTTGTTCCTGTAAGGTACGTGGCCTGAAAATCCAAAATGTATTATTTATTTAGCAAGGTCTCGATTTATCCTAAAATATGCTTATGCCTGGCACATGATGATGATGGTCAAGTCATTATTATAAAATAGATTTAATACGAATATTATAAGTTTGTGCAGCACTGAGGGTTGATTTTGTATTTTTTGAATATTTATAATTATACATGTTTTTCCTCAGTCTTTTTTTTGTGCATAAAATGACAATTTTATTGGATTTGTTAAATAAAACAAAAGCAAATGCAGTGCAATCGGAAGCCGATCACAAATTGTACACCATTGTTTTAATGTAGAGTCCGAAGTTTTCTGTTTTACGGAAAACGGAAGAAAATCACGGAATTGGAGATACAACCATGGAAAATGACATTTTTGTATGATGTGACAAAAATTGTTAAAAGATAAGAAAAATAAATGTTTAAAAACAATCATGAGTTGTGTTTGTCAATTTTTATGATAAAAATACTGTTTAATAATACCGAAATAAAGGTATATTACCAAACATCGTAATAGTCGGCCTATTATCGTGAGAATATTCCAATCAGAGCATATTGATCGCGATATTGAACACTTTATTATGACATTAATATCATTGTTTATACATTTTAAGCTTTATTCATGACACAGATTTGCAAATTTTACAACACGGAAAATGGATTTTAGAAAACGGTAAACTTCAGACTCTATTTTAATGACATATCAACTGGGGACTGTTTTATAAAAACAGAATGACCTTTTAAATGTACTACACCAACTATTAGACTATGCGGACAGTCCCCTGTTGGAATGAGAGGTTTCATATGTGTCCACAGTGGCCCCACTTGCAGCAAATTACTTGCACAATGTACATGCACACACACCCAACACACATAATATTTATACTTACAAATATTTCTGTCAATACTGAGACAGAGATGTCATGATTACAATAGCAGCAGTTCATCAGCATGTCAATGATGTCAGTTATGATTTTTGGATACTCACAGACTGCCCTGAGAGACTTAAATAAAGTGAAAAAGAGTCATAATTATTATGTGTCAAAGCATAAAAGAAAAAACAAAACATTTTTTTTTCAATTTTAGAAATCCAGATTTTTTTCTTCATTCCCAAATATTGCTTGAGACAGACAAATATTACAAATATTACTGGGTTTGGGGGGAGGGGTAATTTCAGGGGGGTAATTTTTTGTCCTATTTTTTATTTTGCCAGGGAGATACTGGGTGGTGCAAGATCTTGACTGATGGGGCATTTTCTCCATGTCACTGTGGTGCCAACACTGCAGGTGATACAAAGTCAATTTGTTTCCAAAAGTATTTTACATTTTTCTATAAACCTTGTTTGCTTTGCTTTATTATACCAGCTAGCAGTAAAGCAGCCCCCCACACACACACGCCCCTGTTTGTAAATACGTTCAAACGAGGACCTTGACTTAACGAGGATCTAACCGAGGACTCACACACCCGTTTTTAATCAGCACACCGTGGACCTCACACACCAGACAACTTACTATCCAACTGTGACCCGTCCTATACCTCACATGGGGGACCTATCTTATATGCTATCTTATATGCATATTTGCATCATTTACGTCATCATGGTCATAGGAACAAACCGAGGATGTCCTCATTTGGAGGTGTGTCCTCATTTTATGGTGTGTATCCAAATGTAGGTCCTCGTTTGGAGGCAATTACAAACACACACACCCCCACACAAACAGGGACACCCCACACACGTTGGAGTTCACTCTATCCATACATGAACCACACATTTCGGTTATATTCATTAAAATGTCAGCAAGCTTAGGCTCTTTCATAAAAGGCATTTTATTTAATGCCCACATGACCCATGGGTGTCACCATACCAAGGCCACCAAGTGATCAGTTGATGTAACACAATGCTAACAGATAGGAACATTTCAGACAAATATCATAAAAATATATAAATATACTAAATATAAATTTCCTAAATACAAATTTACAAGAAGTTAATTCATCTTCTTTGTTACTGCAATACGCATGGTGTATGGGTCAAACCAGGATCTGTGGTCAAACTGACTTCCAGTAGAGAAACCCAGATCCATATATTGCCAGTGTTTCACACTTGATGATATTTTAATCAGGGGTGTGAGAGTTCAGCTTTTTAGCGGATTTCAGCTTTTTTATTGCCAAAATTTACTTGTTTTCTTTTATTTTCAGCCCATTTGGTGTTTTTAACTTGATTTTATGCTGTTTTTCAACTATTTTAGTAATCTCACATCCCTGTTTAATACAAAAGCACATGCACATATTTGCACAACTACAAATGTGACACAATCTGCTCCATGGGGGGGGGCAAAGGAGGCATTTTTGAAAACTGAGTTACTATAATTATTAGACCTACCTTATACAAACATCTATCATATACTAAAAACATCAAAGGTCTAGCATACTTGGTTCTAAAGTTCTGAAGTTTTGTGATGTGTATTTTCTTATATATTTCATTGTTTTTTACTCCATATTTTAACCTTTATCTCAATTTCAAATTTGCTGCCTTTGGCCCCCATGGACCAGATAGTGTCACAAATGCATACATACCTCTTTGATATAAGTGAAGCATTGAAGTCCACCAAGCACTCTTCTCATGTCATCAGGCATATTCAACGGAGGCTTCTGTCTGTTTGGATGAGGTATGTTCTGTAATTCAGAAGGTCCTGAAAATGAAATAAAAAACAGTTAATTTACCTGACCAGAACACAATTCTCAAACTTTAGCTTCCAGAAACATATTATGAATCACAGAGTTATGAAATGACCTTATTTTAGCCTAAAAGGCCAAAGATGCATACTTTAATTTAATTCTTGAAACCTCATATGGCAGATGAGATTGGATTAAGAATTTTGTAATTATAAAAGAAACGCCCTATAGGTAAAACTGTGATTCACCCTATCAGAGTAAATGATTTCATTTGGTGCCAACTTTGTCCAGTTTTTTTTATTTGATTGTAATATCACAAACATTGTATTCACCGTTCCCTCCCCCCCCCAAAAAAAAGTAACCCTATCCTCCCCTTTTGAACAAAATCCTGGTACTGCAAAGCACTACATTAAAGTTTGTTCGGCTTATATAGCGAAAATTATTCGGCTCTTGTTACTGCGCGCATCAATAAAATCCCAACTCACACTCACATAAATTAACATAAGTGTGCACCGGTCACGCATTACACGATGCACAACTAGCGTAAGCAGTGCGCTCAACTGCGTGCACGCCATTCTATATCAATACACAGTGTTACAAGTCTTATTTTTTTCGCCTTATATCAGCCGAACAAACTTTACATATTAAGTAGAGATGAGATATCACAGTCGGTAATTATCTTGGCCAACATAGCATGGACAAGTGGAAAGTGCTTGCCACCAGGGGGAGCTAGGCCCACCCCCACCCCCACCCCACCCGGATATCCCCTTTATGTACAAGGTTGACAAAGTACTATATTACTTAAGTAGAGATGAGATATCACAGTTGGTGATCATCTTGGCCAACATAGCATGGACAAGTGGTGCAAAGTGCTTGCCACCAGGGGGAGCTAGGCCCACCCCACCCCACCCGGGCCCCTTTATGTACAAGGTTGACAAAGTACTATATTACATAAGTAGAGATGAGATATCACAGTTGGTGATCATCTTAGCCAAAATAGAATGGACAAGTGGTGCAAAGTGCTTGCCATCAGGGGGAGCCAGGCCCACCCCACCCCACCCAGATATCCCCTTTATGTACAAGGTTGACAAAGTACTATATTACATATTACAGAGGTAGAGATGAGATATCACAGTTGGTGATCATCTTAGCCAACATAGAATGGACAAGTGGTCCAAAAGTGCTTGCCACCAGGGGGAGCCAGGCCCACCCCACCCCACCCAGATGTCCCCTTTATGTACAAGGTTGACAAAGTACTATATTACATACGTAGAGATGAGATATCACAATTGGTAATCATTTTGGCCAACATAGTATGGACAAGTGGTGCAAAATGCTTGCCACCAGGGGGAGCCAGGCCCATCCCCACCCCACCCGGATATCCCCTTTATGTACAAGGTTGACAAAGAACTATATTACATACGTAGAGATGAGATATCACAGTTGGTAATCATCTTGGCCAACATAGTATGGACAAGTGGTGCAAAGTGCTTGGCCTCAGCTGTTGTCCAACGTCTTTGATCAGTCTCCTGAATAAAAGGGATGGGTTAAAAGTTGTTGGAAAATTTCAAATTCACTTTAGGTTCACTTTCATATTCTCTGCGGCACATGATCACATCCCAACCCAAAACAAAACTTGAGTACACCCAGTTCTAAGATGGTGGCCTGTGGGCCCAGGCTGACTGGTTCAGGTTCTGAGGGCTTGGTTTGGGTATAGGGACATGTCTCTTAGAGTGTGAAGCTAGAACCTCAAGTGTATACTCATTTTCCCAAAAATTGGACCCCTTTATGTACCCAAATCCTGAGGCCCAGATTTTGGGCCACCTTTAGTCAAAATACTATAGTTTGCTCATCTCATAATTGGTGGTTCTTATAACATTGCAGATTGATATTTATTTTATTTTGTTTGAAGAATTGACAAGTGAGATCTCTTGCCAGAAGTATTATAATTTATTAAATGAAGTCTCAAGATATATACCAGATAGGTCAACTATATCACCCGGTGTCGTCACTTAACATTGACTATGTGTACGCATGATTGTTCCCAATTTCGCGAAAAAAGGGGTTATTTTTAAACTATGTTCGCGAACATAAAATGTTCGCGATGTTTTAAAAATAGGGTTGTTTTTGACGACTGTGTACTCGAAATTAAAAAATAGGGTATATTTTTGTGAATCATGATAATGTTGAAATCCCAATAAATCTTACCATTTCTCGCTCAATTTACTCCCGGATTTCACTTTTGTGAAACTTTTTGCCTTCCTAATATCCCGTCCTAAAATATTCAGCAACACGCTTGACTCAGTTTTATTTGTTTCATGGGTTGTTTACACCGATTGGGGACTTACCCAGTTTGGCCGCTGATTCCATGGGACTTTTTTCATCGGCTTTATTAATGACGCGCCGGCCTCCGGAGCCTTGACAAACTGGGTACCCACAAACAGGGCCACAAACTCTGAACCTTCTGAACCTGAAGAAGTTGTAGTCAGCAGGGCGAAACCCGCAAATCGCTAACTATTTGGTGACCGGCAAGCTATAGAGGTTTTTCTTGAAATATCTAAAGATGGTGCTGATATAGTGGTTTGAGTGGGGGAATGCAAATGCCAGAGTTCGTAATTTTTGTCAGTCAGTTTATGTATTGGTCACATTCAAGCTTTATTTTGTAAAAAAAAAAAAAAAATGGGAGGAAAGATTACATTGTTGATAACTGTATCATAAAAAACACATGATGCATCCTATTGGATGTATTTGTATATATTTTTCTGTTATTTTCCTCATTTATATATTAAAAGGACAACAGAGTTCTCCTCAGAAAAGACAATGAATCCGAAAAGACAATGAATCCGAACAAGTGTTTTTGTGTGTGTTCTTGAAATGTTAAAAAAGGGGTACTTTTGTAAAAGTGTACTTGAAATGCAAAAAATAGGGGTATTTTTTAAGGCTAATTTGTACCCGTTTTCGTGTAAAATAGGGGAGTAAAATAATTTTCTTTTGCACAAAACCAAAATATTTTACTCACTTGACGGTTTCGCCTATCATGGTCGATAGGCATCATCAGAATGATGTTGGATGATCCTTACTTCCGGTAGGACGTATCCCGACTGTATAGAGGGTGTATTTACAGCCAGGAGAGGATCATACACGTGACTAAGGTAGTGGGCCCCCTTGTCTCTATTCATGACATTGGGTCCTCGTCTCCTGATCCATATTGATTCTTTGACATATCTGGCATTTATTAATTTCAGTCGGGATACGTCCTACCGGAAGTAAGGATCATCCAACATCATTCTGATGATGCGTATCGACCATGATAGGCGAAACCGTCAAGTGAGTAAAATATTTTGGTTTTGTGCAAAAGAAAATTATTTTACTGTATATCTACAAACCTGATAAATCTATTTAGTGAAAATAGGGGGGTATTTTGACTTAGGGAACGATCATGCGTTACGCCTTTGAATGTTAAGTGACGACACCGGGCTATATCACTCTTAGTGTCGGTCTACTTTTCGGCATAATATAATGATAAAAGCCTAACAATTCCCGCCGATTACAAGCTGATCAAACTATAGTTACTTATTCTTACTTGCACAAGCTCAGCAGAACCAATCATGAAGATTATCAAACTCTCAAAGGCACCTTTCTGCAACATCTGCTGTATATATGTAAAACTCTGCAAAAAAATAGAAAGGGTAGCAATTTTTTTTTATTAGATTTGTAAGAGCTTTGACAACCCTGGATAACTCAAGAAAGCCTCTATTGAAGCTTATTCCATTGGGGTCCATTTGAACACCGGGACGGGTTGGGAACAGTCAGGGGTTGACACCCTACTCTTTTCGAAACTGACTGCAAGATATGTACAGGTATGGCACTCTGCATATGGGACCGACGGCTTAACGTCCCATCCGAAGGATGGAGTACTTTCACGATTCATTTACCCAATTCTAAATGACACTATGGGGAGAGTGGATGTTTGTAAAATGTAAATATACCAATTTTTCAAGAAATTTGGACCCATTGATATACCAAAAGTCGAAATTTTCGGGCGAATTTAACCAAAATTGTCTTAGTTTTGACAAATTTTCCCAAAATTTTGGGGAAATTTTGGCTAGATTAAGGAAAAATTGGTCTGTTTTCCGAAAAAATTGAGAAAATTTTGAAAAAAGGACCCATTTATACACCAAAATAGGCTTTGAAAAGGGGGTCATTGATATACCAGAAGGCTGAAAATGCTCCCCATGTTTGCGGCCCGCCCCCGTATGGTCATATGTACTGAGTACCCCGGGTCTAGAGTACACACATCATAATCACACATACAGTACACACACCCTACTGGGATTAACTGGGCAGCAGTGTACCTATATGGAGTTGACAGTAATATAGGAATCTTGTGGTAGTTGAGTGGTTGAATGAGAGTGGGTGCATGTATTATATTGTAAAGTGCAATGTTTATTTTTTGGAATTGCGCTATATATATGTTTGTGTAAGTAAATATTTTTGAAATTAAGTTTTGATGATATTGTGAACAAAATTAAGACTGCTGATTCAATAAATTTGCAATATGCAAGAATTTCTATCGAAATTGCGGCCGAGAATACTATTCCAATTCAAAATGACCAAGACTTGTATAGTGAGGTCACTACCGGAGGTCAGAGATCAGGCTCGAGGTAACACAAACATTGATAGGCATTGGTCATGTGTCCCGAAAATTTTTCGAGAAAATTTACCCATTAATGCTGACCCATGCTTGTTTAATCAACCCTCAAAACAGACCTTAAATAGCGCAACTGATGGTAGCAAAATTCGCTACCTGTAAATAATACAGTTTTTAAAAAACTTTCATGCCTTTAAATTGAGCAAATCAATCAGTTATTCGGTACACAACATAACCCAGTGGCGTAGTCAGGATTTTAGTGTGAGGTGGCAAAGCCAAATTTTCGTCGTAATTTGTCAATTGTTTTTTCCCATTTTTATTCATTTTAATGATACTTCACTCCTTGCCGTCCCCATTTTTATCCCTGAAAATTTTCTGTGGGGTGAACACTGAAAAATATATGTGTGGAGAAATTTCCCTCCCCCCATCTTCCCCTGGCTAAAAGCCACTGACATAACCTAGTAAACCTACCTCTTTTGATCCCAGAAGGTACTCTTTCATCATGCCAAAATATTCACCACATGTCTGTGTATGGGCAGGAATCTTCTCACTCAAAAGCGAAAGTATCACTTCTAAAGCCTTGCCCAAATGTACCGAACGGTAGAACGACATGGATGAAGTTTGGACAACATAACTCTGTAGGATACTGAGTATTAGTTTTGAATAGAATTCACGAATAGTTGCGTTTTGATGCTGTACAAGGTAGTATCTGAAAATTCAAATTATGCAAAACAGATACATGAATGTGAAAAGATCAGATGAAATGATATTATTGGTATAATATTGTGAACTATGATACTCTAGCTCGTACATAACTCATAATAGTTTTGTCAGAAGTCACAGCTAATCCTGATGAAAACTGGCCCGTTTCTTATTTGTCCAAAGATGAACCTGTTAAAAGGGCGAGTTTCTCGATGGGTGGCTTAGCAGTTGGCTAGTCTAGCCTCAAGGCTAACAAGGGTCCGACAGACCAGGCTTAATTGAAAACCATGTACCATAGCCAGTGCTGTACGGTGCAAAAACTGATTGAGGAGCCAATGGCTCCTAACTTTATAAATTTAGGTGCCCAAATTTTGCTCCCAGGTAAAAAATCTGAGGTGCCAACGTAAACTGAACAGCTACGTGTGTTGAATGTTCATAGCTGCTGTACTCTGATCTACATATTCCCATTGAACGCTACATACTTCATACGCAGCATGTACAGTGTAGACCTATATGTTTTCCAGGAAGTCCCCATTGAGACATCATGATAAATGCATATTCATAGCATATATTCGTACTCTTGAATGCTACATTACATACATGTTTTGTTTTTGGCGATTAAAAGCTTCAGCAGTTGGTCGCCATTGGCGCCAGTGATTGAATATTTAGTCGCCATCAGCAAAAATCTAGTCGCCAATGCGCCTAAAATGGTCGCACCGTACAGCACTGACCATAGCCTCAAGGCCTCAAGTCTTCATTGTACCAGGCTTGTAGGATTAGCACCAGCTTCGCCAAAAATTGCATTTCTCAAAATGTAGCCGTAATCTCACGCAAGCCTGTTAGGCCAGGCTTAGAGCGCTTTTTTCTGGCCCTGCCTCAGAGTAGGTCTTAGCTCGTAAGCCTGGGTCTATTTCAATTTATAAAGGGTTTAAATTGCAATGCAAAGTTTTTCTTTTATATTTTTGAGAAATATATGCTGTTTTCAATTAACATGATTAAGTAAGTGTTCGATTTAGTTGCATAATTGTAGCATTCTATTCTAGTGTTTATTCGAGTTAGTTCAGAAAAAAAATGTTTCTATCATAGGGCCTACTCATTATCCAACATTTAGTTTGACACCCATATCCAACTTGTCAGGTGTGTTACAATTATTAGAATTTTTGGTGTGCCTATAATATGCGAGATAAGACATAAGGCATTAATTTCATTTAACCCCAACAGAACTAGGACTCACTAAAGCTCACTATTAAAAACGCTCTGCGTGCATGCATTCCACGGGACTTGATGACGCAATCAGACCAAGTCATATATACCCAACGTTAGGGCCAAACGTCACCTGTGTAGCTACATGCTGGGGATCTTCTGCGTGGCATGCGAGGGGTTCGAATCCCGGGGGTGCCAAGTGACTTTCTTCTTCATCTTCTCTCCTTTTTCGTTCCTTCTTTCCCTTCCGATAGCACAAAAACCACGGGTAGGGTTAGGGTTAATGGAAGTAGGACAAAATTGGTAAAACTATCCAAAGATGCAAGAAATGAATTATAAAAACAGAACAATCAAAAAAATATAGCTTTATGCCTATCATTATTTATCATCTTCATTATTGTTCATATCTCATCATGATATTAAGGGGGTTCGAAACGATGTTTCTGGAAAACAGAAACTGAATTTAGAACCATTTGAATAGATTGAATAAGTTAAGCTAAATACACTGAGCAAAATAGTTTTTGTTTGAAGGAAATCGGACATACGGTTGTCAAGATATACATGTTTTAGTTTCTTTGTATTCTATTGTTTTTTTGCCAATATATTGATGAAGTTAATGAGAAAATTGGCAAAATGTGCTCATGAATATTCATGTTTGCCAATATTATATCAATATCTTATGAATAAACCTTCATACTACTTTTATTTTATATAATTTGGACATGAAACTTTGCCAATGTGTTTTTATGGCCTAAAACATTAACATGTGATTTTCCCGCCCGTCTAATTTGCATATATGCATAATTAATTAGCATTATACTTAAGGCTAATTAATTATGCAAATATGCAAATTAGATGGGCGGGAAAATCACATGTTAAAGGTTTAGGTCATAGAGACACATTGGCAAAGTTTCAGGTAAAAGTAGTATGAAGGTTTATTCATTAAATATTGGGAAAATATTGGCAAAAATTAATATTAATGAGCACATTTTGCCAATTTTCCTCATTAAATTCATCAATATATTGGCAAAAACAATAGAATACAAAGAATCTTTCAACAGCAATATCTCAAAAACCGTTTGTCCGATTTGGCTCAAATGTTAGAATTAAGATTATTTTGCATATCTCTCTGCAACAAGTCTATTTTAACCTCTATCAGAGCAACTTGATTTTGCCTTTCGTACCACCTTAATTAACTAAGCTATCACTATCAGACAGAAATAAAAGCTCTTTTACAACCAGCTTGATTTGGTTTAAGACATTTTTATTTCATTGAACTGAGGTAAGCGAGAGTGGCCTGGACTGGGAGTGTTGTGTTATGCACTTGTAAATTCAGCCTAATTTAACCCTTATTCATATCTTATTCAATAAGCACACAAAATTTATGTTCTTCAAGTCATCATGGTCAAAGATTTAATCATATAAGGCCAAACAAAAAAAAACATGTTTGTTTCCTGTAGCAGGTCCAAAAAGTCAAATGCGAAATGCGTTTTTTTAATCTCCATGTCTTGAAATGGAAAAAAAAAAACCCTTTTCGCTGCAAATTGGAATGGGAATTTACAGTGGGCTTCTCCGACACACAATTTATGACCCCTTTCAACCTGCAGTAGTTTTTCACTATGCTCGTTTGTTGTGTAATGTGTAAATGTTTACTCCAGAAGTGTTTTATATTATTTTTTTGCGAAAAAAATTCAAATGCGCACAAAAGCCGTCAAAAACGAAATGCGCGCGCTACAGGAAACAAACTTGGGGTTTTTTTTGGCCTAAGAAGATTTTTTTTACTAGTCACATATATCCTGTTCATCCACTTTGTTGTCTGCGAAAGAAGATGAAGACAATGTTAGATCATAACAAAGAATTTAAATAGAGATGAATTTACTGAGGAGAGGTATCGGAATCTTATTGTTATTATATTCAACTAAAATAACTGTAAATATGGTACCAAAAGACATCATGAAAACATGTGATATATTTACATGCACGGCTGCTGTACATCAACAGGTATCACGTACATCTGTGTGGCAAATGTACCACAGTATGTCTACTATCAGCAGTAGATAGCACAATGGTTTTCAAACAAAGCTGCTGAGTGTTGAGCCTGCAAGGCTACTAAGGCTATGTAAAATTTACGTTCAAGAAATCTGGCTTGAGTTTTAAAAGTCTTGGTCTTCAAGCCTAAGGATTACGAAGACGCCTGTCGGAGAAACTCGCCCTAATAGGCCTAATAATATATGTATTTAGTGATATGTACAGAAGTAAATATACTTACGGAAGGTAACGATAGTTGTCTTGGTTTCCAAGGAACTGTATAGCCCATGTGCTTGCTTCTTTGCTGTATTTCAGTAGATGTTTTATGTAGGCACACCACTCATCTAGCCTGTGAGTATCAACCCTGTGAAACACACACACATTTACATTTAGCTATTATCTGGGGGGGCACTCAACTTTAGAAATGACCATACGTGCCTGTCAATAGGCCCCCTATTTTGAAGTCGAATATACCTGATGACCCCCTTTTTTTAAAAAGGCATACCCGACGACCCCCTTTTTTTAGGTGCGGCTACCCAATGTCCTCCTTTTTTCTAGATGTATCATCACAATGCCACAAAATAATGCGGAAACTTTTAAATTCTCATATTTCAGCAAATTTGTATTGTATTTGGGTAATTTGGAAAAATAGAATTAAAATTTTCTACCCAATGACCCCTTTTTTGGAATTATACCCAATGACCCCTTTTTTCAAAATATTATACCCAATGATTTTTTTTTTTTTTTCATTTTGTTTGGCCCCCTTTTTTAAAACAATATTTGTACCAATAGGCCCTACTTCAGTAAGGCTCATAGATCAGGAGCTGTTACTTCTAAAGTTGAGTGCCCCCTGGAGCTAACAGACAATTTCGGCACTTTCTTGCCACTGTATAGACATGCATTGCATGAATACGTAAGTTAGGTTTTAATTCGCTGTCAAAGTGACGTAATAAATCAGATTAACTACCATAGCAATGGATGAATACAATTTTGACTATATCGCCCTGCACTACAAGCAGGTTGCACTCATCACCTGTGTATGTCTGCAATCATAGATTGAATACAATACCAGTCTTTTCAAAGATACTTATCTTACAGGTGCGAGTGATCAGAATGATATGGTTCAATGCATAGGTACCACATGAACGTTGTAGTGCAGGGCGATATAGTCAAAAATTGTATACATCCATTGCTATTATTATGTCACTTCAACAGCGAATTGGCTGACAGAATCAAGTCATTTCATTAAACATTAGCATCTCAATTACTAACCAAGCTGGGTAGTATGATAGCATAACATTACTATAGCATGACCTTCAGCATCATTAGCTTCAGCTTTCTATAGGATATTACAGGATAGGCCTACATGGTTGGCAGGTACCAAAGCTTCCTGGTATTCTGGTATAGACAATTATATCACATAACGTGGATCATTTTCACATTGATGTTTGAAGGAAAAGTGAATCGAAATGTCGTAATTGTTTGGAATCCTACTGTTAAATGGATATATATTGAAAGAATTAAGGTCAGGTCAAATTCAAAGTTGCTCCGATTGGGCTGTAATTCGGGAAAAATGATCCCTGACCAACCGCAAAGGTCCCAAAAGTCATCCGAGGTCAAAGGTCAGGTTAAATTCAAAGTTGCTCCGATCAGGCTGTAACTAGGGGAAACGATCCCCTGCACTTGGAGAGTATGAAACCGTAAAGGTCACAGGTCAGGTCAAATTCAAAGTTGCTCCGATTGGGCCGAAGCTTGGGAGAAAATGATCCCTGACACCTGGGGAGTATGAAACTGTAACTGTCATCAGACGTCAAAGGTCAGATCAACTTTAAAGTTGCTCCGACTGGGCAGGAACTTGTTATAACTATATTTCAGAAAAGTGTGAGGTTCTGAAACTGTTTAATGCTCTAAGCTTTTTTTCCATACAATCAGAGATTTTCTGTAAGCATTTTTAATAGCTAGTATAAACAGGTTGGTCTATTTTATCTGTCATGTCTGTGTTGATAATATGATGCAACATGAAATAACAAACCATTTCGTACATAAAATCTCTGAATGTACCTTTAATGCTTGAATAGATAATACTGTTAATACATGTTGTTGATTTTGGACACAGATAATAATACTGCAGTCAAATTGATTATTAAAATCATTTAACATATTCCATACTCAGTTTTAACATCATCTTAGTCTGTGCTACAGACCGTGTACTATATTACCCATAGGAGAGAAACGATTGAGAACCACACACTCTTGGAAACCATAGTGGGTACTCGCCGCTTCGCTGCTCGATGTTGTGGCTTCACCACTCACCCCCCCCCCCAAACATGATCAGTCTTTGACAATGACTAACATCATCTAGCCCTATGTTGAAATTCTGCAGGCTTACCTTGAAACATTGTTGCCAAAGTTGTATGGCAGAAGCTTGATAGCATGCTCTATGCTTAGCTTTACCTTCTCATCATTTGGTTCATACACACTTTTATTCTTGGGAATCTGTTAGAAAAAAGAAATCATCAGGTGTGAAAATCGGGTGTAGGTCTATCACATAGCGACAGATGTTGGGATATGTGGGGAAATGATGAAGTAATTTTCAGACTAATTAGGGACAGGTGCGCTTTAGATCCGAGAGAGCTGCCTGAGACGAGCCTGTACTAGACGAGTTGAGCTACCCGATGAAATTCAAAGATCTGGCCAGCGAAGAATTGAAGAAGCACGACCCCGACATCGATTGTGCATTGAAAAAGCAATTTGCGGTGGTGAATTTCAATAGTGCTTTCCTCAAGTGGTTGATTAGTTTGGTTACCGATTACATCAATAATGTAACTGAACTAGTCTACATAAATCATGTTATTGATTCAGAAAAATGATTCCTAATTTTACCGTCTGAAATTATTTCTTGAATTTTTAATAGATAAAATGATACAACAATTAAAGCACCAGCAGTAGGGCCTATAGGCCTATAGGCTTACCTATATCGGCATACTGACCATGTGGATGGAGGCCGGACTGAGGGAAGGCAAGTTGCCCCTAGCTTGAAATACCGATAAAAATTTACTAAAATTTGTAGTGTTTATCTTCCTTTGGCCTGTTTGATGCCACAATTATCCTTGTGTATTTTGCCCCATTTTATATGTTTTAGCATTAAAACTGCAAATTTTGCTACTAGTTGGAATTCCAAGGGGGGGGGGTTCAAACATAATATTGGGTTATTCCATTTGAAATCCACATGAAGTATGGGTTTCAAAATGATTAACCCTAGTCAATTCCATTGGAAAAACATAATCCTTCTGTGGAAGAACTGACTTAAATCTTCCACAGAGGTATGGCAGATTTTAAGTGTAATAGCCCTTTGTAGCCCTTTACGTACCATCTCATGTGCTCTCAAGGCTCTCAAGAAATCAAATTTGTAAGAAAACAAATGGTATCGCACTCTCTTGATCTGCATGTTCTCGTAGCGAAGAGCTTCCTGAACTGCTGGTGGCAAGTCCACCGGAGTACCTTCTGAAGACACTTCTTGGTCTTCCACAACTTGCTGAGCTACTCCAGGACCTTTGTCTGCCATTAGATGCTGAGTTGCACCAGGAGGACCTTTGTCACCATGTGTGGTCAATGTTGTTGAGGTTCTAGACAGGAGATGTGAAGTTGTTTTATTCTCCCACTTGTTTGATGAGCTATTCTCTTTACTTTTCGTCTCATGTGCAGTTGTCACCTTGGGTTTTGTGTGCTCTGTGGTTGGGTTGACTTCTGATGATAGATCAGGAGCTGTTAGTTGAAGTTTGTTATCTCCAGCAGTGTTTGAAACTTGGCTTCCAATGTAGTCAGATGCTGGTGTTGTTTCTGAGAGATCTGACAGGAGGGTGCTACTTGTTGTGTGCATTCTGCAAAAAAAAAAAAGGAAAACAAAGCTTTAATTGTTACCATTATTACAAGGGTGTAACTCTGCAGAGGGGTGACAAATATTTTAGGGTGAAATAAAGATGGAACTAATTAATGTCAAATCCATCCTTTATAGATTTTCTTCCCCTCCTCAAAATGATCATACTTCTTTGTTACTTTGTCCAATTCAATCTGTTTATCATGTTTATATGCTTCAATGCTTAATGTTGTAGGTTTTATTTTTATAAAACCAAGCAACATAACATGCTTTTTTTTAAATGATCTTACTTTTTGGTTCTTGTTTCCAATTCAGTGTTTTCATAGCCTTCAGTCAACATATCTGCTTCTAGATCTGCTGCATCTACTTTCTCATAGAATAACATGTAGCCGCTGTTTGATCTCTCATGTCCTGAACTTGAAAAGCTGGGAACTGAAACAATGCAATAAGATAATGATTAGAAAACTTTGATTGGAAGAATGAGAACATGACAAATGAGCATGAAAACAATTTCACATTTTATATGAAATTTTCACATTTTATTGCAAAGATGGGTCAAACTTAAGTTAATTACGGTCTGAAAGACATTTATTGGGAAGTTCACAAACATTTTGCTCAATTTCACCCTGGTATTATTACCTAGATGGCAAGTCTCTCTACTCCAAAGTCAGTGTGCCATTTGGCCTATACTTATCAAGTATAAAATAAGTTTTGCAAGTTTTATGACAGAATCATATGCATATCATGTTGCTTTACCCAAATCTAACTGATGCAAAAATAAGATCAAAATTGAAAGAAAAAACATTTGAATGTCAGAAAGCTTAAATCAAAACTAAGTCTTGAGGTTACAGGGAAGCACAATTCTATGCAAATTTGGGACTCATGTTCCCACCCCACCCCCATCTTGGACTGGACTCAGATACCAGATACTATGGCTCACACTTAGACTTGAATGTGAAGCACGGTGGTCCAATGGTTAGGATGTAAGCTTCATAATCGAAAGGTTACAGGTTCAGCCCCACCACGGCCAGTGTGTTGTGTCCTTGAGCAAGATAGCTTAATTCCCAATTGCTTCATTCCACCGAGGTGTAAAATGGGGAGCTGCTGGGAGTAATTACAATCTAAGTCGCTGAGAGTACCTGAGCATCAGTTGCGGACTTGGTGAAGCGGAAATGATTCTGATATATCCTAATGGCAGCGGAATAATTGTTGAAGTGTGCTGATAATTAGGTCATGTCTAGCTGAAGCGCACATTAAATCAAACAACATTTATTCTTTATTTTTATGTGGTGACCAGACTCAACTACTGACTAACGTTAAATTTGAAAAATCTGTCCCCAAAACCGGACCATTTTGACGACCTGCATACACACAAAAAAAAACACCCCTGCACACGGGTGCCCCCTGCACATACGTTATATACACACATACCATAGGTATTCACTGCCAAATGTGGACTCTTGAGAATTAATGTGAGCGTTAGCTGGGACTTTATTGATGCATGCAGTAACAAAAAACAAATAATTTTTGCCAATTACTGTAAAAATAGTAATTTTGGTAATTTTTCGCGCTTTTTCGATTTCGAGCTATTTTGTCTGTTTTTAATTATGCGATTTTGACATTTCTTACATAGACCTTTGTACCAAAGGTTCATAATCATGTGTTTATTTTTGCAGCAGCTTCTTTGAGCGTAAAAATTAATGTAGCCAACCACTTAATGAAAAAAGAGATTTAAACACTAGGATAAACTGCTAGCTTTAAAATGACACCTTACTTGTTGAAATCAGATACAGTAAAAATGTTTTATGAGGCAAAACAAGATCAAATTTCTTTCTATTTTCCTTGTATTTTCTTATCTTCTTTCATTGTTATCTGCCAACAAAGCCAGCCACAAAGTGGTCAGTTTGATGTGATGGGTCACATATTAGACTATGCCATAGTTGATTTTTGATAAATAAAAATATGTTATTTAATCATTATGAATGCATTCAGTTGAACTCGATATTATATTGATATTATTTTATTACATCAAAATACTAGTAAATGGTTATGAAAAAAGTTTATATAATTATATTAGTGATAGTAATGGCACTTCAATACTGAACAGTTCTAATTTTAGAATCTGTCAGCGTAATAATCGCGAAAGCCCGAGTTAAAAATCGACTATGAACATTGCATTTTTAACAGGACTTTGACCGGGGACTTTGTCCCTAACACACACTGTCAATCATACTTGTTTATCAATACAATTTAACCGCAAATACAAAGCCTGTACGTACAAGACAAGACGCGCTCATGCTCCTAGTACACAAAGCACCGCATAGTTGTGTACAATGTAGTTATCAATGGTAACCGCACGTGCCCGGAGGATTTAAACCATAACGAGATCTGGGCGACCAATCACAAGCCAGGTCCATTTAAAGATGCATTACATCATGGCCAATTTTAGTAGGCCAGAAATCCGACAATCTCATCCATGATAGACAACTGTGTTAAACTTGTTAACCGCAATCGAAAGTAAGTAGTCCACTTGAAAAGCCAACAAACAGAGGGAGTATGGTGACTAAAAAGATCAGATGTCTAAATCTATCAATTGTGCACAAATTAATTACAATGTAAATCAGAGTTTTAAGAGTATGCACAATGGGCAAGTGGACTACGGAGAAGTCTAGTCACATATAGGTATTTTTGCGAGTAGTGGCTGCTGGCTGTGCCCATAGGGAATTTATATATTCTGTCAAATGTTTTATATATGTTTTTTTCACACTATAAATAAAATAAAATAAATACTTACAATGATTATACCAGCTATTCTTGTTGGGTTTGTGATTGCCACCAAAGCATTCCTCTTCTAACGCTGTCTCTGTCATCTTGTATTCACGTACAGATGTGTCATTGAATTTATACCATGTTCCTCTGGTAGAGTTGATTTGTGCAGTACCACTGCAAAGAACAAATGAAATAGGCTAATCCAAATGAAACCCATACCCCTGAGGAAGACTTTGGAATTCCAGATCCAACTATTTTTATCCATAAAAAGTGGAAAAGTGTGGAAGGTTTTGGAATTCCAAACAAAATTGTACTCATTTAAAGCTAGTAAGTTTGTAAAATTCAACTTGGTTATAAATTTCAAAAATTTTCAACTGGAATTTAACAGAAAATTAGCAAATAATACAACTGGATTGGGCTATTCCAGTTGAAATCCATACACCCCCTATGGAAGACATGTATGGCCTTAATCTCCCACACAGGGAGTGTGAATTTCAAATGGGGATACCTAAATAGGTGACTCCATTTGAAATCTACACTCCCTGTGTGGGAGATTAAAGGAAGTGTCCGGTAATCACAACATTAAGCCTTATATGTTAGAAAAATAATTATCAAGCACGAATCACATGGTTTTATTTCAAACAAACTCATATTAACCATACAAGCGAATAAAAACAGCCATCTCTCAACACGCGATATTCAAAATTCCCGCGCGAAATTGTCTAGAGCAGTGACGTCCCAATAGTTCAATGAAGCCTGTCGACAAATGAGCACAAATAACCATGACGTCATTTGCACCAGACAGTCAGCGCCCAGGAATTTTGAATATCGCGTGTTGAGAGATGGATGTTTTTTATTCGCTTTTATGGTTAATATGAGTTTGATTGAAATAAAACCATGTGATTCGTGGTTTGATAATTATTTTTCTAACATATAAGACCTATGTTGTGATTGCCGGACACTTCCTTTAAGGTCATGTCTTTCATAGGGGTGTATGGATTTCAACTGGAATAGTCCATTACAGTCATTACTTACTGTCTATCCCTTATCAGGGAGTAATAATGTCCAGAATTTGCCTGTCCTGTGTGAACCACCACACCAACCAATTGGTATAAACTGTTGTTGGGGCACAAAGTTGAGGCACCACGTTTGACGCCTTTGTATCTTGATGACTTATCGCTTGGTTTGGATTTTGCTCTGCTCTGAATACCTTTGACTGTGTAGGGCTCCATGTTTAGAAGTTGAGGAAACTGCATTAAATAAGATAAGATTAATAAGATGATTTTAAAAAGCATTAGGCGACGAAAAAAGAAAATCCTGCTCTACAGGTCTGACCGACTCAGATCTTACAAGAATTGGGTATAGTAATTTGTGCATAGCAAATTCATTAAATATTCAGCAATCTTAATTTCTTCACAATATCATCAAAACGTAATTTCAAAAAAAATATCTACCTACCGAAAAAAAATTTTATCTATGGAAACTCTTACCATAGCATTATTAATTTGCGACAAGTAACTTATTTTGCCGCAAAGGAGGAATTCTTTCTATTCAAATACATTGGTAGCCCACCCGCTGTGCTCTGGGTCACATTAAATAATGCTAATATGTCTGCGCCCATGGGTGTCACATGTCCAGAAAATTTTCAAGAGAAAATTTATTCATTAATGTTAACTGATATAAAAGATATCATTGCAAAATTGTTATCCAGCAGGGATTATAGACCTAATAAAGTTGAACTGGGCAGTACAGTGTATCTGATCAGGCATGATAATATCCATCTTGATTCAGATTCATCAATAGGATTTGGACCTGTGACCTAACTTTGAAGTAGTCATGAATTTGGAACCTTTAGCAGTCTCTCATTCCATCTTAATTCTCTAATTCTCTTCAGATGTATCATAACCATGTGGGATTTGAACCCGGACCTTACCTTGAAGTAGTCATTGAATTTGGTAGCTCTGCCAGTCTCCCAATCCATCTTAATTCTTCTTAGATGAATCACAAGTACTGGAGGTAGAGTCTTAATGCACATGGTCTTAGTAGCATCTCTCTAAATCATGAACACAACAAGATCATAAAAAAATCACATCATCAAGACCTGTGTCAAGTGAGAAGCTCCTAGTCATGCTGCTGGCATTAGTACCATGTTTTGGGACCTGAAGTTTTGTTATTGATGGATATTGCTTCGTTCGGACCACCAGTTTGAAAGATTATTTTACTGGCCCACCTGTTAGCAATAGTTACCACTGGGCAATTTGAGATACAGAGAGTCAATATGAGGTTGCTGAAAAATTGTTAAAAAGCCTGCTCAAATCATTGCTCATAATTTACATGCAGATCCAGATCTAATAATAATATGCTTATCTGTGGTGTACTGTTTTGGAAAACATTAAAAATGGAATGCGCATTAACATTTAGCATGCAAAGCTAAATTTTAAAATAGGTAAAACTCATTGCTGGCAAGCAGGCTTGGCCACGCCTAGCAATTCTGATCGTATGATCATTTTGATTTGTAGCAATGTGGTATCAAATTGAGGCTCATTGCCATCAACACTCACTAGGCCTGACCTAGTGTATAGGCCTATCTTCATACTCAGCTATAAATATTACATGCGACATTGTCCCCCATGGCTTGCATTAATTATGTTGAGAGCTGGAACACTTTTGCAACCCTGACAGGTACTTCTCACTTTGCCAAACTTTTACGGTTGACCTGGCCAAAACCGATTTACAATCATCGATAATATTGATAAGCCTTATAGAGGCAATCAACGTTTTTGAAGCATTACTCATGACAATAGTGTTTGTATACATGATTCGTACCCATGAGCAGCTTAATCACTTGCTTGATATGATTGACCTCTATAGATTGACTGACTGCTAGTATTGCTCTATACCTAATTCACCTGTTGTTCATGCCCTGAAACAGAGTTTACTAGTACCCACAAGGATGGCCACATGACGTCACACTGACTGCCTCTATAGCTTGCTTCACCTGCTACTCGGCTGCTTACTTTGCTTGCTATTCGAGGGGCGTCGCGGTTTGCAAACAGGGCTAGTTCTAAGCTGTTCTGGGCCAATCTAGTACTTTTTATTCTGCCAGATCGACCCATAACATCTTAATACCATGCTTTACCTTGACGCCACATTTGTCACACAAGTATGCATTGTCCCCTTCAAGTCTCACACCTTTCACAAACTGATCTAATGCTTCTTCCAATGATTTCTCTGGTTTCACTGTCAAACTAACGGCTAAAAACTGCTCCTGAGATTCATAGCTGGTCATGTAATTGTAAATAGTAAAATATTAACAAATAAAACTTATCACTAGGGTCGTAAACATGCTCATCTGTCAAAAGACAGTTCTTTAACCCCAATAGGATTCTACATGTATAGAATGACCTTTGAGTTTGTTAGATACAAAATCTCACGCTCCATAAGTTGAGGTAAACTTTTGAGTTGTGCTTGTTTAATTAATGCAGTTATTGAACTTTGGCATCAGAAATGATCTCATTTTGGCTCATAGTGTAGGCTGTGGACAAAATATGCCTCACAACATTTATAAATAAAAGGGACTTTCAGTGATTCTGCGAGAACATGAAAAAATTTGGAAATTTGTTAGAGTAGCTTTAATATAAACAAAGGATAAGTCTGTAGAATTACATTCAAGTACTTATTTTTAAAAAAAGCGCAGTGATTTATAGTGCGCTACGCACAGGCACAACACCTAGACGTTGATCCACAAGCCTCAGCACACATTACAGGTTGTCGCTGACCACTACGGCCCCACATCATTCCATAAACCATTTAACAACAAATCTGGGACTTTGCTGCTACAAGAAAAAATTGTCTTACCCTTATTCCCACCTCTAAACTCCCCCATTCCCACCCTGACATATTGTTCAGTCCCTCATGGCAAAACATTATTGACATACCTATGGTGGCATCCTTGGCAGTCCTTGATGTCTGAATATACTCCCTGGAATCTTGGTTTGAACACTTCGGATTGGTTGGTTTCCTGAGTACGGCAAAATAAAATGGAATTTAGATTTAGAAATCCAATTCTTTACTCATAGGCCCCCACTCGAAATAACAATACCAAATTTGTAATGTGCATCTTCCTTCAGTCCAGTTTTAGGCCACAATTATCCTAATTTTGACCCAAATTTGCAAATTTGTTTGCGCTTTGCACTCATTTGTCCCAATAAAGTAATTTGAGTAGCGGGTTCTGCAAAACGATTTGGAAATTTTGCCCTCCCCTTGGCCCGCTAATATCCTAGCTCACATAATGGGCCATTCCATTTAAAATCCACACTACCCCTGTAAAAGATTTTGGAAATATCTTCCACAGGAGGAGTATGAATTTTAAATAGAATGAACACTTCAGCAGTTCCATTTGAAATGCACCCTCCCTCAGTGAAAGATTCAGGTCGAATCTTTCTCAAAAGGTGTATGAAATTCAAATGGAGCTGCCTAATGTGTTCATTCCATTTGAAATTCATACTCCCTCTGTGGAAGATATTTCAAAATTCAAAAAGCCCCCCCCCCCCTCCCCCAAAGCTAGAGGATTTCTACACTGTAAAAACCCTTATAAGCCCCTTCACAGAAGACACATTATATAGAAAATAATAATAAAGAACAAGGTGAAAATGAAGCCCTAGGCTTTTATACACTTCAGCTTGCATTTGAGGAGGGATTTAGACTCCATATCTAGCAACAATTTCAACACATATTTGATGACTACAACCTTTCAAAAAATGATGTGAAAAAACATTCTGGGACCTGTTTTTATAAGTTTGAAAAATATGCTTCCTTCTCGCAGAAAATGTGCTTTTAAAAATGCAGTTTCCTATACTTTGGTACATAACGATCATTCATTGAAGCAATTTTATGGGCTTTATAACAAGGCCTACTTGACTGATGATTTTAAAAAAATCCCATTTATTCTTAATTTTTTGGCGACTTTGGAGAACCTCTAGACCTATTCTGAAGGTTTGCATTTGAGGAGGGATTTATACTCCATATTTAGCAATAATTTCAACACATATTTGATGACTACAACCTTTGAAAAAATGCAGTTTCCTATACTTTTGTACATAACGATCATTAGTTGAAGCAATTTTTTGGCTTTATAACAAGGCCTACTGTGATATTACTGCACTATTTTATTCTGCATAGTTTTTTGTACTACTTTATTGCATGGCGGTGCTACGGCACTTCCAAGCCACTTCTCAGCTTCGTAATTTTTTTGTATTTTTTTTTCCAATTAACTGTGAATGATCCTAGCACTTCAGAATAGGTTCAGTGGTTCTCCAAAGTCGCCGAAAACTTTGGAAAAGAAAAAAAAAAAAATTCAGAAAATCGGAGTACTCCGATTTTCGGGGGTTTAAAACTCGGGAAATCGGAGCTACTCCGCGAAAATCGGAGTAGTTGGCAGGTATGTACTAGGCATACTAGTACTTGTTGCATTCACACACTTACCGTCAAATGATCATCCAACTGACTGATAAGATCTACAAAGAACTCATAGGCATCTTGCTGTTCATGTTTTGATTGACTCTCCCCATACTTCGGTCTTTACAGTAATACTTGGCATACTAGTACTTGTTGCATTCCCACACTTACCGTCATATGATCATCCAACTGACTGATAAGATCTACAAAGAACTCATAGGCATCTTGCTGTTCATGTTTTGATTGACTCTCCCCATACTTCAGTCTTTCACAGTAATACTAGGCATACTAGTACTTGTTGCATTCACACACTTACCGTCAAATGATCATCCAACTGACTGATAAGATCTACAAAGAACTCATAGGCATCTTGCTGTTCATGTTTTGATTGACTCTCCCCATACTTGGTCTTTACAGTAATACTTGGCATACTAGTACTTGTTGCATTCCCACACTTACCGTCATATGATCATCCAACTGACTGATAAGATCTACAAAGAACTCATAGGCATCTTGCTGTTCATGTTTTGATTGACTCTCCCCATACTTCAGTCTTTCACAGTAATACTAGGCATACTAGTACTTGTTGCATTCACACACTTACCGTCAAATGATCATCCAACTGACTGATAAGATCTACAAAGAACTCATAGGCATCTTGCTGTTCATGTTTTGACTGACTCTCCCCATACTTCGGTCTTTACAGTAATACTTGGCATACTAGTACTTGTTGCATTCCCACACTTACCGTCATATGATCATCCAACTGACTGATAAGATCTACAAAGAACTCATAGGCATCTTGCTGTTCATGTTTTGATTGACTCTCCCCATACTTCAGTCTTTCACAGTAATACTAGGCATACTAGTACTTGTTGCATTCACACACTTACCATCAAATGATCATCCAACTGACTGATAAGATCTACAAAGAACTCATAGGCATCTTGCTGTTCATGTTTTGATTGACTCTCCCCATACTTCGGTCTTTACAGTAATACTAAGCATACTAGTACTTGTTGCATTCACACACTTACCGTCATATGATCATCCAACTGACTGATAAGATCTACAAAGAACTCATAGGCATCTTGCTGTTCATGTTTTGATTGACTCTCCCCATACTTCAGTCTTTCACAGTAATACTAGGCATACTAGTACTTGTTGCATTCACACACTTACCGTCATATGATCATCCAACTGACTGATAAGATCCACAAAGAACTCATAGGCATCTTGCTGTTCATATGTGTTGATTGACTCTCCCCACAACTTGAATGCCCTCCAAAAACTAGCCATTTGAGGTGGTTTTTGGTCATCCAAGGTCCCAAATACTTGCTGTATTTGGCAGAAGATACTTCTTGGGTTTGTGCTGGGAGAAGCCATCAGAATGTCCTGTTCAAACAGAGAATAGGGTTGCTTGTCTGTTGATTATTAGAAATTATCTGTTCAAAATATTCAAAATACTGTCTACCCAGCAAACACAAAAATGGGCTCTTCCATCTAAAATTCACACTATTCCTGTGGAAGATTTAGCAAAAGTCTTCCACAGGGGGAGTATGAGTTTCATATAGAATAGACAATTTGGGTAACTTCCATTTGAAATACTCATTCAGGTAAAGCCATTATATACAGGGAGTATGGGCCCGGGAGTATGGGTTTCAAAATGATTAACTTTGGCCAATTACACTTAAAGCCATATTATAACATTTTCAAACAAAATAGATTAGCATTTCTTTGCCATAAAATGTTAGCTTTTACTGTCAGATATATCCCTTTTATTTTTGAGCGAACAACTACGGCAAAGCAAAGAAAATTGGAATTTACTACCAGCGCACATAATGCCAATACGTACCACTCCTTGACCATGTTGTGGTACGACCCTTTGTTGTGTATATCACTGTCCCACACGCCGTCTACGTACTGTGTCAGTGTTATGAACCGTGCGTTCGACTAATAATTCCATCGTAAAATAAAAGCGCCGGTTCGGCGTTTTATTCAAAATCTCGGATTTTGACAAAACTACAGCACCTAGAGTCTTGATTTTTGCAGGGTATATTGGTTTAATAAAGTACAATTTAATCGTGTAAAAAAGGAATTTTAAAAATTCAGTGAGGGCGTCTTCCTCAGCAAATGTTATAATATGGCTTTAAAAAATATACTCCCCCTGTGGAAAATATAAAAATCTTTCACAGGGGGAGTGTGGATTTCAACTGGAATCACCCAATATTTTTAAAAGGTTACAAATGTGATTTAAATGCATTTTAACATTTACATGTTGGGTTAAATTATATAAAAACACTGCGATAACAGTTAAAAGCTGTTCTCAAAATGTTATTGTAAAATATTTTTGGCAAATAGGTTTTTCAAAATATTTAAAATAATCTTTTTTTTTTAGAATGTTTTGCATCATGTTTTCACAAAATGTTTTTGGAATATTATTAGAATGTTTTATACCCTTTATATAACCCGAGTCTACCCAACATTTAAACATTTTCTGTAAAATGTTTTGTGTTTGCTGGGTAACAGTTACTGCCCACCAAATTATCAACAATAAAGTTATGCTTATTCCAAAATGCAAAAATCTGAATTTTCTGGTGTTCTGGTTTGTCAAGCCACTGATAATCTCTTGAATTGGTTGCTGATAATTAACTCGCATTTCCTAACTTGTGATATCCCAGGTGTATGGTACAGATGTAGGAACAAACAAACATTGTAATTGCCAAATCTAGTCCATCCCTCAAGCAGGGTGTACTCAATGGCGGGCGCCAGGAAATTTTTTTCGGGGGCATTAGGGGGCAAAGTGAATTTCAGGGGGGGGGGCAACAATCAACAAATTACCGCAAAAAGTGCAAATTTTTGTAATTTTGGGTTTTTACTGGGGGAGCAACAGGGGGGGGGGCAAGAGTTCTGACTGGGGGGCATTTGCCCCCCATGTGGTGCCGCCACTGGGTGCACTGGCACCAACAAGCCAGGGGGTCAAAGTTTCCAAATCGTCCTGCTGACCCGCTAATAAAATGAATTTTCTGTGACAAATGCATGGGAAGCACGCAAATATTTGCAATTCTAACTTTAGCACAATTGTGGCCTCAACCGGGCCAAAGGAAGAGGAAGATGTACATTTACAACTTTTGGTCAATTTAAGCCGGGGGGCAGTCAGTATGCTCAGCCCCCGCACTCCGTGCATCCGCAGGTATTCATGCTTGTCGGTGAACTTTAAAAACACCCCTTTTGCATCTCATTTCGAAGTTTTAGGAAAAACACCCCCTTTTTAGCGATTTTGCGAATTATTTGCCCTTCGACAATACCCCTATTTCCCTAAAGCGCGAACAATATTTCTAATATGTGACCATCCATCTCAAACCGCTCGTAAAGTCGGCAAATTGTATTTCGAGTTACAGTGCAAAATATGCATAGAGGTTGTATTCATATGTCCCTAATATTTGTCCGACATGTTTCTCATTTTAGTCCAGTCAAACACCAATCTTTAATCCTATTGTTGAAGAGGATAATAAGCTTATACTTATGTATAGCATTAGTAAAAGCTTAAGTCTTTGTTTGCTTTGGCTAAATCCTGTTCAAGTGGTGGGTTAACCAACAATTAACAACGAGAGGACATTCCTGAACCTCGTTCAGTTGGGGATGATCTGAAGTGACCGCCAATTATGACCATTTGATATTTAATACCAGCAATGTGGAAAAAAAGAAATAATGTACAAATTGTAGTGCCAAAATAATGTACCCTTTTACTGAAGGAGCAAAGTTTAAGAAGTTATAACTCCGCTTCTGGATATCGTTTGAAGTCAAATGATATATCATTGTAAAGCTTATGATATATATTTTCTAAACACGGAAGAAAACAAATTTGACCAGGGGTCAACTTTACGAGCGTTTTGACCTGGATGGTCACATATACACTTTTCTGGCAGAAACGCGTAGGCTGCTCGATGCAAATAGCCTTTTTGTCAATTTTGTGAACACGTGGTATGAAAAAACACCCCTTTTTTTTGTGTTTCGTGAATCGCGTTTCTTCATCTGAAAACACCCCATATTTCGCGAAATTTTCGACGAGCATTAATACCCGCGGATGAACGGAGTGCGGGCCGGGTCAGTATGCTTCTGCCCACCCCTAAAATCAGGTTAGGTTTTGGGTTAGGTTAGGATTAGGGTTGATGGGTAGACTAAATTCTGCAGTTATATCAAACAAACAATGTAAACAAGGAAATTAAATAAACAAACAAAACTGAATCCTCACCTGTGATATCCCGGGTGTATGGTAGAGCTGCTGTAACACTGAATTCATGTAACACGTTGATCCGCCATTTTGTATCCCAGCATACTTACTCCTGGATGTCTTGTAGTCACCTAGAAAGTCCTGTGATGACAAAAACAGAAAACTGACTCTTTAAGGGGGGATGATGCAATAATTATGTGCACCGGAGGGTAATAGGGAGGCCAAACCTTTTTTTTGGCAGGTTGGAAGGGGAAAAATATTGAAAAATGTTCACATACAAAATTTCCTGTTCGCTGCACTTGAACCACATTGCATCACATGATTTAGATAATTTAAGGTTTTAATAAGGTTCCCCCAAAATTTGGCATGTGTAAAGGGTAGGCTAAGGATTTGTTGGCATGTTGAAGGGAGATTTGTCTGGACATTGAAAGAAGAGCAAGCAATTTATGACAGAACATTTTGAGAATACACTCCTTGCTGTAAACATAATTATCGCACAGTACAACTTTCAGAGGGTTCAGAAAAATTACCATTCAGAAAATTACTTTTCAGAAAAATTACCATTTTGACTAAAAACCTTAATAAATGACCCTTCGGAATAAAAACTGTTTGGAACAAAACACTTCATAAAATTGCCCTACAGGTTCCTTTTTAATTTACTTACATTGCTTTCATAATCCAGCCCTCTCCCACCAGGTCGACTGGATATAGTATTGTATTTCCCAGACCGTCTGTCTCTTCTCTTTGACTCAAAGTCATATTTGGCTTCATCACTGCATGATGATGTTGAGTTTCTTTGTTGTGATCGGGAAGAATGTGGTTTCTTTCGGTCCGATTTGGACCGATTGGAAGACATTGCAGCTCTGTATGGGAAAAATTAATAACGGAATATATGTGATGATTAGAATGTGTTGAAATTTGACGTTAAGTAACAAGAATTCAGTGGCGTAGTATCATAGGGGCAAGGGGAGGGGGACATAGTGCCCCCAATCAATTTGAAACTTTAAAATATCCCATATGAAAAATGACTTGTGACCCCCCCCCCCCACCATCAGGCATGGTGCACCCACCCCATCATGGTCGATGCCCCTATAGGCTGACTCATGCTACACCACTGCAAAATTTCATAATGTGGTACCTTAACCTTTTAAACAAGTTTTTGACTAGCGAACCCTTACTTTCGGACTAGAAAACCTTTTTTTTTTTCAGACTAGTGAACATTAGCCTTAGAACTTTATTATTCTGTGTATTAATGTTTTTTTGAAGCAGCACCTCC
Source organism: Amphiura filiformis (assembly GCF_039555335.1). Classification (NCBI taxonomy): domain Eukaryota; kingdom Metazoa; phylum Echinodermata; class Ophiuroidea; order Amphilepidida; family Amphiuridae; genus Amphiura; species Amphiura filiformis. The sequence continues at coordinate 33,348,620 of NC_092635.1, forward strand.
AGGCGATGCTTCCCTATTTAATTTCACCAAATGGACTTGCATACGATTTGGTCATATATGCCCCAACTTTTGTTGATACACCATTCACAATACATGCGATAACCAAGCTAAATACGATCCGGTACCTTGTAAAAAAAATTGTAGGTTAGGCGCATGTACACTCTGTATTTGTTATAAATTTGTTTTGTATGGCAGTACATGACTGAGAAAGAGATTAAACATTGTTAGTCTTTTTACCAGTCTGTGCAAGGGTTCGCCGGTTTGTAGTATGTATGAACTGTCTGAAGTGGAGGCCAACTACAGGGTTCAAAAGAAATAACTCCCCCCTAAAATTACAAAATATTTCTTCGCATAACTTGACATACATTTGGTTGAGTTGAACATTTAAAAAACCTGTGAATAGAGGAATCTTTTTGCTACCCTCCCAATTTTCTTCTTTTTGAAAATCATTTTTGTTGGTCAAAAATTATCACATTTTCCAAAAATGATGCTTTCAGAAAAAGTTGCACTTTTCAACATCCTATACATGTAATGTACAAAAACGTTCTCGATATCAACGTGATCAATGTAAATTGTTAGTTAATTTGTCTTAAATTTTATGTATCCGATTACTCAGTAACCCATAGAATCATCTTTCAGTACAAAACAATGATTCATTGACATGAATGAGGTTTTCAGTCGCTGTTTAAAAATGGTAAAATCACTATAGGAGTAAAAATGAGGTTTGCAGTGTGATGCTTATTTCTTTCGCTGGCTTGAAGAGATGAAAAATTTACTGTAAATTGTAGACTGAAACAGTTGCAAAGATCTATAGCAACGGCTCTCTTGAATATAGGCGTAAATGGCAAAGAAGAAATGGCCAACAAAGATTGGAGGTTGGAAGCACTGTCTATGTTGGAAGTCAGCATTCAGCCAATTACCTGCATGCAGCCAATGTCTTGTGGCTACATCATGAGTGTTACACCTTTATCCAAGAAAGCCATCATTTTAAAGCAAAATGCAAGATGCTTCAACTGACCCAATACAGGTAAATGTTCACCCTTTTGGTCAAATTTATGCATGGAGAGCTCATTTCTCCTCCCTAGTGATTTTATCATTTTGAAACAACTGCTAAATAAAAACAAGAAAATCTCATTTTACACCGAAATTAAGTTCAACAAATCTTTGTTTTGCACTGAATAATGGTTGCATGGGTGCCTGAAGGATCGGAGACAGAAAGGTGAAGGAAAAAACCAAGAATTAAATCAACCTTAACATTAATATCGATAACGTTTTGTACATAATGTGGTAAAGTGCAACTTTTTCTGAAAGCATCATTTTTTGAAAATGTGATTATTTTTGACCAAAAATATTGTTTTTGGAAATGAAACAACTTTGGGAGGGTTGAAAAGTGATTCCTCTTTTCACAGCTTTTTGAATTTTTCAAATCAACAAAATATATGTCAAGTTTATTATGCAAAGAAATATTTTGTAATTTTAAGGGGGAGTATTTCTTTTGAACCCTGTAGGTGTGTAAGGATTGGCCATCAGATTTTGAAGGGGTTATATATACTATATTATTCTGTGAATTCAAGAGTTTGTACTATTAAAAACAAAACAACACGCCATTTTACAAACTGACTAGTGTCCTTAGGGAGTGTTCATAAATACTTTGGTGGGGGTGGAAAAGTTGGGACCTCGGGACGTCAACATTTTTTTGTTCCCTCCTAAAAAGGGTGGATTTTTTATCCCCCTTTTTATGGTCTAAAATTTTTGATCCCCCCTAAAGGTCCTAAAAAGAAATCAAAATATACATCATTATCAGTGGCATAGATTTCTTTTTGACATTGGGGTTGGAGAAAATTTCTTGAAGTCCAGTGAAACCAGCACCTTTTACCAACAAAATAAGTTTATGGTACAAATGCGCACGAAGCGTGCAAAAAAATTTGCCACATTGAAGCTAAACTGGTGAAATATAGTACAAAACTGGAACTAATTTGCACGAAGCACAAAAAAATTGGCACTTTTTAGTTTAAAATGACCAAATTTTGGTTAGAAACCCATATACCCACGTATACTGTCCAGGCCCCATGGTTCAGCTATCATGGTGCGGTAACCGCTCTAGTCATATATAATTTCGAATGTATGTAATATTGTATGTTCATGTGCAGTAAGCCAAAAAATGAAGGTACCAGTTATGTTCACCCCCTGTATGTCCTAAACAAAGAGAGATATTTCATAATTGGAACAAACAGCCAATACAGTAGCTGCATCTTTTAGCTCGAATTTAAGACCTCATTTGTTGAAATTGTTCTAGAAATAAAAACACGACGACCCAAAAACCCAAGGAAGATGCCAATTTAAAAGTTGCAGTTTACGCCATTGCGTGCCCTATTGATTTGTACACAAAGCGTTCGCGAACAAGAGACCTAGCGCTGTGCTTCCATTGATTAACACGTTAAAATTAGCGTTGTGCTTTCATTGATTAGAACACAAAAGTGCAACTTATTATTTTGTTTCTTCATTTGGTTTTAGATCACCGTTTTTTTTAATTCTCAACCAATTTCAACAAATGAGGTTTTAAATCAAAGCTAAAGAGTCCAGGTAGTGGCTGCTTGTTTTGATTTTGACATACTTGTACTTGTCTTCATTTAGGATATACAGTGGTGAACACAACTGGTACCTTAATTCTTTAGCTTACTGTATTGGGATGAAAACATTCTGCCTATAAAACTTTTCCAAATATTAAGTTTTTTCTTAATACATGCATCTCAAAAACAGTTTTGATGGAGTTGGGCCCCCACTCAGGTATTCAATTTATTTCACCACTGCAAGTTCTTAACGTGGCTGTGTACACAAGACATTGTTTCTTTCGCGAAATTGAGCTTTTTTGATATGTATGTACTTTGTTATGTTTTTTATAAGTACAAGGAAAGAAAATCCAGATTTGTAAACTCCAACTGCACTATTTTATGGATTTTATTTCACTATTTCACTTGTGTTCGCAAATTTTTAAGAGAGAAAATCTTTGTTGTACCAGCGTTGTACATGTGCGCGTAGTCGCGCAATTTGTTAACGCACAGATACGCTACGCATACGCAACACTTATCTGCAAGTGTGGCGCATCGTATGGAAACACTAATTTCAAGTGGTCAAATGGCTCTGTATTAGCTGATAAAATGTTTTTCAAGTTCTTTCCCCGATTTAAATGAATGGATTTCGCTCTAACTTGTCAAGGGGCTGTGGATTTATTCGATGTTCATGTAATGGTGAGGTAGAAAAACAAGAACTGCCGCATTCCTCTGTGAGCTTCGATGAAAGTGCAAAATGTGACTATACTTTAAACTTCAACAGCCGTTATTTCAATGGTAATTTTCTTGGTAAAATGATGATTTAGGTACACGATAACTCAATAAAATACAGCTTACGCATCATAAACTGGAACATGGAAACATTCAAACATCACAACTAGCGCACGAGATCAAATTAATGATGCTTAATCGTTATTCTTAATATATCAATATACAGGGGAAAGAAGAATTACGCATCGCACACTAGCACATTTAAACATGAATTTACAAGTGGAAACTCTCGCCCGACTTCTCGCCCGACAAGCGAGAGGTCTGGGGTTCAAGTCCCCGCACAGGCAGGTATGTCCGGAGTTTTTTCTCTGGTATATCTGCCTATGCATGTTATGTATCCACTTGTAAATTCATGTTTAAATGTGCTATAGTGTGCGATGCGTAATTCTTCTTTCCCCTGTACAGCATCTATAGTTAAGCAATTATGCTCATTGTAAAAAGCAAGATCGACTTAAGAAACTGTTTTCTCTTTTTTTCATATTTTGGTCTATTTCCGATTTTAGGCATCGTTTTGTGCAAATAGGCGTTTGTGAATTTTTAAAAGTTAATTTTTATGCCTCATATGGTCAATATCTCAAAAAATATGGCCAATATCAAAAAAATAGAAAAACAGTTTTTGGAATGGAGCCTCAAGATTAAGAAAAAAATAAAACAAAACATTTTGGAAAGAGTGTTTTTTTTTTTTGCAGTACCAAAACAAAATTGCCAAAAATTCACTTTTTTGTGATTTTCTTCAAAATTGTTGTTTTTACACCAAATCTGTATTTATATTCAGATTCCTTGATGTCTTGCCGTTAAAAAATGTATACTTTTATACGTCTTGCGTGAATAATTACAAAGTTATGGCACTTTTACTACATGCATGTCTGAGAGTATACCCAGCCACCTTAAAAGATATATTGTAAGTTATACAGGCCTACCTGATACACCAGTCTGCAAACAAGTTTTGTTGAATGCTGTAATTTTTTCCCAATTCTATGCATAATTGCATTGCATCGGTAATCCCCTTGGAAAGTACCGGTTTTGCAATTTACATACAAAATTTCAGAAGTATTCAATTGACAGGTAATAAAATGTATACTAAAACTTTGTGGTTCATAAATTTTCATGTTTTTGAGCTTTTCTCAAAGTTAAAGGCAGCACCACAAGGGCATGGGAGAATGGAGGGAAAATTCCCCCAGTCAGAGATCTTGCCCCCCCCCCCCCTTGACAAAAATTCAAAAAACAATTTTTGAGGATATTTCATGATTTTTGACCTCCTAAAATTCATTTTGCTCCCCCTGACCGAATTGACAGGCCCACCCCTTACTAAGTTTACCTTAAAAATGTTGATTTTGGCATCTGAAGAAAGCTCATATTTTTCTCATTATCACCAGTGAAAATGTTATGAACATAAATGTTGTTGCCATCATCCCTCATGAGCTCCCATGGTGTAGCACTACATGTACTTTTGGGCTCTGTTGGTTTAGTATACTCTCCAGCGCTACGTGCATGGGTGTCAATCTGGGGGCTGTGTTCCCCCATCTTTCAGCAACATTACCCATTTTTTGTTCTTTTCAGCCTCTTTTTGACAATTTTGGCCAATTCCCCCCCCACACACACACATTTCAAGCCGGATTGGCGCTTTTGGTTATGTGCTTGGTTGAACGCCTTGCGTTACGTACTTGCTAAGTCCATGAGGGCCACAATTAAACTGCAGCTACCATGGTGGTGTGCCACACACTGACACAGATACATTGTTTAACTTCTATGGGCCATGATACACATTTTTACAAAGTAGAAAATGCATAAAAAAAAGTTAAAATTGGACCACCCTCCTTTAAGAGCACTACAAAAAAGTTCATTCAAAGTTTGAAATTGTTACAGCGTAAAAATTTAATCACAAATAATGATAACAACTTTACATGATCAATAGAATCTTTGAAGCAGTGATTTCCCATTGTGCAAGTTCTAGTACATACAGGGAGTGTATACTATTATGCCCAAATAAAAATAAAAAGTTGTTTCCAGGACTTCAAGACCAATCATTGTTCAAAAGACAGAGAGAAACTAAATAAACACATTTATACAAAAAAACAAAAGTTGGGAAAGCACCCAAATCTATCAAAATTATTGTTTTGTTTGGAGGTGGTGATTTTTTTCTTTTTCTTTTTTCTGCTTTGCTTCTTGTATTTTCCTTGTTGCTTCTGGTGTATTAGTTTGTTGTTGATTTTGTAAGAAAATTTAACACACGACTAGTCCAATTGTGCAGTTTTATAAGCAAAATGCACACCATAGATTAGTATTTAGTAATTATGCTAAACTAGCTGCCTCACCTTGTAGTAGTACAAGTGTGCAACATAACAATAATGCCATTTTTGTTGTCATGTGTTATGAAAGAAAAAACGGTACAGTTTGCCCTTCTCTGCCATCATGACCATGCTATTTGCCTTTATAATACTACTAGGCGGTTACCCATATTTAGCGGTTCTCGGCTGAGCGCAATTACCTGGCTGATGGTGACTGTACCCACCAAGTTTCATGCCTATATGACAGTTTTACTAATTTGACCTCAGATTACCCCTGGTGACATACTTCTTCTTACCGGGACAGAACTACACCCACCCACCAAGTTTGAGCCCCGTATGACCTACGGTGGCCTCACATTAGCAGTCACAGACAGACAGACAGACAGTCAGATCTACAGACAGAGAATAGCGTATTATTATATAGATATTCCAGCAAAACTATGCTTCAGTTGCAGGAACAGGGTTGTTTTCTGGGAGTGGAGGGATGGGTGTGTGGGTGGGATGTTGGGTAGCAAAGTGAAAGGAGATGGGGAATCAAATAATTTGTCTGGCCCCAAATAGTGGGATTTCTGTGAACACTGGTGTAGCCAAGGAGGAGCTGCTCCCCCTGTGAGAAGTCTATCCCCTCCCTCCTCCCTGGATGCAGGATGCCCTGATATTTAAGATTTGTATGCCTTTTTTGTATTTTTTAGCCATTTTTGACCATTTTGTCAAAGTTTGCCCCCTTGAGAGTTATCTTGATCCCTACTGGTTGTGAGTTGTGACCCGTGGGGGAGGGTAACCAGACGGAGGAAAAGCACTTGCGGAAAATCAAACAATTTTCTATTTTTCCTATCCAATTTCCTGCAAGAAGTGTCTTCTTTTATAAAACACTGGATCCTGCTTACCCTTTAAAATATGTTTATTATTGTGGTAAAAAGAAGAATTTAAATTTTTTTTAATATAAATTTTGTACTTGTAACATAATATACTTTTGCAAGCAAAGGTGATGCAATATATTGAGAAAAAAGAAAAAAAGGGAAAGCCCCAAAATATCCCACTTTATGCAATTGATTCATTTGACTTTGTTCCTGGGACTTTGTTAGACTACAAATGTAGGTAAAAGTTTGGGTCATTCCACTCAGTCCAGTAGGATCTAATATAACACTAGATTGAACACGATCATACAATAATTGATTGATTAAGGGATGGGGTATGAATGTTTGTACAGTATTTATTGTGGGACATCAGAGCACTTCAGACATATCGAATTGCATTCTGAATACGAAGAATGTCCTTCTGATATCAAATAATTTTGATTTTTGAAATTAGCAATGTAATACACATTTTATGGCAAATGATTAAAAATTGATATTTTTGATATTTAACAGTACACGGTAAACTTGATAAATCTGATGATTTATTCTTAAAGTGTATGTAGGTGGGATGAAAAGCCGACGATCAATTGAAAATTTTGACCTTTCGTATTGAAGATATGGAATTTTAGGACTTTTTGGGAAAAAATCCATTTCTTCAATATGAAAGGTCAAAATTTTCAATTGATTGTCGGTATTTCCTCCCAGCTACATACACTTTAAGAACATATCATTAGATTTATAAAATTTACTTCAAGGACTGTTATATGTCAAAAATGTGAAAAATATCAAATATTTTAATAATTTGTCATAAAATTTGTATTATATCATGAATTTCAAAAAATGAAAATTATTTGATATATCAGAAAGACATTTTTCGTATTCAGAATGCAATTCGATATGTCTGATGTGCTCTCATGTCCCACAAAAAATACTGTCGAAACGCTTCATTCCAGATCCCTTAAGCATAGAATAAAATAAAAATCCCATGCACAGTCAATCCACAGCCACCCCTTTTTCAGAATACTGGTATCTGCACTTTTCAAATGAATATTATTTAGTCTGACAAAAAAGTATTCACACACAACAATGGACTGAGAACTACCAACCAGCTATGGTAATTTCAACCAAGTAATGCGGTTCCTGGTGTTTGACAGATCTTTTATATTGATTATTATACAAACTTTGTGTGGATCTAAAGGAATGTAGTTCTCTTGATAGAACTACCCATGAATTACTTTATTTTGCCAGAATTTGGTGAAATCCAATGGATTATTGATTTGAGAAGAGAATCTGAAGGAAACTTGAATCACAAACTAAATCTCTGCTCATTTAATTTAGCCATAGACCCTGGAACCGTCTCTGATTTAGCAAGCATTTTCAGGAGTAGGTTTTGATCTTTGAAGGTAAGAAAATTCACTGTTTTTTTAAGTTTGCATGAAGTAGCTTGCATTTATTTTAATAACAAAATGTGTTAAAAAGTATATCTACTATCTAGTAGATTTTTGAAGGGAAAAACCCTCATGCACACAAACCACTTTTGCCATTTGTGGCCAAGCTAATAAATACTTGTTCCAAAATGTTGAAATCTTTATCAGGTACAATGCCGTTCAGGGTTTACCAATTCTTTAATGCACTATTCAAGTACTTTCCTAGACCCCCTATGGCCTCAGGAAATGTGGGGCACTTGTGGGGCTTTTGAGCCAGTGGCGGTACCACATGGGGGCAGTGGTGTAACTAGACATTTTCATTGGGGGGGCAAGCGGGGGAAAATATAATAAATGAGGGGCAGGCATCATTCATGCTGTTTGGGTTTGTAAGCACATCAACACCCTCGTCCCACTGGGCTGTGGGGGGGTCTGAGGCTTCTTGGGATCTGCTTGGAATGTGTCCCCGGAATAGTGGCGCAGATTTCTTTTTGGCATGGGGTTGGAAAAATTGTCTTGAAGTATAGTGAATCCAGCACCTTTTGGTGACAAAAGATGTTTATGGTGACATACATGTATGGCGCAAAAAGTGGGATTTTAAGGTTAAAATGACCAAATATGAGATTAATCAGAAGTAGGCCACTTTACCTTTTTCATGGGGGACAAGCAGGGGGCAAGGGTTCCCACCCCACCCCCTCCTACTAGTTTGATTTGATTTGTTCTGGTTTTGACAACCCTGGATAACCCAAGAAAGCCTCTATTGAAGCTTATTTCCATTGGGGTCCATTTGAACACCGGGACGGGTTGGGAACAGTCAGGGGTTAACACCCTACTCTGTTTAAACTGGCTGCGAGATACATGTACAGGTATGGCTCTCTGTACACGGGACCGACGGCTTAACGTCCCCTCCGAAGGATTTGAGTACTTTCATGATTCATTTACCCAATTCTAAATGAACCATGGGAGAGCGGAAGTCTGAATTTAATCTACAGAAGTTGCCAATTAATTTCAGACTTTTTTTTTTTTCCAAGTCAATATCCCAGCAAATCGTCACCGCCGGAATCGAACCCGGGACCTCATGCACTAAAGGCAAGTACCCTAACCATTGCGCCACGCTCTCCCTCTTAGTTATGCCACTGATGGGGGCCATGGGGAATGGAATAATGCCCCCTCCCCCAATAAAAACACAAAATCAAATTTTGAAAATTTTAACTTTTTGCAGCAATTTGTTGATTTTGCTCCCCCCCCCCAAAAAAAAATCCTGGCGCCATACTGTTGGTAACCCACGCTTTAGAGAGGGTGGGTTTGAGAGGTCCACAAAATGCTTTTAAAAAAGGGTGGGTTTGAAAAATTTCTGGTTAAAATGTGTGTCCAAATATAAAGGGTGGTGACTGATAAAAAGGGTGGGTTTAGAAGTCAACAATTGCAATCTCAAAGCTTACTGTAATTTCCGATTGAATGACACTATTAAAATGAAACACAAAAAACATTGAAATCCCATTCTGTAGTGTTTGGTCATCTAAAACTTCAATATGTAATTCTCTTTGGATGCAAATCTGCACCTCCTGGACCACCATAACCACTTATCTATGATTAGTAAGTAGTAACCACGCTTAGAAAGGGTAGGTTTCGGAGTTATGGTATAAAGGGTATAAAATAAAAAGGGTGGGTTTGAAATAAAAAGGGTGGGTTTGTATCACCACTGCCAACTATGCGCCACCACCATTTTCAGCTGGGCTTACATAACCGGTTGGTGCACTATAGCAGGCTGGTGCACTACAACATTTTGTAATAATTGTCATCTCCCGACCCTGCAACCGGGGGGATTGGTGGCAGAAACAAGTGGGATACTGGGGCCATGTAATGCCTGTAAAAAGATGCCAAGGGGTTGGGCAATGTATGTAATTTAGTAGGTCTAATTAGTAACAAACCCTATCATTTCCCCACATTCACCTTAATAGGGGTGTATGGGGTGGGGGAAGTACTTGCATTTACACAAGAATAGGCTTATGTTTGTGGGTGGCTGCCATAAACTTATTTTTTTATAATAATATTATTTAAACACTACTAAAATTGTTTTTATTGTTTTAGCAAAATGGCTGCACGAAACACAATTAAAGAAGCAGACGTTAGCTGTCCTGTGTGTAAGGAAATCTTCAATTCGCAACTCTATGTACCAAAAATCCTACCATGTAATCACACGGTTTGTAAGATCTGCCTGCAAAGACTATACACCGAGTCAAGATCATCAATGATTAAGTGTCCTCTATGCTCCATTGATCACAATACGACTGTAGGGGTGCTGCAGACAAATCTTCATGCACAGAGTATCGGGGAGAAGTTTGTTCCTGAGAGTCAAAGATCTGTGGGAGTGGCATGGGGAGGTAGGTATATATTGGGCTATTCCAGAAATTAGATGCACCCCCTAAAGAAGACATGGGATTCCCAAATATGTTCACCTATTTTTACTCTAGGAATCCCTCCCCTCCCCCCACTCAAATGGTCATTATTCTCAAAACCCAAAAGAAGACATGGGAATTCCTAAGAAAAATACCCCCCCATTTTAAGCTTGGGAATACCCAAAAAATATTGGCAAAATTGCATGTCTACTTTAGGGACACTGGGAATTCCCAATTTTTGTAAGGATTTTTTTTTTAAATGTGCAAATTCTCATTTTTTGTTGATACAATTTTGGTCTGAGAATTACCAAAATTGTTGGCAAAAATGTGCCTGTCTTCTTTGGGGACACTGGGAATTCCCAATTTTTTAAACATTTCTTCTTTTTTTTTCAAAATGGGAATTCCCAATTAAAAAAAAAAAAAAATTTTTGTAAAAAATTCACATGTCTTCTTGGGGGGGGGGGTGTCATTAATTTCTGGAAAAGCCCATTATACAATGCAGTGGTACAAACCTCTAGAGAAAAGGTTCTTAAAAACTGAATCCCCAAATGGGTCCAAGGCCTTTCCAGAACCCTTTTCAGGTCTAAAATGTTTTCTTCTAACCTTTCCAGAGCCCAGTTATATATTAAGTTTCCAGTATAGAGAACAGCTCAAGAACCATTAGGTTCGGGTACAGGGCGTTAGTCCGACACGCCGCTAGTCCGACACTCCACTAGTCTGACACGCCGCTAGTCCGAATTTGAAATGCACTACACCAGTCCGGCACGCCGCTAGTCCGAATCTTTGCCAGTCCGACGCGCCGCTAGTCCGAAAATAAAAACCACTGCGCTAGTCCGAATCTGGAAAACACTCCTTCAGCCTGACACTGCGCTAGTCTGAATCTAAAAAACACTGCGCTAGTCCGAAACTGAAAACCATTGTGCTAGTCCGAATTTGAAAAACACTGCGCTAGTCCGAATTTGAATTGGGGGAAACACTGCGCTAGTCTGATATTTGGACTAGTGCAGTGTTTTTCAGATCCAGACTAGCGCAGTGTTTTTCAGATTCGGACTAGCGCTGTAGATTTCAGTTTCGGACTAGCGCCATAGTTTTTAGCGTAGTGTCGGACTGAAGAAGTGTTTTTTAAATTCGGACTAGCGCAATGTATTTCGGATTCGGAGTAGTGGGGTGTCGGACTGAAAACTGTGTTTTCAGATTCGGACTAGCGGCGTGTCGGACTGTTGCAGTGATTTTCATTTTCGGACTAGAGCATGTTTTTTTTCGGACTAGCGCCGTGCTAATCATTTTTGGACTAACGCACCTCTAAGCATAGGGAATTTGTGTTGTCGGACTCGCGGCGTGTCGGACTAGCGGCTTGTCGGACTAGCGGCTTGTCGGAATGAGCGGTGCACCCCTTAGGTTCTACTTAGGACCATTGAGTGTGCATTGTTTTTGGCTCTGAGCGAAGCTAAAAGGGCCTAACTGATCGCAACAATTAGAGAGCCAATTCGGGCGTTGGTTTTTGTGCTAAGGATGTTTGTCTGTTTGATATTTGGTCTTGAAATTTGTTTCTAAATTTTGCTTATTTATTATTTAATCGATTGCACTCCAGGTAGATTTCAAATACTCTCGATAAAATATGATTTTTTGGTAAAAAAGCCACGATGAACGAGTTGTTTTGTGGTACCCCGTGTGTGCTAGAGATTATTTTGGTCTGTATAATTTAAGTTGCGTAAAAGTGACGGAAACCAACGGAGGGTAATTTCTTAAGATTCAGTTCAGATTCTGAAGTTATTTACTATTTCATAACTTTTCTTAACTATTTCTTTACAATTTAAATAAAGAAATAGTTGAGGAATGTCAAAAATGGTCAAGAACATGTCTGAATCTTGAATAAATCTGAACTAATGAATCGGGTAAATGAATTTCCTAGTGGACTATTTTTCCTTGCGCAAGTGCACATATTTTTGTGACCTCAATTTTTGTGCAAAAGACGGACCGAAAGTCATGAAAAATGTTCGTATTTCATCACACTCATTGTAGTTTTGTTAGAATATAGTTTTAAAAGTCAATTTAATCATATTGTGGACATGATTCTGAGGGAAAATTATATTTTCAATGAGATTTTACTTTACCCCACTTCGCAATATTGAACAATTTCCGTATTTTTCCATAGCAAAAACAGTCTAAATAAATGATGTTCCACTTTGCACAACAATTTTATACTTCAGAATATCAAAGATTGATATGTTTTCTCTTGAAAAACAACATGTTTTTTAGGCCAGGACTTCTTAAGAAATTCAAGACCAAGGTTTATTTGATCGATGTTACGTCGATGGTCCCCGATCTCGCCATGCAGCTTGCTTGTTTTATGTTTACAATCAGGAGGTCATGACCTATGGCGTATTGATCGATTCTGATCTGTTCTGATTGGATGGTCTCAAGGTCGTCACAGTTATGAATGAATAATTCACAAGGTCATGGGGGGGGGGGTGGCAGTAATAGAAAAGGTCAAAATAATGTTGGATATTATGAACATAATAATGTACATAATAATAATAATAATAATAATAATTGAATTCAAATGTGACTGAAATTAGTGGTTTCAGAAATCATTGATTGCAAGTTGCAAAGTTTCATCTTTTACTATAGGCTGTGCAATATTAATCATGAGCTAAATTTTGAGAGAAATCAAAAGGAATGGCAAGCAATCAATGACAGCAGGGGGTGGGGAAATCACTTTTTTTTTTTACTATTCCCTGATCAGAAAAAAGTTACAAAGATCAATTATTTGAACCGATGGCTGCTTTCGGAAACTAATAACAACGTAACTAGTAGGCCTATGGGCATGAAATTTGGTAGGTAGGCTACAGTCAACATTTATAGCCAAATTTTCGGAAGGTCATTTCGGGTCATCTGAGGTCAAATTAGTAAAACTACTGGATGGGCTTGAAACTTGGTGGATACAGTCGACATTGGAGTCAAATTTTTGGAAGGTCATTTCGGGGTCATTTGAGGTCAAATTAGTAAAAACTGTCATATGGGCATGAAACTTGGTAGGTTCAGTCAGCGCAAAATATGGGAATTAAGTACCTAATTTGCATAATTTATGCGTAATAAGCAAAATACCTTGTGAACAGATTATCTGGAGATCAGTATGGGGTACAGTGACGTAACTTGGTTGGGAGTAAGCGTGGCCAGATGTTCTCGACCTGATTAGATTATCAGCGCAAAATATGCTAATTAAGTACCTAATTTGCATAATTTATGCGTATTTGATGCATATCAAGCAAAAAAAACCTTGTGAACAGCTTATCTGGAGATCCGTATGGGGTACAGTGACGTAATTTGGTGGGGAGTAAGCGTGGCCAGATGTTCTCGACCTGATTAGATTTTCAGCGCAAAATATGCTAATTAAGTACCTAATTTGCATAATTTTAAATGCGTATTTGATGCATATCAAGCAAAAAACCCTTGTGAACACCTTATCTGGAGATCCGTATGGGGAACAGTGACGTAACTTGGTGAGGAGTAGCGGGGCCAGAGGTTCTCGACCTGATTAGATTTTGAGCGTAAAATATGGTAATTAAGTACCTAATTTGCATAATATATGCGTAATAAGCAAAATACCATGTGAACAGATTATCTGGAGATCCGTATGGGGTACAGTGACGTAACTTGGTGGGGAGTTGCGTGGCCAGAGGTTCTCGACCTGATTAGATTTTCAGCGCAACATACTTTATCCAATTTCGTGAGGTCAAAGGTCACATAAAAGGTCAAAGGTCAACTGAGGTCACCTAATCTTTTAATAATTAATTTTCAACTGTGCATCACATATCCAAATAACAGCTTGATCGGTCATGTAATTAAGGAAATATGACGACTTTAAGATAGTCGCTTTTTATTTAAAGTATAGCAAAGTAACACTTTCAATGAGTTATAACTCGTAAAGGAAGCATCTTTCTGTTTTGATTTATTACTTTGATGAAATAGTTCTTTGGTATTGCCAAATTTGATTGCAAATTTGTAAGGTGGGCCCCTGAACCCCGGCCATTTAAACCCAAATTTTTGGAAGGTCATTTTGGGGTCACCAGGGGTCATCTGAGGTCAAATTAGTAAAAACTGTCGTATGGGCATGAAACTTGGTGCGTACAGTCAACATTTCAAGCCAAATTTTTGGAAGGTCATTTCGGGGTCATCTGAGGTCAAATTAGTAAAAACTGTCGTATGGGCATGAAACTTGGTGGGTACAGTCAACATTTAAAGCCAAATTTTTTGGAAGGTCATTTCGGGTCACCAGGGGTCATCTGAGGTCAAATTAGTAAAAACTGTCGTATGGGCATGAAACTTGGTAGGTACAGTCAACATTTAAAACCAAATATTTGGAAGGTCATTTCGGAGTCACCATGGGTCATCTGAGGTCAAATTAGTAAAAACTGTCGTATGGGCATGAAACTTGGTAGGTACAGTCAACATTTAAAGCCAAATTTTTGGAAGGTCATTTTTGAGGCCACCAGGGGTCATCTGAGGTCAAATTAGTAAAAACTGTCATATGGGCATGAAACTTAGCACGGGGAGTACAGTCAACATTTAGAGCCAAATTCTTAGAAGGTCATTTCAGGGCCACCAGGGGTCATCTGAGGTCATATTAGTAAAAACTGTTGCATGGCCATGAAACTTGGTGGGTACAGTTACCATCAGCCAGATAATCGTGCCCAGCCGATAACCGCCAAATTAATTTACCTCTCTACCAAAAGTTATCGCAAAAGCAGGCGGTCACAAAAGCAGACGAGACTCGTGGTTCGAGAACCGCCTTGTTACCCTCTGAAATGGCCTTTCCTGTGGTGCTAAATGTGCAAAAACATCTGGACCCCACCAGGGACCCTAAAGGGGACCCCGGCCGTGCTGGGCAAGAGTTCCGCTTCGCTATGCTTAGCAAGTTCAGGATTTTTTGGGTCAGCTTGTGACATCTCTGACTGTTGTATTTAGTCTGAAACTTGGTGGGTAGTCACCAATTAGAGCCAAATCCTTATTCAGACTAACACTATTCTTGACATAGGCCTATTTTGATACATTTTGATTAGTGTAGACCCATTTGGACCCTTTTCCATCCAATTCCACCCGTTTCGATCCATGTGGCTAAATAGTAATTCCCAAAATTGATTGATGTATCATTGTATGCTCTGCAAATGAGATAGCTACCAACCGACCAGATGTACCCATTGAATGTAATATGTCACATATACTCAAATGTTTTCACCTGTTGCACATTCGACTTTCACTGTCACCATAAAGCACAGAGCCACAGCACCATTGGTGCTCTTGTTTATTCATATTTGGTAGAAGTGAAGATAATTTTCTTTCTTTGTTTCCTTGGCTGAAATATTACTCTGTCTTTATGCATGATAAAAACAAGGACCGTTGGTAACCGTAGCGGTCGCTGCGGGACAAGGAATTCAATTTTGCAGTTATGGTGTCTTTGAAGCAGGTTTAAGTTTGACCCCTATTTTGACCTGTAACCCCTCTGTGAGCTTAACCTTTGAGGGCGCTCATCTTAAAATAATGCCAGAAAGGGTATTTCCATCCACACTAAAAAAAAATCAAAATTTGAAAAATTGTGTTCGGAACCAATTTCGGACACTTTTGATGTCCAAACGATTTTCGGAAAAAAGCGGCTTGACATCAAAAGTGTTGGGAAACGATTTCGGACACTTTTGATGTCCAAACGATTTTCGGGAAAAAGCGCCTTGACATCAAAAGTGTTCGGAACCCGATTTCGGACACATTTGATGTCCAAACGATTTTCAGGGAAAAAAGCGTCTTGACATCAAAAGTGTTCGGACACCGATTCCGGACACTTTTGATGTCCAAACGATTTTCGGGAAAAAGCATCTTGACATCAAAAGTGTTTGGACACCGATTCCAGACACTTTTGATGTCGAAACGATTTTCGGGAAAAAAGCGTCTTGACATCAAAAGTGTTCGGAAACCGATTTCGGACACTTTTGATGTGCAAACGATTTTCGGGAAAAAGCGCCTTGACATTAAAAGTGTTCGAAACGAATTTCGACACTTTTGATGTCCAAACGATTTCGGGAAAAAGCGTCTTGACATCAAAAGTGTTCGAAACCGATTTCGACACTTTTGATGTCAAAACAATTTTCGGAAAAAGCGCCTTGACATCGAAAGTGTTCGAAACCGATTTCGACACTTTTGATGTCCAAACAATTTTCGAAAAAAGCAGCTTGACATCGCAAGTGTTCGAAACCGATTTGGACACTTTTGATGTCCACACGATTTTCAGGAAAAAGCGCCTTGACATCAAAAGTGTTAAATCCCTAATTTCCTTAATTCTTGTCAATTTCCTTAATTCACCTGAATTTCCCTCAATTTCCTTAATTCTCTTCAATTTCCTTAACTTCCCTCAATGTTCCCAATTTCCCCTCATTTTCCCAAATTTCCCTTAATATCCCTCTATTTTCCCAAATTTCCCTTAATTCTTGTCAATTTCCCTTAACCCCAACCCTACCCGTGGTTTTTGTGCTATCGGAAGGGAAAGAAGGAACGAAAATGGAGAGAAGATGAAGAAGAAAGTCACTTGGCACCCCCGGGATTCGAACCTGGGACC
This sequence comes from Amphiura filiformis, assembly GCF_039555335.1. Taxonomy (NCBI): domain Eukaryota; kingdom Metazoa; phylum Echinodermata; class Ophiuroidea; order Amphilepidida; family Amphiuridae; genus Amphiura; species Amphiura filiformis. The sequence goes on from NC_092635.1 coordinate 33,365,536, forward strand.
CCTCGCATGCCACGCAGAAGATCACCAGCATGTAACTACACGGGTGACGTTGGCCCGGCCAACGATTCCCTGGGTATATATGACTTGGTCTGATTGCGTCATCAAGTCCTGTGGAATGCATGCACGCAGAGCGTTTTTAATAGTGAGCTTTAGTGAGTCCTAGTTCTGTTAGGGTTAAGAAGGCATATAGGGAAAACATGCATGCAGCTTAACCCTAACCCTACCCGTGGTTTTTGTGCTATCGGAAGGGAAAGAAGGAACGAAAAAGGAGAGAAGATGAAGAAGAAAGTCACTTGGCACCCCCGGGATTCGAACCTGGGACCCCTCGCATGCCACGCAGAAGATCACCAGCATGTAGCTACACGGGTGACGTTGGCCCGGCCTATGTTTCCCGAGGCGGCGACCACCGGGTTTGATTCTGTTACCCAGCACGGTGGAATGCATGCACGCAGAGCGTTTTTAATAGTGAGCTTTAGTGAGTCCTAGTTCTGTTAGGGTTAATTCACCTGAATTTCCCTGAATTTCCCTTAATTCTCTTCAATTTCCCTTAACTTCCCTCAATTTCCCTTAATTCACTTGAATTTCCCTCAAATTCCCTTAATTCTCTTCAATTTCCTTAACTTCCCTCAATGTTCCCAATTTTCCTCAATTTCCCTCATTTTCCCAAATTTCCTTAACTTCCCTCTATTTTCCCAAATTTTCCTTAATTCTTGTCAATTTCCTTAATTCACCTGAATTTCCCTCAATTTCCCTTAATTCTCTTCAATTTTCCCAAATTTCCCTTAATTCCCCTAATTTTCCCCAATTTCCTTAATTGCCCACAATTAATTCACCTGAATTCACCTGAATTTCCCTTAATTTCCCCAAAATTACCCTTAATTTCCCCCATTCCCCTCAATTTCCCTCATTTTCCCCACTTTTCCCAAATTTCCCTTAATTGCCCTATAGGCCCTCTCCCTCACCAAGTACCATAGCCATGCGACAAACGATGTTGATGCAAATAATGCCAGAAGAGTATTTGCATCCAAAAAATCTAAATTTCAAAAATGCAGAAAATTGTTGAAAATCGTGTAATGCCCCTTTAATGACCTAATTAGCATATTTCGTGACGAAACTCTTTCCCGGTATAGGCCCTCCCCCTCACCAAGTACCATAGCCATGCGACACACGATGTTGACGTAACAGCATTTTTTAGCGCTTTGTTACTAACGGACGGACTAACGACGGACTAACGGACGGACTAACGGACGGACTAACGGAGAGACATGGTGACTTATAGAGCCGCTACCGGCAGCTAAAAATGAAATTTGGGGTTATGAAATTGCCACCATTGGGTCGAGGAGCATAGCCAGCCTTTTAGTGTGTGTGATGTGAGGATGTGTTTGCCGCCAAACGAGGACATATCCCATTTGTCAAATTTGTTGGTCCATTTTAGTCCTTCTAATGACACTTTGCCATCTCCATTGTATCCTTGAAAAATTCCTGTGGGGGACAATTTGCCACCCCCCTCCCCCAATCCCTGTGGCTATGCCACCACTTGGGTCGTAATTTAGAATTCCAAGGTCAAAGTTTATGCAGGGGACAGGGGAAAAATTCAAAACATCACCCAAAATGTTCTTCTGGTCATATTAAGGGGTCAGTATGTTTGACTTACCCCCAACTTATCGTTCCAAGGACATGAGTAAAAAAGGTCAAAGGTTAAATTTGGCAATCCGAAAGAGTCAAAACAGAAAAGGAAATGATCTAACACAGTTGGTCCTTTTATGGCAACTCAATTAATAATGCATAGTTTGCTTGAAGTAGGTAGGTCACCACTAATAGGACCAAGATAACAAGGCAATAAATCCATTCTAGATAGGCTTATATGAAAGAGTAAAACATTTTGATTTTGAGACTGGTCACTTTTTATGCTTACTCCATAATGATAGGTCGAGATAAGTCATCAATGGATCCTTTAATTGATTGCTTTGCTAGATTGATCAGTTGATTGACTGACTGACTGACTCGATTCTTATTTCGTTCAGCTTTCCAGATCTGTGTGAAAACCATCGAAGACAAAACCATCATGCTAGATGTTCGAGCAACCAACACCATCCGAGATATCAAGAACAAGATCCGTGACAAAGAGGGCCTTAAACCTGAATACCAACAACTGATGCACATGGGGAAGCCTCTACGAGATGAGAGTGCAACCTTATTGAATCTGAGCATAGGCAAAGATGCTAATTTGCACCTGTTCAAGAGGACTTTGGGAGGAGCCCGTCACTTCAATTAGCCGAGCCAGTAAGTATATGAATATTTGAGCACTTGTGCCAGCATTGTGGGGTACTGTGTAAGCTGCAGCAATATCTTGTGGGGTACAACTTCTTTGTGGGGTATGAATCATGGATCTCATAAAGAAAAAATAGCTTATAGGACCCCATAAGGCCTAAAACGTGCAGAAATGCTATTTTTAGAGGTGGGTCTGTGTGAAAAAACGTTCCCCACACACTATTGGTGGTACGTTTTTGGTACCCCACAAGAATGGTGTGAAAGAAATATACCCCATAAAGAACCACTGGCCTATTTTATACACACATATTGCTGGACCCCACAAGAATCCCGGTGTAAGGGGGGTGTGCCCCAGTGTGTGTGTGTGGGTGAGGTGGAGGGGTGTCGTGTTTCTGGGCATGTGCACATCCCACTTTCAAACATTAATTTTGAAATGTACACACAATGGTGGGTTGTCGGGGAGTATGACCTAGCAGTGTTTGCACTCAAATATATTGAGGCCAATAAAGCCAAATTTATAGCCAACACTAAAGAGGAGTGGTATGGACTCTCAAGGCTTGATGGGGAGTCATTTCTGCCACATTTCTGGGAAAACACCCGAAATTTTTCTTTTTTTATATATGTTATTGGTCTCAACTTAAGGGGGTACTACACCCCTGGCCAATTTTTTGCCTATTTTTGCATTTTTCTCCAAAATTATAGCACATTGGTGACAAGTAAGATATTTATATTATAGGGGCAAGGACTACAACTACTGTACTGAAAATTCAGCAACTCAAAGCAAGTAGTTATTGATTTATTGATCAAATAATGGTTTTCCTCATTTTGACTGTAACTCCACAACTGTTGTCTGTGCTGAAATAAAATTTCCAGTGCAGTAGTTGTAGTCCTGCCCCTATAATATACATATCTTACTTATCCCCAATGCGCTATAATTTTTGAAAAAAATGCAAAAATAGGCACAAAATTGGGCAGGGGTGTAGTACCCCCTTAAGAGCTGCAAGACCTATGGAAATGTACATGCCATTATTGACTTCCTTGACCCAGTTCCTGTCAGATCAATATATCAAAAACAAAGTACACTACAGAGTTTTAGTTACATGGCTAAAACTGGACAAATATGGCTCCAGCCATCACACTAGCTAACCATAAAGGCCCATTCAGTGTTTTGCTCTTTCAGACAATCATACTCAAAATTCAGTGTTTTGCACCTTTGGTAGTAGCATAGATAGGCTAACATAGTGGTTAAGCCAACAGCTGTGTATTAAAGGCAAAATACAACATTTTACATGAAAATATAATTTCTCTACTTTTAAAAGTACAGAAATTAGCTGCATGTATTTGAATGGGGCTTCAACTTTGTCAATAATGCTATTTTCCTCTTTTTTCTGCTGTTTTACTCTTCTTTGTTTTGCCAAATTTGTATTTCAAAAATATCAAATGACAATATTTATGACTTATACTTCACTTACAAATTTTAATTTTTTTTATATTCTTTTTTTTATATTGATAGTACTTACATGTATCTGGGCTTCCATCATGACAACTCTGTCTTTGCTAACCTGATGTCACTGATCTTGATAGTGGTAATAGTGGTATATTGATGACTGTACCATCCATATCTTCTCTTTTCAGGTGTGGATATCCATGTTGCTGTTGAATGGGACCTGATGGAAATAAAACAGGAACTTTCAATATTATCAATGTTGAATTTGCTTTGTACAAAAGTATTGGACCTTCTCAAATTACATTTTCAGCTTTTCTGATTTATAAAGCCTTAATAAAAAATCTTCTGTAGCAGAGTTTGGAAATTACCACTGAACTATTGCATCTAGGGAAGGATAACCATGGAAGACAAAATTGGACAAGTTTAAGTTAGCTAATGGGTGGTTCTGTCTTCCCTTAGAATCCCAAAATTCATGCTTCCCTAAAAGAAAATGGATTTGCATGAAATGTGTAAAGTAGGAACCAGCTTCCTTAATGTTTGTGTGTTTTATTACCTATACAATGTAGTATGACCATTAGTCACCATTGCCCAGGCAGGGAAGAATTACTGACCAAACTCTTCCTGATTTCCCTCAAAATAATTATTTTTGGGATGGCACTGGGTTAAAGCCAGGGACTGTTCCATGTATGCTAATTGCTCTATGTACCCGTTTTAATTCTTCCCTAAATGATACTACATGTAGATGAATTCACCTATACCCTGTAGAGCAGGCACTGTCAGCCAGTGACTATCTTATCAATTTAATTCCAAAAAATAGTCATAAAACATGAAAGTTATACACTTTTCCCTTCAATCAGTTCATTTTATTTCAATCTTCCTTGAATCATATTGATTTCTTCTTTTTTTTTAAATATTTTTTAAAACACAAAATTCTTTCCCGAAGGGGTAAAATTATTCCCTCCCCTTTGGGGGCAAATAGACATCCCTGGAACTTCAGATGTTAACCAATAATGACCCATTTTCAAATTATTGAGTCAATGCCATCAACACCTGCTATTATGTGCCTTTAAATAGACACCCTACTTTGAAAAACTACAATGTTTACAAATAAACAGACTTTTTCACCAGGTTCGCCGTCGCGAATAATAAAGATAAGCAGAAAAAGTAAACCCGCCAAAGAATTGAACCCAGGACCTCAGGTTTACAAGACCTTAGACTATGCCATAGTCGAATTTTATTAAAAATATGTTATTATTAGTCATGATGAACCCATTTCGTTGAACTCAAAATTATACTGATGTTTATTAAAATTAAAGTATTCAATAGTAAAATGGTCATAAAGAGTTAAAAATGTCAGATGATTAGTAACAATAAAAGTAATTGAATGCAACATTATCTTGCATAATTATAATGGCTCACTTTAATACTGAACAATTCTGATTTTGGAATCTACCAGTTTATTGATAGCGAACCCCGAAAAATTCGACTATGGACTTTGAATTGTAAGCAGAACTTTACCCCTGGACTTTGCGCCTAAAACACACTGTCAAGCATACTTGTTTATCAGTCCATTAACCACAAGTACACGCTAGATGTTTGATGAGAGATTAACTTTCGCGTCAAAACAAAAGCGCCGCAAATACCACAGACAGTTGTGTACGGTGTAGTTAATGGTAATGGCGCTGGCCCAGAAGATTTAAACCATAGCGAGATATGGGCGACCAATCACAAGGCAGATCCATTTAAAGATGCATTACATCATGGTTAATTTTAGTTAGGCCAGAAATTGGCCTAACTCTCCATAGAGTCCCGTGTTTAAAATCTTAACCGCAAGGCAAAGTCAGTAGTCTACTTGGGAAGCTAACAAAGAGAGGGAGTAGGGTGACTGAAAAGATCAGATGTGAAAATCTATCAATTGTGCACACATTAATTAAATCAGCGTTTTAAGCTTAAATACAATATCCAGAGTATGCACAATGGGCAAGTGGACTACGGGGTAGTCTAACAAGACCTGTGTCTTAACCACTTGGCCATGGGAGCTTTCTGATTAGGCTGGTTGAAATTCGAACCTATAAGCAGTCACTTAAACTTATATCTCCTCCTCCCCTGCAGGGATAAGTTTAAGTGACCACTTATAGGTTCAAATTTCAACCAGCCTATTCATGAAGCTACCGTGGCCAAGTGGTTAAGACACAGGTCTTGTAAACCTGAGGTCCTGGGTTCAATTCCCAGTCGGGATCACTGTTTCTCTTTGTCTTCTTTATTATTTGAGATGGTGAACCTGGTGATAAATTCTGTTTATAATTATTTCTATAATTCCTGTTGATCTTATTATTTTCTTTATTATTGATAAATGAGTTTTACCTATATCTCAAATTGACAAAAATGGATATATCAGATTTTACACCTGAACTCTTCATGTATACCCAGGGTATACTGTGCTGCAAATATGGCTCTCATTTTCAGGCAAAATATCTGTGCCTCAGTATAAAAATGGGTAAAATTTTCTTGGAAAATTGGTAAAATGGGTCCACTTTCTCGGACATGGGAGGCGCATCCCTACTGAACCATCATGCCACCCTCAGGGTCTTAGGCAAGATTTGAAGGTTTGGGTGTGTAAATTCAAAAAAACTGGGTGTGTAAATTTAAGATTTGTGTACAAAGTAAAGTATAGCCCATGTGGGCAAAAACTGGGTGTGTATTTTACAAATTTGGGTGTGTAAAACACTCCCTACATGGCTGACTGCCTAAGCCCTTGGCCACCGTATTCCAGTGTTGATACAAGGGTTCCAGGACAGCTCAAGAGAAACTGGTAGAACCTTCATTGTAGCCTTTGCAGAACCATTTTTGGTTCTTCATAGAACCATTGAAGGTTTCAGATACAGGAGAGCTCAAGAACTTTTTTAGATTCTAATCCTTTTTCTAAGAGTGTATACGCAGTACCAAAACACATAATTCTGAAAAACGAAGACAATTTAATATAAGGCTAATAAAAAATTCTATGTCTCAAAGAGCTTCAAAGCACCAGTGTGCATTCATTTTTCTTAGTACGTTCATTTCATCTGAAATGGCAACTTCATTTTTTGTTTTTTGTTTTTAAAATCATGAAATACTGAGTAATATTGCTGTAAAATATGCCACTGTATGCAGGGCTATCAGATCCCGTAACATGATAACATCTCCTTTAAAATTAGAAAAAAATATCTGCTCAAAGTAATTTTTTTAAAATAATTTACTTGATTTGATTATCTTTATAAAAAAAAAGCATTCCGCATCCTTTTTGAAACTGCCTGAAAGATCGTTGGGGACCGCATAATAAGATGAAACGCCAGATATAATGATGGTCAAATGACTCGGTAATATGTTTCTAATATCGTGTTTATATCGAGTGCTGATTTAGGTCAAAGGTTATGATTTCATACAAGCTGTGTTTAACTACTGGTACGTGATTGGTTAATCGCCTAATTGAGTTACGGGCGCACAACACTACATCCCTCTCATCTTTTGGAGATGCACAATATAATGATAATGTTTACCAGTACACACAAATATCATACAAATTGATTTACTAATCATGTAGATGATATGACGATGATCTGTATGAATGAATGATATGTGTAGAAAGCATGACATGTATGAAGTAATGCATAATGAATGAATATGAGAATGACATGTACATAATTAAGATAACTGGTAATTCACAATAAAATTGTTTGCAAACAACATAGTGAAATGTGTGTTTCTCAAAAGTGTCAATTCTCTGATTCACATGTAGTTCATATCAGCTGGAACAGTTACACATGCCAAGTGATTTGGATCAATTACAAAAATAGCTTTGCGCTAAAAGTTTTCTGATCATACTTGAAACATTTTTTTTTAACTGGAAACTTGCAAAAACTAACTGAGCCTCTTTCAATGAGACATTTGTTCTGAACTATCTCCTGGAGTTCAAAATGTTTAACAAAACTGCTCAGTCATTAACTTCAAAACTTGAACTGAAATTTTCATACCGACTTTCAACCTTTTGAAGTGACCAAATTCTTTATGCTGGCTTAGCACAAAAAGGTTCATTAGTCAACTTAGTATAAAAGTTCTTAAGTCTATTTCTTGTATAAAGTCAGCTTAATAGTCTTTCCTTGGTTTAACAGTATAAGTACCCAAGTTTGCTCAGTGCAAAAAGTTCTTAAGTCAATTTAGATTATTGATACAATAACCAACTTTACTGGTACTCAACTGTTTGACTTTGTATACACATGTAAACACATTTTTACACAATCTTTTTGGACTATTGATTTTTTTCTTTGAGGTTGTTCTAAGTAGTCCATTTATATTTGTGGCAACAAATGTCACTATGTCACTATTCCTCACAAAATCTTGCAAATGCTTGGGTGGATGACGGATGCGCTGACTGCGTCGTTCAATCGGGTGTTGCGGATCAAGTGGTGCATTTGGTGGATCAACTGGTATTTCAATGTTGTCGATGTCTTCATCATCAGGTGACATGTAATGTTTCAGGACTTTGAAGAAGGTTGCGTTTCTGGTTACTTTCTTGTTCTTTCTTGTCCTTTCGTTCAGCGGTGACCATGCTACCTTTGATTTCAGTGACTTGATACGGGTCTGGATCATAAGGCGAGGTTTCATTGCTAATATGTCCTTCTCGTCTCAGGAGGACCATGTCACTGATACCGATTAGTACAGGTTTAGCGCGTCTCTTTGAGTCAGCGTGTTGCTTCATGCGCTCTTTCTGGTGTTTGTCATGCTGACGCGTAGTGTCATCGCTAGCTTTAGGCTGTGCTGGAAATTCTGGTAAGCGTGTTCTTGCTGTGTGTCGTAGGAGCAATGACGATGGCGATGCGCCAGTTGTAGGATGGGGGGTTGCTCTGTAGTTGCGAAGAAACTCATTGAGTGCTTGTTGACTGCTTTTCTGCTCTGTGTGCGCTGTCTGGTGTACTTTCTTGAGTGATCTCATCAGTCTTTCAGCGATGAGATTAGCTTGTGGCCATCTGGGCATTATCTTGCGGTGTTGAAATCCCATGTGTTGCGCAAACTTGGCAAAGTCATCACTGTTAAAAGGCGGGCCATTGTCGGTGCGCAAGACCTCTGGGATGCCAAACATTGCAAAAATCTTATCTAGTTTAGGGATCACTGCCTTTGCTGATGTTGAGCTCACTGGTTCCACTACAGGAAAGCGACTGTAGTCATCAATGACTACAAGCAGGTAGCCTTTGTTCTGTCCTATTTCTTTAAAGTCTGTGCTTAGGTGTGTCCATGGAGCAGTTGGTAATTCAGACATGTGTACTTCTTCATGACTGTTGTCTATGTGTGTTGCTTGACACGGTATGCATTTTGCAATGGTTTCCTCAACTTTCTTGTCTATCCCCGGAAACCATACTTTCTGTCGAAGTAGCTGCTTTGTTTTGACCACTCCCAAATGGCCTTTGTGTGCTAGGTCGATGACCTTTTGGCGCAGCGATTGAGGTACTATGAATATGATCCTATCATTGCGAAGTAAGACATCATATGAGGTTTCTGTGATCTCATCTCTTACGCGATTTAGAAGGGTCAGCTCTGTCTTGACATCCCCTGTTGCATCGGCGATTTCTTTCTGCCATGAGTTAGAGCGGTGTGCCTGCTTACATCGCTGTAGAGTTTCGTCTGTTTCAATAGCTTCTTGAATGTCTTTCAAACTCACAGACTCAGGAATGGCACTATTAAGAATAAAGTTAACATGTTCGTCTGTGTCCATTTCTGGTGCGGTGCTGGAGAGTGGATGGCGAGATAGGTAATCTGCTGGATTATTCTTACCAGGGCGGTATACAACTTCATAAGTGTATTGCTGTAGTTTCAAGATAAGCTTCTCAACGCGGCAAGGCGGTTTAGAGTGTACACTGTACATTGTTAAATAGCGGTACCAGTGGTTTGTGGTCAGTCACAATATGTAAATTCACTACCGTATAAGTACAAGTGGAAATGCTGACAGCCCCATGCTGCTGCTAAGGCTTCGCGTTCCGTTTGCGAATAACGTTGTTCAACCTCGGTCAGCGACCGGCAGGCTAGGGAGACTAGAGTTGATGCATTATTAGTGTCATCAAGTTGCACGAGCATTGCGCAAAGTCCCACTGGGCTCGCGTCAACAACCACCTCTGTGCGTGCCTGTGGATTAAAGTAGGCCATATTGCAATGTTCCCCAATAAATACGAACATCATTAAAAGTTATAAGAGATCTTTCATTCCGTACTACGGCCCAATCGAGAATATGATTTTTAATATGGGTAGGTTTATCTACAAGTTGCAAGAGTTGGAAGTCGGATAACACAGCATTAACACGTTTCACACAAGATTCACCAGGCTCATCGAAGGGCAGGTTAAAGTCACCAATGAATGACAAATCACTGTTTGAATCCGCATACGAGGAAAGCATATCGACAAAGTCGCACATAAAACCATTAAAAGTTACATTCTTCTTCTTGGTATGATGGATTCTATATAAACAAATGCATGTAACTGAAAGTTGGTTAGCACACAACTTCATTTCAACACTTTCAAAGGAAGAGTAGTTCAACAGAGTAAATTTGACATATCTGGACATAAGTTGGATCTAATGATGAAAGCAATTCCGACTCTTTTTCTGCAACGTGCGAAAGAGTAAAACTTGTAACCATGTGGGGTCATTGTACTTTCATATGCCTCATCACCTTCAGTGTATAGCCACATTTCAGTTAACATTAAGATGTCTAGGTCATTATCAAGGACAATTTCAGAAATGTCAGTAGCTACTTCGCGACATGATTGAGTATTAAAACACATCCATTTCAGATGATCACAATTAATTTCCATAGGCTTACCATTTTGCGGTGTTAACGTTTACGTGGTAGGCCAGTGCCAATTTCTAGCGATCGAAGTTTGGAAGCCAAATCTTTAGTCAAGCATGCAGGTTGAATAGCGATCAATTGATCACGATTGTATGATATTCGTTGATCACGATCAAAGATGGATGTCAAATTACCCGGCCTTGGTTTCAAACTTATTCCTCTCTTATTAAATTATACGGGTGTTTTTATTTCAATAAAATCTTCGTTTATAGGGTTAGTTTGACATATTTTTGACATCCTAGACTAGTTTAGGGTCATTTTTGAAAGTCAATCACGTGACTTGAGTATATGAGTGCCCCCCCCCCCAGGTCATTAACACATTGACATATTTATACAGTTACCGGACTGCAGTTCATGGCATGTGTGGTCCCGGTGTGGTAAGCTTACTACTTACTTCAATATCATGTGTCATGCTAGCCCGAAACATCATGGCCCTAGTTGTTCCTTCCTCACAACGGAGGACAGTGGAAATCGTAGTGACGGAGGTGTGAGTACCTCGGGCTAGTGTCATGCTTTCAATCATATGTCAATCCTGCGCAAGTACACAATAAGCAAAACAGTCTCGGACTATGCGTTCATGGGCATGCAATGCGGGATGCGCATATGCGCTGCACTGTCAATGATTTACAAACGTCGGCAAAGTTCTTCCAAGCTGGTGTCCACTCCACACCCAAGGTCAAGGACAATACATTTGTACAATACAAGCATGACAAGGAACTGGTGGTCCCAATTTTGAACCTGTTTTGAGCCATACCACTTACCAGCCATACAGCAGTTCACTAAATACAGCCGTATGCAATTAGGTACGACAGCTCGTCACCTTAAACTTTCGACCAATCGACTTCTCCCGGAAACTAATGAATTTCATTGATAAAACATATACCGTAAAACCCCGTCTACAAGGATATACCTAAGAAACGCCCTCAATAAAATTGGTTGCTTTTTGTATTTGGAGTTTGAGCAAATATAATTATACTGGCACTGGGTGGCTATGCATTCCATCTAAGTATGTTGTAACACCAATCAATTGTATTGACATAATAACGACTGTTTCGTATATCAGGATCGTATAGCTCAATTGATAGAGCGTCAGACTTTGGAACTGAAGAGAGCATGGTCCGGGCACCGGTTCCGTTTTTTCATTCTCGTTTAATTTTAACTTTTGACATGTTCTTTTTATCTTTCTTCAAATCTACCTTTCTACTTTTAATTGTAGGTGTTTTTTTGTTTGGTTTTTTTTTTTTTTTTTTAGTTTTTTTTATAGTTTTTTTTAGTAATTTTGTGGTTTTATAGAAACTAGTAAAAGCATTTATTCTAAATAATAGCGAGACCCACGGTTAGAAAGATGTGTTGTAACTACTTGTCTGTCCTCGTCTTTGCAATAAAAACCTATGTTGCACCTTTGTGCCATCCCAATTCTTGAGGAATGGTAGGTATGGTGCGTTTTTGGCTTAAGCACGATTTTGTTTCTACTTATGTGCATAAGTGTGTCATCAAAAAGACCGGCCACCACCGTGGCCGCGTCTCTTTTTAGACTAGCTTTCTTGCGGCCAGAACGGTCGACAATGGCAACTCAGGAGGGTGAAAGTGCATAGGAACAATGCCGGAAACTACGTCACTCTATTGTTCGACTTAAACTACATCATTTTTAACGCATGCGTGTTCGTTAATACAGCTTTAGTCTCCTCCACCTTCTCAACATGGTACGTGGAATGTCTGGAATCACACTGACGGCGGAGGAGAATACTAGCTGGTCAGTTTAATTTTATCAAGCATATAATACCTAAACAATCACCGTCATTTGATCGATTTACTACAGAATATAATTGATTATTCAAAATATAATTTTAATATTGTAAACATGTTAACTTATATATTTGTGTACTAAAGTATAAGGACACGTGAATAAAATCATGTCGAAGACAAAATGGCCGCTAATCCGCCTATTGTCTAGACTTAAACTACATCTTCCGGTTTGTTACGTAATACTAGGATGCCCATCCCTTTGTATCGATCCCTGGGCAACTGCGTTCTCATCGTGGGGGTTGTCCCTATCCCTGCGAAGGTAGTAACCTTCCCCTACGACTAGCCCGCTGTTGCCATAATGAGTCTGTTTATAGTGAGCCAGATTATACGGTATTTAGCGTATACACCTATCCGACTTCGCCATTACTGCGGTGTCCCCGATGTAAAACTGCGGTGTCCCGAGGTCGGGGGTTCTATCCATTATTTATTGTGTGCTATACAGAATTGTACCCGGGAATTGTACACAACAGTGATATTCAATACACAATCATGAGTATTGAATTACGAATTAAATCTCCCGCTCTGGTACATCTGTGTTGCCGTCAATAGAGGGCCAAATACAGTAAACGCTTCTCGGATTGGTGTATAAGTACATCTTATACGGTATTGATCGCCACTATAAACAGACCAATAGCGCTATTTGCCGCACGTATTATACGGAACTGATATCCTTCGAAATCGATGGATATTGCAGTATATCCATTCCGTATACGGCCACTATAAACAGACAGGGATTAACGATACCGTTATTCAAGGAAGTGGAGCAGGGTTATATAGGCCTAATTAGCACATATTTGTCAGTTTAATAACACATAACCTACACATATGGTACGGTACTGCAGCAATAATGTTAAAAAATGGCCGGTATCGTTTCGACGGCAAACTATTTGAAAATGGCACTATATTTGTGTCTCCCACATTGCACTGCGGTGACCTCGAACACGCTGAGTTCAACCACCTCGGATTCAGAATAGCGCTATTGGTCGCCACTATTCGCTACTTGCACGGTTCCGCCATTATGCACTATGTGCGGGGAGAGCCTCGAACTGGCAGCATACATGAATGGGAATTGAACTAGTCATAACGTTCTGTGTAAGGTTACATAATTCTTCCTTTCATGTATGCTGCCAGTTCGAGGCTCTCCCGCACATAGTGCATAATGGCGGAACCGTGCAAGTAGCGAATAAACAGCTGAGATAACGGATAAGTGACATTCCAGCCTAATCCCATATACGTATAAGGATACCGTATAAATACCGTATACCACTATAAACACGCTCAATGACGCATTCCAACCGCAAGAAGCCCGCACAAGAACACTTTCATCGTGCTGGAAAATATATGAAGCAAATCTAATCTAACCCTCGTTTCAAGTTTTCTGTTTTGGGAGTTCTATTGTTCAGAAACGAAAACGCAAGGGATTAAGTAGGATGGTGTGTAAGTTGACTTCATTGTTACGTTTGGGGTATCATGCTTCTCATTTGAAGAGGTAATAATAGGTGCTGTCAATCACACTTATGTCAATAAAGGTTGGATAAGTCAATTATATGCAACACTGGCGTCTCAAGTGGGCAATCTTACTCACTCTTACTTTTAAAAAAAAGTACCCCTGCCTCTTCTCTGAATTATATTGGATGTTGTATTTCCTTTACCCTTCTCTCCCTCTCACTGTTTTAGCAGTAGGCCTATGATCAACGTGGAAAAATCAAAATAAACGGAATAAACTCCTCCCTGCTCTGCTCGCCCCCTCTCTTCTCTCGATCTCCTCTCCTCTCCTCTCCTCTCCTCCACCAGATCATCTCCTCGTCTAGCATCCCCACTCTCTCATATAATATACATTTAAAATATATTTTGAGTCTGGCAATTTTGCCTGAAGCAATTATCAGATTACCAATTCCAATGAAAGAAATCCTATTAGTTTCACTTCAACGCACTTCTCTGGTGTTGCATATTACCAAGTTTTAAGGTGTATTTGGGACGAAAACAATTCCCCGTTTAATCGCTACATAATCATAATATAACCGATTTTTGCGCGATTGCACGAACAAGTACGTAATTCTTGGCAACACTGATTACTCGTGTTAATGTATATATTTCTACGTTGGGCAATGTTCACAATCTACTCCCGCTTAGGCTGGAGTACCTATACACCTATCCGACTTCGCCATTACTGCGGTGTCCCCGATGTAAAACTGCGGTGTCCCGAGGTCGGGGGTTCCATCCATTATTTATTGTGTGCTATACAGATTTGTACCCGGGAATTGTACACAACAGTGATATTCAATACACAATCATGAGTATTGAATTACGAATTAAATCTCCCGCTCTGGTACATCTGTGTTGCCGTCAATAGAGGGCCAAATACAGTAAACGCTTCTCGGATTGGTGTATACACCCAACGCAAGTCAATTGAAGCCGTACAATTTATCGCGAATTTACGACCGTAAAATTTAGACACTTCTTTTGTCTAGATTAGCATCAACCCTCTCATCTCACTTTTTCATGCCAGAAATTAACATAACTCCCGAAACCGAAACAGAAGTTATCTTCGTTCAACTTTTCTGTAGTCAACAAAAGACTAGAATAAAAGGATTGTTCACACGTACCATGCTTACACTTCAAAATAACAATGAGATCCGAAACCGAAACCGGAAACCGAAACAGAAACAGAAAAGATGAAAGGACCCTAAGCATTTTAATGTTGTATACAAGAACCTGTTCCAACTTACTGCAGGGGTGTTCAATTTAGTTAATACTCTTGGTCCTTTTTACGAACTTAATATATGCATCTTCTACCCCTCGCCAGAATGAAAGACTTGTGATGAAATCAAAATGAATATTGTTCTGTTGGCACAATTGCAGTTTTTTCAATAAAAAAAATAGATGAGGAATAATAATTATTCCATATTTGAATCTATTGTCCTATCAAGAATAGAGTGTCTTCAAAAACTTCAATCAATTCATCTGACAAAGGAAACTATTCTGGTCATTCAATTTTGTTTCGCTTGCACCTGTTATATCACAGGCGTTGGTAGAGAAGGCACACTTCTCTTGTCTTCACCGAAGTAGTGATGTAAACACTAACATGATTAATTACCATAGCAATGGACATACACTATTTTTTGTTCCACTTGAACCCATACTCATAGGCTATTCGCTGTCGATGTGACGTAATTATCGGATTAACTACCATAGCAATTGATGAATACAATTTCGAATATATAGCCCTGCACTTCATCGTTCACGTGGCACCTATGCATTGAACCATAGTTGTCAAAGAAATGCTAATCACTCGCCATGTAAGATTAGTATTTATGAAAAGAGTGGTATTCAATCTATGTTTGGTGACATACGCGGGTGATATAGTGCAATCTGCTTGATGGTAGTTATTGCGATTATTACGTCACTTCGACAGCGAATAGAGGTTATCCGTGTTCTATAAGCTGCATATCCTACCAGCGACTCCTATACCTTGTTTAGGACTTTCAAAGAAGTACCTGCATGTGCGACCATGACTATTTCAAAATAGCCCGCCAAAGTCATGCAGGTATCTCCGAGGTCGTGCATTGAATTAGTTTGAATGAGGAATACTACGGGAACCAGCGCCTTTTGTTAGAAGTCACGCATGAGTAAAGTGGATAACCTCTATTGTAGTATAGACGAATCCAACAAGCCAAGTGATGGTCAGAATTTATTCGGCCATTATACGCTGGCGAAGTTACGTAATTAATCGGATTAATTACCATAGCAATAGGTGAAAACAATTTTGAACATATCGCGCTGCGCTACAAGCAGGTTACACTCATCACCTGTGTATGTCTGCAATCATAGATTGAATACAATACTGGTCTTTTCAAAGATACTAATCTTACAGGTGCAGCATGATATGGTTCAAAGAGGTACCGCCTGAACGTATCAGTGTAGCGCGGTATATTCAAAAATAGTTTTCACCTATTGCTATGGTAGTTAATCCGATCATTACCACATCTATGACAATGACAAAGGTGAATTATGATGATTTTTACGATCGTCCGGATGAGCAAATCACTGAATGGGTCTTTAGTTCCCTCCTCTCCTTATCCTGCCAATATTATATGAATCAAAGAAAAATAAAGAAAAAATAAAATTAAACAAGAAAAAAAAGACAAAGAAAACAAAGAAAAGAAACAATAAAAGAAAAACAATAGAATAAATTAAACTAAATATGAAAAAAAAAAAAATCACGAAAGGAGTCTTTAGAAAATGCAAGAAAATATAAATGAAAAGTTTGAACAATTGTTTTGTTTATAAAAGTTTGTATGACCGTGATGAGGCTCGAACTCACCATCTTCCGATCTAAAGAACCAAAGTCTTATGCCTTGCCAAGTGAGCTATGCTCGTGAGATGCGAAATAAAGATAAAATAATACATTGTATACCTGCTTGTGTCGGTAAATGATTTGCTCAAATTCCATAATGATATAATTTTGTGGAGGGCGCTAGCGTGAAATTTCCTATCATCACAGTCGCTACTATTCCTTGTATACGTACGGCTTCAAATTCGCGCATTGTTTTTTTACGCAATCACTCGCGCCACTCAGTCTATTATCTATCTTCAGTAGATAGCAAAACCAGTATGAGAAACAAAATAACAGTATGCAGTATACTGAAAAAACTTTTGTTTTTAAATACAAAATGACCTTTTCTCAGTCAGAATATTATTCATTAAAAGTTGTATAAGACTGTATTTTGTTTATTACATTCAAAATATTTCTGCTCATTGCAGCGAGTCTAGTCTTTTCCTATTAAATTGAATTCATGCGCTTTTGGTATTTACTGAAGATATCTTCAATTTTGTTATTTTTATCTCTAGAACGAAATAGATCGATAGTGTGGTGCTATCTACTGAAGATCAAATTAAAATTTCTAAGTGTTGCTATGTTTTGTTTTGATAGGCGTATAATTCTGTTGTATCCATGTATTTTTCCTATCATACCTGAAGATAATTCAAATTAAATTGATGTCACTTTTTGTCTCCTCAATGAGATAGCTTAGGCCTAAAAATATTGTTTGATTCGCGTAACCCGACCTACCCTAAAATTAGGCCGGACCCTAACTTTTTTTTTTTTTTGCAAAAAATAAATGAAATTTGAAAAAAAAAAAAAATTAAAATAAATAAATTATGTTACGCCAATCGAACAATTTTTAGGCCTTATTATTTTAGAACCGTCTAGAGCCTAGTACTGAAGACCAAGAATTTTCCATATTTATGGCGGTCAAAAATAAACATTTTAAAGCAAGGAGTAAATAAATATATTTAAAGCAAGTCTTCGCTGCTTGAAATTTTTGTTTGATCTTCAGTAGATATAGCACCAGTAGGCTAGGCCTAATTCAATTCTAAAATATTAATCTATCTCAGGAGACAAATTACAACATGAGCCTGCGTTTTATTTGAGCTATCAGTAGATAGCAAGAACTACATGAATTTAAAACTAACATGATCCTATAAAATAAATATTTATCTCGTTCATCGGACAAAAATGACAACTAACAGTAACACGCATATCTGCAGCTGATAGCAAAAATACACGATTTCATCATCTTATGACTTAAAGCCATATTATAACATTTACATAAGAAATAGAATTGTATTTTTTTGGTATAAAATGTTAGTTTTCACTTTCAGATAATGTCATCTGACGAGACAATGCAAAGAAAATCGCTACTTAATACCAGCGAATATGTCGCCAATGCGAGTAGACCCTCCTTCGGGTCCATGGATCCATGGTACTGTAGACTATATAACATTAAAAATCAACCCAATACATGGACCCTTCTAATCTGTAGGCAATACGCCATCCAGTTCCCGGTACTTTGTGGGAATTCACTTTTACCGATCCTGGGTCATGCGATCTTTCTGTATACCACGTCCATGTTCTCACTGCATAAACGTTTGTGTAAGCGACTAAAACAACGATATTGTATCCGACCAATCAACGCAGCTTGGCAGCGCGGGGATATTTGAAGAGGCTTCCCTAGATAAATAATGTGCAAACATTTGCAAACCGCACGCGACAAAATACGCAATATGGACATTATAGGTGCAGGCCTAAGTCCGAGTCGAGTGGTTGCCTTTTATATTGCGCGTACTAATGGGTCTATCAGACGCGTGCCAGTTGAGCTAATGAAGATATCATTCGAGTGCTATCTACTGAAGATAGCATGAATATCTATTAAAGATAGCAATTGAGTGTTATCTACTGATGATTTCACGCGATTATCTACTGAAGATAACGATTGAATGCTATCAACTGAAGATAGCATGCATGTTATACTTAAGATAACATTAAACATGTTTACCTATTAAGACTAACTTAACCTTTATAATGGTGCTCAAGATACCAGACAAATTCAAACCAAAAACATGTAAAAAATTACCAGTTCCAAGTATCATTTTCTTTTGGTTGCATTTAGTTTTGGGGTTTTCTTTATCTTTTTTTTCTGATTTTGTTATTGCTGTGTGCTTCACTTAAATTTTTTGTTTTGTACTATTTTGGAATTTTCGTAAGTAGTAAGTACGTATTCAGAGACCATTTCAAGGTCACACGAGCTCATGAATATTAATGAGGTAGGCGTGGCTAATTAGCATATATGAATATGAATGAGGTGCGTGACTAATTAGCATATATGAATATTAATGAGGTGGGCGTGGCTAATCGTTCCAAAAAATCCCCCAAAAAATGTTGAAAAAAAATTGAAAAAAATTTCAAAAAATTCTCAAAAAAAAAAAAATTTCTAAAAAAATTTCAAAAAAAAAGTCAAAAAAAAATGTAAAAAAAAAAAAAAATCAAAAACAATTTCAAATATAAAAAAATTCAAAAAAAAGAACAAAAAAAAAATTCGAAAAAATGTTCAAAAAAAATTCCAAAATTTTTTAAAACAAATCATGAGGACGCGGCTATTGCCACAGATGAATGAATGAGCGAATGTAAATAAAATACCGCCATTTTGAATCGAGAAGTTGATTTTTTACCAGCGTTCATATTTAGGGACGTTAATATTTAGGGACGGTGAAATGAGCGAATGAGCAGGGAAATGAGTGAATGAGCAGTGAAATGAGCGAATGAGCAGTGAAATGAGCGAATGAGCAGTGAAATGAGCGAATGAGCAGCGAAATGAGCAAGGAAATGAGCAGGGAAATGAGCATGGAAAGGAGTCAATGAGCACGTAAAATGAAAAAAACAAACGTAATCAAGATTCTATCTTCTTTTTAAACTTTTATTAGCAACTTCCAGAAAAGTGCGGTCGATTAATGCGCTTTAGTCATCGCTTTCCATCTCGTCATCCTCTTCGTCTTGTTGGAAAAGCCCGGCGAATTGAGATCGATGTTTAGCTAACGTTATTTTCACCGCTTTGCCTACGTCCATGCCTTTATCCGTTTTCTCTTCTAGGTCGATCACGATATCCTGATGAGTTTCGTCATATTTCAAATGGACGTTATGTGCCAAAAATGTCCCGTAGCTGTCAAAAAAATCTCGTTTAACGGCCCATACAGTCTTCATATTAGGGGTGGTGCAATAATTATGTGTACCCCGGGGGGGGGGTGAATTCTCAATGTATATCGCCCATGTATATTCGCGAGCTAGCTCATGCATATATATATAAATATTAATGAGGGGCATGGCTAATTAGCATATCTGAATATTAATGAGGGGCATTTCCGGTTGACCTTTTCAAAATGGCTGTATTTCCGGTTGACCTTTGACCCGGACAGGACCTCGTGACCTTTGACGAGCAAGTGAGCAGTGCAATGAGCGAATGAGCAGCAAAATGAGCGAATGAGCAGCAGAATGAGCATGGAATGGGTCAATGAGCAGCGAAATGAGCAGGGAAATGAGTCAGTGAGCATGTAAAATGAGCAAATGAGCAGGGAAATGAGTCAATGAGCAGTAAAATGAGCAAATGAGCAGTGAAATGAGCAAATGAGCAGCGAAATGAGTCAATGAGCAGGTTATAAAAATGCCTGTTTCACCCCGTTCTTGTCATTTGGAGATCAGCTCTCGAGGAGTCGACGCATGGCTTCTATTTCAGCGTTCAAAACCCACCCTTGTCACGCGTGCGACAAACGTTTCGTTCGATCATTCAACTTGAGGAGACACATGAAAACGATGCACGGCGAAGAGGAGGAACGCTCCGAGACGGACGATTCCGAACCCGAAATTTTGGAGCCGGATGATTCCGAGCGGGGAAGCGCGGCATCAGGAGAAGATAGCGACGTGGATTTGGAGGATAATGCCACGTATCGAGAATGGCTTAAACGGGCCCGAGTAGCTACTCGCGAGATGAGGGCCCAAAAATACGAAAAGTACGTCAACGAAGGTATGGCTGCAGACCTGGCTGAAGAAAAGGCCAATATGAAAACCGCATGGGCCGTTAAACGTGATTTTTTGACAGCTACGGGACATTTTTGGCACATAACGTCCATTTGAAATATGACGAAACTCATCAGGATATCGTGATCGATCTCGAAGAGAAGACGGATAAAGGCATGGACGTAGGCAAGGCGGTAAAAATAACGTTGGCTAAACATCGATCTCAATTCGCCGGGCTTTTCCAACAGGACGAAGAGGATGTCGAGATGGAAAGCGATGACTAAAGCGCGTTAATCGACCGCACTTTTCTGGAAGTTGCTAATAAAAATTTAAAAAGAAGATAGAATCTTACGTTTGTTTATTTCATTTTACGTGCTCATTGACTCATTTCCATGCTCATTTTCCTGCTCATTTGCACATTTCGCTGCTCATTTGCTCATTTCGCTGCTCATTGCACTGCTCATTTGCTCATTTCCTTGCTCATAGTGCTCATTTCGCTGCTCATTTGCTCATTCCACTGCTCATTTGCTCATTCTCCTGCTCATTTGCTCATTTCCCTGCTCATTTCGATGCTCATTTGCTCATTTCGATGCTCATTTGCTCATTTTCCTGCTCATTTGCTCATTTCAATGCTCATTTCAATGCTTATTCGCTCATTTCAATGCTCATCGACTCATATCACCGTCCCTAAATATTAACATCCATAAATACGTCCCTATAAATATGAACGCTGGTAAAAAATCAACTTCTCGATTCAAAATGGCGGTATTTTATTTACATTCGCTCATTCATTCATCTGTGGCAATGGCCGCGTCCTCATGATTTGTTTTTAAAAAATTTTTTTGAACATTTTTTCGAATTTTTTTTTTGTTCTTTTTTTTGAATTTTTTTATTTGAAATTGTTTTTGATTTTTTTTTTTTTTACATTTTTTTTTGACTTTTTTTTGAAATTTTTTTTAGAAATTTTTTTTTTGAGAATTTTTTTGAAATTTTTTCAATTTTTTTTTCAACATTTTTTTGGGGGATTTTTTTGGAACGATTAGCCACGCCCACCTCATTAATATTCATATATGCTAATTAGTCACGCACCTCATTCATATTCATATATGCTAATTAGCCACGCCTACCTCATTAATATTCATGAGCTCGTGTGACCTTGAAATGGTCTCTGAATACGTACTTACTACTTTCGTAACAATTAATTGTATAATTTAATACTCATACAGCATATGTACGTTATATGTCTGTACTTAAACCGCTGATCCATAGAGACTTAACACAGATCCTTTCATTGACGAAACTTCTAATTCTAACCTTTGGTCTCCAATTTTGTAGTTTGCTGCACATTATGTAAATATTCTGCACTTAGAGATATGGACAAGCCTTTTGGTTGCAAAAACCCTGGAAATCCCAACTAGTCACATGATCTACACCCGGATCTACATGTATATTATAGCATGTGGGTTATCGCAGCGGTGAGGTAAAATGGAGGTGGGAGTAGGCCCTACTTTAACGGTGTGATTTAAGGCAAATTTATTCCGACAATCCGACTTATGCTGCTAAAGTTATCGGTAAGTTTTGCGAAATAAAACCGAAAGGTATATAATAATTTGTTCTTGAAGAAAAAATATAAATATCAAAACCCAGTCATGTAAATTGTGGGCTGTTACAATAATATGGAATAACAAGGAAGTACTTCAGTCAATTTTCATCTTGTAATATTTCACCCCTGTGTAACACAGTGGTGAAATATTACAAGATGACAATTTTGGGACCATTTTCAGTAAACTTTGACCTTGGAAATATGGGATTGCACAAATGGCTAAAACGTTGGCTAACGTACTTTGTCTAATAAGTGACCCACAAGGAGAGTATGTACCAATTCTGTTGCTTTTATGACCTTCCGCTCATTAATTGATTTGCTAATCTGCAGTACTATTGATCTGCTGATATCAACAGAAAAATCATCGATCTTCTTGTAATGTCATACTGCAGTTACTGTCCGTTTTCCTATACACAATACACAGTGCTCTTACCATTGACGCGTGACCTCTACAAATAGCGTACGTTAGAAGTATGGGGATTTGCCTAGTTAACGTCGCTGTGTGAAAAATAACCGGCCAATATTAAAAGTATTCTTCTAAAATTCTAGAAAATATAGTTTTGTAACATGTCCTAAATTTTTAGCTAATTTAGATGTTTGGAAATATTCGTACTTTGGTGTTTTAGTGTATGTTATAGGTAATAGTACATTGCCTAGTTAACGTCGCTGTGTGAAAAATAACCGGCCAATATTAAAAGTATTCTTCTAAAATTCTAGAAAATATAGTTTTGTAACATGTCCTAAATTTTTAGCTAATTTAGATGTTTGGAAATATTCGTACTTTGGTATTTTGTAAACGACAGATAACACCAAAAAATATGAAGAAATTATTTCCAAACCGTGTTAAGTCAACAATCATTATGTTGCTCATTTTCAAGAATGCTGGTTAACAAAAAGCAGACCATTGTCTCATTTCGTGAACAAAGGTCCACATACCATTGTTTCCTTGTGTTTCCTTTATAATCGGTTACCCAACTGAAGCTATAACACCAGCTCATTGCGATACTGCACATATAAAACAGACACATGTGCACAACCAGAGAAGATCTGATTTAATCAGTTGAGCTGTTTTCAATGAGTGTTATCTTGGTTTAATAGCTTTTAATGGGGTTTAAGTCCTGCAAAGGTCGAAATGAATTATACTGTAGACATGACTGCATCATGTTGAGTGGTAACTGGACATTCCTCATGAAATAATTCCGTGAATGAGACGATCTTTAGCTTGTTTGAAGAGCATTGACTGAAAATTGCATTGATTCTCAAGACCAAGGCTAAGGCTTTTGCCCCACAAGGCCAAGTCTCAAGGCCTTAAATTCAAGCCTTAAAGTCAAGGCTCGGCATTAGCGACCCTACAGACTTTTTATTCGACGTAAAATACTTGATGTAACATACAGGGTGTCCCAGAAAAAATTACCAAGTGAATAGAATTTAAACGTAAGTCGAGAAATAGACATCAAAATCAAAACATTTAAAATGTAGCGCATGGCCTATTTTATTGTGCATCACATACAAAAATTTTATTTGATTCGGTTGACTGGTTGCGAAGAAATTAACGATTACGTAATGCGAGCATCAATACAGTTCATTCCAAGTTTGATCAACAGGCGCATTTTTCATACTCGCTCACCGCTTCCTAAAGTTTGTGTATCTTATTAAATTTAGTCCACATTCTCTATTTTATAACCCGACGGTGTTATGTTATTCATACTTTCACTGAGGATGAATACCAGTTTGTCCGAGAAAACGAATTTGGAAGCTTTCCAACTTTAATTCTGTAGGTTGTGTAAATACGTTATATTTTAAAGGTCCGTAACCCGATCAACAGCATCATCCCCCCGATTTTTCTCATTGTTGATGAGTTTTTGATATCATAAAATGAATCGTATTTTTCTCATTACCATCCTGCAATTTGACGCTTCAAATCGATGTAGGCCTATTTCCGAAGAAATCTGGGAAAAACCACCTTGTTACAGGCTACCAGTTGGTCGCATTTTACACGACACGTGAGTTTTGGGTAGTCATAGAATGAAATCGGAATAGATTCGGAAGACTTCACCCCAGTACCAATTCGTCCACAAAAATACATCAAATAGGCCCCTAATGTCAAACTATAGATGGCGCTATAATGATATAAAACAAAAAACAAAAATAAAGAAATACATAAAAGGCGAAATAAATAAGGAAACATGACCTATATTGTCAAGCATGATACGAGGAATATGAAAAAAATTATGAGAGCACCTATACCCCCCCCATTAAAAAATTAGTTAAAAAATAAAACAAAGAAAAATCATAAATATGTGAAAATGTGCATGACATTAATGTTTGCTGAGCAGTAGATTATCAAAAAATGATTTTTAATGTTATGAAAACGTTTTATACCCTTATAACCCGATATTTAAACGTTTTCTAACAACCTTTTATAACCTTTTGCGAATGATGTCGAAAACGTTTTGTGTTTGCTGGGTAAACTTTAAACTCATATTCGTAAAACCCATTCATATTTGATATTTGTTATTTCAACAGTTTGATGACACCAGCGTTTGAAGATGGCCACTCACACTCCTGTTAAACAAATCAATCAAATCAAGAGAAATGATTTGAAATTCGTGAAGCAAATAGGAGAAGGAGGCTTCAGTTCAGTTTATCAGATGACTTGGATACATCCATCACTAGGTCCTATAGAAATAGCTGCCAAGAAGTTGATAAAGCGTGATGTAAAAGAGTTGGATATTATGTCTGGCCTTGATCATCCCAATATAGTGAAACTCATTGGTGTAGTTGATGAACTAATGGATTTCATGTTGATTCTAGAGTTATGTAATAGAGGTTCCCTTAGATCCTATCTCCAAGGACTCAACGGTGGACGTCTCTCTGATCAGCAATTCTATGATTGGGCGGAACAAGCAGCTAGACCCCTAGAGTATCTAAAACAAAAGCACTTGGTGCACAAAGATGTGAAATCCCCCAATTACATGGTAACCACAGACAATAACTTGAAACTAGGCGATTTCGGAATTGCCAAGTTTATTGATCAAACTGTTGGCAATGCTACTGAGACCGCGTCCTGCCGCTGGATGGCACCCGAACTCTTTGTAAAAGGTATCTTGTCCCCTAAATACGACATATTTGCCTATGCAGTGGTCATATGGGAAATGAGAACAGGGAAGTATCCATTTGAAGGTCTGGAACCTCAAGTTATTGCATGGAGAGTCTGTCAAAAGAAGGAACGACTGCCCATTCCAGAAGATTGCCCACGACCAATCAAGGACTTGATGAAGCAATGCTGGAAAACTGACTGGAAGAAGCGGCCCAGCATTGAAGAAATAATATCTGTGGTAAGTGTTTCACCATGACAATACTTTAAAAGATCACAAGTACCTAATGCGATGTGGTAAATTAATTGTTAAATGTTGGATGCATTAGAGAGATTGCGATGTTCCAAACGCAGGACGTGGAACGTACGTTTTCACGTTACGTACGTTAATACGGTGTTAAATATTGCTAGTCTCGGTTCCAAACTGGATTGTGCTCATTTGTCACGAAGGAGAACAAGTCAGCTGGAATGAAGACTATAATATTTGATCTAATCTAATCTAGGTCGATAGAGGGTATAGTGATTGAAACAAGAATTCCTGAAAAAAATTGGTGTCAGTTCTAATTTACAATGTAATTATTATTTGAATGTAATGTTAAAGATGGAATTGCATGAGAAGTTTTGCACTGCAACACTGACAGGAACATTTAGTGGTAGTTCATTTATCATTAAATAATTATACACTTACATACGTGTTTTGGCGCAGCGTCAGCCTTCTATTCTAGCTAAAAACGTTTTTAAAATTAAAAAATATGCAAATGAGGTAGCTAATTTGCAAATTTTGCAACAAAAATCACATGGGATCTTAAGACTGCCCCTTACCACCATCCCACCAAGTTAAATCTCTATACGCCTCGCCAGTTCCAAAAAATGGCAAAAAGCCTTTTTTTAAATAAACAAATATGCAAATGAGGTGGCTAATTTGAATATTTTGCGACAAAAAACACGTGGGATCGTAAGACTGCCCTTTACCACAACCATACCAAGTTACATCTATATACCCCTACCAGTTCCGAAAAATGGCAAAAAGCGTTTTTAAAAAAAAAAAAAAAGAAATGAGGTGGCTGATTTGCATATTTTGTGACAAAAATAGCATCTGATCTTACCCACCAAATTACATTTCTATATAGTTCGAAAAATGGCCAAAAGCAATTCGACAAATAAAAAAAATAGGCAAATGCGGTGACTAATTTGCATATCTTGCGACAAAAATTGCATCGGATCTTACGACTGCCGCTTACCACAACCTCATCAAGTTACATCCCTATACGCCTCACCAGTCCTTCGAAATGGCAAAAAAAAACACCCAAAAACAATTTTAAAGTTAAATGTGCAAATTAGCTACCTAATTTGCGCCAAAAATTGCATCAAGTCTTAGGGCAACCACTTACCACCACCCTACCAAGTTATACCCCAATACACCTCACCAGCTCCGAGAAACTGCCGCTAACCACAACCTCATCAAGTTACATCCCTATACGCCTCACCAGTTCTTCGAAATGGCAAAAAAAACCTCAAAAAACAATTTTTAAGTTAAATATGCAAATTAGCTACCTAATTTGCATATTTTACTAAAAATGCATCAAGTCTTAGGGCAGCGACTTACCACCACCTTACCAAGTTACACCCAGATACACCTCACCAGCTCCGAGAAACTAACCTGGAAGCCAAAGGCATTTAAAAACAAAGTTCACACAATACAAATGTATTTAAGACCCCATTATAGCATAAGGCAATTTATAAGTCATTTTAAATGATTTTAAATGTGACGTATACAATTTGTCTATAGCACAGGGAGATATAAAATGTAGGGATTTGGGTACTTTTTGTTCAATTTTCACAGAAATTGAAGGATTTGACCTATGTTTTGTTTGTCTGTTTACCCCAGGGTCGCTGAAACAAAGAATTATATTAATTGAATCACCTAATTTATAATTAATAAAGGACAAAGAAAGATAAAAGCAAAAGTATGCTTCATTTTAGTTAAAACAATAGTAACATCCCTGTTGTGTACAAAAATATAACTCTATACGATAATGCAAATCAGGATCAATTCATGGACTAAGTGCACAGGGAAATGTTGAGTATGTAAATTAAATGGAACAGCCAAAATGCCAATGGGTACGTAATTTAACTAGAACAGCCTTAAATTGATATCGATATTAATATTGACGTCACAGATTCGATTTGTCACGTGATCGTCAAACCTGTACTAAAGGTGTCAGTTCTGCAGGAACTGACACAAAAATAACAGTAAGCTGAGTCTCTGCCTAATTCAAACAGGCCGCTTTTGATTTTGACTAAAATTTTGACCTACATGCTGATTAAACTTAATTGTGTTTTTTTGTGCTCCCCAAATATTATAGTTGCCCAAAAACATATATTTTGGTAGATTAAAGATCACTACATCCATACATCATGACTTTACTTTCAAAATGAGACTTTTTCGTCCTGAAAATTAGGCGCGTTGCATGGACTTAGACATGAGGTAAAATCAGCATATTTCAACGTAGCATCTGCGTTTTATTCTACGTTGGAATCCAAAATGGGAAATCGCAGTGTCATTTTTTTGTACGCAAAGTAGGCCTATCACACACATTTCAATGGGCAATCTCTGCGTATGAATATTGCGTTTAAATTTAGTCCATTTTTAACACATCGCTGTACCTTTATTATAATGATTTGTTACAAACAAAAAGGATCGTAATAATAATTAGACTTTCCTTCGTATGTTCATTATCTTTGACTGTCTTTAACATATTGTGAAATGGACAAATTTTGTGCATTTTCAACGATGTATGATATCTACGTCGATTTCGCACGTGGAATAGCTTCAAAAATAGCTAAATACGTGACCTCGCTTCGATACAGGAGAGTGGTTTTGAATAGATCAACGTACGTCCGATGTCTACGTTTGGAAATCGCAATGTCTCTATTCATTGTAATCAGTGGCGTAGCTAGGGGTGGGCAGGACTCGCCCACCCTGGAAAAATCTGGGGGGAAATTTTGGAGCAAGAAGGGAAAAAAAGAGAAAGGAAAAAGAAAAAAGAAAGGGAAAAAGAAGGGGAAAAGAAAGGAAAGAAAAAAGAAAAAAAAAAAAAGGGGAAAGGAAAGAAGAGAAAAGGAAGAGGGAATGGGGAAAGAAAGGGTCAAGACTTAGAGGGAAGGAAAAGCAACAGAGAGGAAACCTGAATAAATAAAAAAGAGGGAAATGAAAAAACAAACAAAAGGGAAGCATAAGAGGGATGGGGGGAAGGAATAGGGAAAGGGGCGCGAAAGAGGGAAAAAGAGGAAAAAACAACAACTTATTGTGGGGAAGCAATTCATGCACAGGGGGAAGGAGTGTAAGAAAGGGGAAGAAATTGAAGAATATGAAGAAGTACAGGGAATTTAAGGAAGGGAACGGAAAGTGATTTGAGGGGAAGTAATTTGAGTAAGTGAGTGGAAGGGGGAAGGAATGAGAGAAAGGGGAAGAAACTGAAGAATATGAAGAAGACAAAGAGACAGAATGGAAACTTAGGGAACAGAAGTAATTGGAAAGTAATTTAATGGAAGGGGGAAGGAATGAGAGAAGGCAGAAGAAATTGAAGAATGTAAAGAAGAAGGAAAGAGAACGAAGGGGAGAAGGTGTAATAATTTAAGTGAACGTAACAACTTGTTATTATCAACTCAAGAATATCAGTATTGTTTTATTGTATTACCTAGTTGGGGGTTTACACCCCCCAGCTAGGTACTGTAATGCTCTCCGATTCTTCTTTCTTTCTTACCTAGCTGGGGGGTTTACACCCCCCAGCTAGGTACTGTAATGCTATCCGATCTTTACCTAGCTGGGGGTTTAGGTACTGTAATGCTATCCATTCTTTCTTCTGGCAACAAATTGCACATTTTTTGCTCTAGCTCAGACATGCTTTGACCGATTTTGACCTAACTTGATCACAACCATCATTGACCACGACCATACACGTCACCTGACTTTTAGTAGGTTAAAGGTTACAGAGGGGTCAAATAGGCTAAAAATGTGATTTCAGCTAAAATTCTTCTTCTCCTACATGTAACATTCTACAATGACGTCACTTGACCATACGCATCAGCTATACCCAGTGCCCATAGTGTGTAAACAGAATTGGGTTCAAAGGTCATTAAGGGGCATTACAGGTATATAACCAAATACCTTCAAAATGCTTCTTCTACCACAAATTACATAGCACAATGACGTCACTTGCACATATGCATTGACTATACCCAGTGCCTATAACTTGTACACAGAATTGGGGTCAAAGGTCATTAAAGGGGTAAAATCTTACAATTGCATTATCTGGACATATGTAAGGGATATGTGGCTCAAACTCATTAACAACAAATCTCAGGACCAGGGATTTTTTACAGGGGTCGGGTCATAGGTCACGCAGAGGTCAAATCTTAGAAATGCATTTTCTGGAAATCTGTAAGGGGTATGGGGCTCAAACTTAGTGACAACCAACTTCATGACCTGGGGAAAATTTTGATACATTTGCAGGGGTCAGGTCAAAGGTCATCTTAGGTCAAATCTTAGAAGAATTTCATTATCTGGACATCTGTAAGGGGTTCAAAGCTCAAACTCAGTGACAACAAACCTCGTGACCAGGGGAACAATTTGAAGGGGTCAGGTCAAAGGTCATCTGGGGCTAAATCTTAGAGTTGCGTTATTTGGATATCTGTAAGAGGTATAGGGCTCACTCTCGGTGACAACAAACCTCATGACCAGGGAACATTATTGAACATCTTGCAGGGTAATGTCAAAGGTCATCTGGGGTCAAATCTTAGAATTGCGTGACAACAAACTTGATGACCAGGGAAAATTTTTGGAACATTTTGCAGGGGTCAGGTCAAAGGTCATCTGGGGTCAAATCTTAGAATTGCATTTTCTGGACATCTGTAAGGAGCACGGGACTCAAACTCGGTGACAACAAACCTCATGACCAGGGAAATATTTTTGGAACATTTTGCAGGGGTCAGATACCTCCACAACACCAACAAGCCCCAGCTAGGTTTGTGGTCTATGACCACCATTTGCCACTAGTTCTTCTTCTTCTTTCTGGCAATAACTTCAAAATGCTTCTCCTCCTACAGGTTACACCCTACAATTACGTAACTTGCACATAATTGTGTATTGGCTATATCCAGCGCAAATTGGGTCTAAACAGAATTGGGGCAAATGGTCATTAAGGGGGCATTTCCTGTATTTAACCAAATACCTTCAAAATGCTTCTTCTGCCACATATTATATAGTACAATGATGTCATTTGCATATATGCATCGGCTATACCCCACGCCTAGAACTTGCATACAGAATTGGGGTCAAAGGTCATTAAAGGGGGAAAATCTTACAATTGCATTATCTGGACATCTGTAAGGGGTATGAGGCTCAAACTCGGTGACAACAAATCTCATGACCAGGGAACAATTTGAACAGGTCAGGTCAAAGGTCATGCAGAGGTCAAATTTTAGAAATGAATTTCCTGGACATCTGCTAGGGGTACAGGGCTCAGACTTGGTGACAACAAACTTAATAATCAGGGGACATTTTGGAACACTTTGCAGGAGTCAGGTCAAAGGTTATCTGGGGTCAAATTTTATAATTTCATTTTCTGGATATCTGTAAGGGTTATGGGGCCCAAACTCTGTGACAACATATCTCATGATCAGGGGAACATTTTGCAGGGGTCAGGTCAAAGGTCATGCAGCGGTCAAATCTTATAAATTTATTTTCTGGACATCTGTAAGGGGTACGGGGCTCAAACTTGGTGACAACAAACTTGATGACCAGGGGAACATATTTGGAACATTTTGCAGGGGTCAGGTCAAAGGTAATCTGGGGTCAAATATCAAAATTGCATTTTCTGGACATCTGTAAGGAATACGGGACTCAAACTCGGTGACAACAAACCTCATGACCAGGGGAAAATTTTTGGAACATTTTGCAGGGGTCAGATACCTCCACAACACCAACACGCCCCAGCTAGGTTTGTGGTCTATGACCACCATTTGCCACTAGTTCTTCTTCTTCTTCTTCTGGCAACAAACTTCAAAATGCTTCTCCTCCTACATGTTACACCCTACAATTACGTAACTTGCACATATGTATCGCCTATATCCAGTGCCCATATAGTGCAAACAGAATTGGGATGAAAGGTCATTAAAGGGGCATTTTCGGTATATAACCAAATATCTTCAAAATGCTTCTTCTGCCACATATTACATAGCACAATGACGTCACTTACACATGTGCATCGGCTTTACCCAGTGCCCATACCTTGCACACAGAATTGGGGTCAAAGGTCATTAATGGGGTAAAATCTTACAATTGCATTATCTGGACATCTGTAAGGAGTATGGGGCTCAAACTCGATACAATAAATCTCATGACCAGGGGAACATTTTGCGGGGGTCAGGTCAAAGGTCATGCAGACGTCAAATTTTAGAAACGCTTTTCCTGGACATCTGTAAGGGGTACGGGGCTCAAACTTGGTGACAACAAACTTAATGATCAGGGGTTGGAACACTTTGCAGGGGTCAGGTCAAAGGTTATCTGGAGTCAAATCTTTATAACTTCATTTTCTGGATATCTGCAAGGGGTGTGGGGCTCAAACTCAGTGACAACAAATCTCAGGACCAAGGGAACATTTTTCAGGGGTCAGGTCAAAGGTCATGTAGAGGTCAAATTTTCTAAATGCATTTTCTGGACATCTGTTAAGG
Organism: Amphiura filiformis; assembly: GCF_039555335.1. Taxonomy (NCBI): domain Eukaryota; kingdom Metazoa; phylum Echinodermata; class Ophiuroidea; order Amphilepidida; family Amphiuridae; genus Amphiura; species Amphiura filiformis. The sequence continues at coordinate 33,397,717 of NC_092635.1, forward strand.
GTACGGGGCTCAAACTCCACAACAACAAACTTACTGACCTGGGGAACATTTTGGAACACTGTGCAAGGGTCATGTCAAAGGTCATCTGGGGTCAAATCGTAGAATTTCATTTTCTGGATATCTGTAAGATGTACGGGGCTCAAACATGGTAACAACAAACCTCAAGACCAGGGGAACATTATGGAACATCATGCATAGGTCAGGTCAAAGGTCATCTGGGGTCAAATCTTAGAATTGAATTTTTTGGACATCTGTTAGGAGTACGGGACTCAAACTCGGTGAAAACAAACCCCATGACCGGGGGAGCATTTTTGGAACATTTTGTAGGGGTCAGATACCTCCACAACACCAACATGCCCCAGCTAGGTTTGTGGTCTATGACCACCATTTGCCACTAGTTGGTCTTTATTTTAAATTCATTTTTGTGTCCTTTCAGATAATACTAAAATACATACATACATACATACATACATACATACATACATAAAGGTATTTATATAGCGCCTTTAAAATTGTTCACATAAAAACGTTACAAATGTATGCAAGGAGGCTTCTCCTGATGGTATAAAAATGCCCCAAACCCATGAGCTTCCGGGGCCATCGCCCCCTGGATCCCCACCAGGGGCCCTAAAGCGGGCCCCTGGACCCCACGCAAGTGGGCGCTCCACTCGCTATGCTTGCTTCGCTCTAGTATTTATTAACTTGGGGGCAATTTTGGAGCCTTGCCCACCCTGGCAAAGAGGGTTGGCTACGCCCCTGATTATAATGCCCCTGGGGGGCACTCCCACTTTGGAGGTGACGCGTATGCAGCGTTGCTCTCACCCAAAGACCCCATATTTTTTTACGAAGACATGCTCTGTCACCCGAAGACCCCTTATTCTTCCCTTTGATCTGTCACCCAAAAGACCCTTACAAGTTCAATCTCCGCCCCTGATTTTGTTACTTCTGCTATTAAATGAATGTTCCATTAGAAGCGTCAGTGTAGTTAGGTGTACTATCCAGAGAGGTTGCGTCAGTCCATCGGTAGCCAAGTAAAGGGAGGCTTGTAGGGACGAGGTGCTAGTAGAATCCGTCCCATTTTTCCAATTTAGCTCCAATTAACGGATCGTAGGATTTTTTTTGGTGTTGAAATAACCGACCTGCAGTCAATTACGCCAACAAAAAATGACAGAAAAAGCAAATATTGATCCCATGGAACACCGGCGATTTTGTGGTATGATTCCTTACGTTTTACCAAAAATGAACGTACATTGCAAATGCGATATATATTACAGCGAATTAATAAGAAAACACTTATTTTAAAGGTTTGTCGTTGCTCAGTTGTTAAGATATCCTGGGGTCCTACGTTCAAATCCTGGTCATGGATGAAAAATTTTCTTCTTGGCCTACTCGAGTGAAGAATAAATTACGATTATAATCAGTATGTTTGGTAAGACTAGTGAACAAATGTCCTACACAATATGACAATAATATTTTGTTTTACATTGCAGATTAAAGCAGCAGCCAAAGAAACCAGACAGAAGCAAATCACTGGGCCATGGAAGCTAGAGAGGAAGTTTGAACTTCAGTTTGTTCCTGGTAAGCGGTCTCGTGCATATGGTATAGCAGTCAATCCTAGTAATAGGGATGTTGCTGTTGCACACTGGTGGTCATCACAGGTCTACACCAACAACGGAGAGTACAAGCATAGTATGGATACATTGCAAGGACTGGAACCAGGCATGGAAGGGGAGACATCACGTCCATTCCAAGTCACCGTTAATCCACAGGGTACTACCTACATTATTACTGATAGTAGTAATCATGTTAAATGCTATGACTCACAAGCGCATTTTACAGGCCAATGGGTGTCATCATGTCCACATGCATCATCAGGTTCACCATGGCTGAGGGGCCTGGCAATGGATCATGAAGAACATCTACTAGTAGGAGACTGTAATAGTAAGCACATTAATAGACATAGGCAAGATGGTTCCTATCTAAGCAGTATCAAGGTAGGCATTGAACCCACGTGTATTGCAGTGACATCTCAAGGTGCAATTGTTGTAACTGAGATTTTCAAACCTCCACAGATAGTAAGTAGTACAGGACAGGTGATGTGCACCCTCAAGCATCCAGTAGGTGAGTCTCAATGGAATCCATATGGAGTCTATTGTCATGAAGACATAATCCTTATTGCTAATCACACAACGCGAAATATATTGTGCTATTCTGAATCTGGCAAATATTTGGGTGATATTCCCGTATCGGGATTTCATAGTCCAAAGCTTCCAACAGGTGTAGCAATGACAGCAGATGGCAAGAAATTACTGGTGTGTACTCTCAGATCAGTACATGTATATTCTCTTTGAATAATGGCCATGTACGAACAAACACAATTTTCATTACCTCACACACTCAGGAACATCATTAACAATGCCGCAATTCAACTTTCAGTGCCTTGTATTTTGTTACATTACTAAAACCAAAATATATTGATTGAATTGAACTGGTTTTCACAAAGCACTTTTGAGATTCATAAGTTAATGGGAATGCGGTTTAATTTCCTCTTAAGGGATGAAATCAAAACTCGACCGGCGGTTGACCGCCGATTCCGTCCGGCTTCTATTGTTCTACCAAAGTTTTTAAATAAATATTTATCGCGGGGTATTGCTTGTTAAGACGAGAACACCCTCCTGCTCAAAATACCAGAACAAAAATGGCCCACATTTGTGGTGTGCATCTTCTGCTTGATCTGTTTAGATAATATTTTCATGCATTTATCCAAAAAACTTGGGTGAGTATGGTTTAGGTTTCAAATCTTACATAATCAGAACTGAATACTTCAACTTCAACCATAAGTCACAATATACAAACAGATAAGACATTTGAATTTTAAGATCCAATTGAAGAGATCTTTTTTACAACTTGTTCTGTCCACTACCTTGATGTTACTTACTTCTGCTCGCACCTTTGACACTAATCCTCCCACTCCCCACGAAACATTTGTGGCATAGACTACTTCAATCATAAGTCACAAGATGGAAGCAGATGAGGCATTAAACTGTAGTATCCAATTGAAGAGAGCTTGTCTAAAATGTGTTCTGTCCACTACCTCAATGTTACTTACCTCTAGCTCTGTTCTCAGCTTTGGCACTAATCCTCCCACTCCCCACGAAACATTTTAGCCACATACTACTTTAACCATAAGTCACAAGAATGTAATTTAATTTAATTTTAGAATCCAATTGAAGCTTTCCTAAACTTGCTCTGTCTACTCAATGTTACATACCTCGATCTGCTCTCACCTTTGACACTAATCCTCCCACTCTCCACGAAACATTTCTTCAACCACCAAACTTCTTCAACCATATTAAAGCCACAAGAAAGAAGCAGATATTGAATGAGATCTTGTTTAGGAAGGAACCAATCTTGCCCCATGTGACTCACTATTTTACTAAGTTGGAACATTTTATGTAACAATTTTATTTCAAAAATTGACAGTTTTCATTTAACTGTCATAGTGGGATATAGCACTATTTTACTAAGTTGGAACATTTTATGTAACAATTTTATTTCAAAAATTGACAGTTTTCATTTAACTGTCATAGTGGGATATAGCACTATTTTACTAAGTTGGAACATTTTATGTAACAATTTTATTTCAAAAATTGACAGTTTTCATTTACCTGTCATAGTGGGATATAGCAAATTAATATTAGTGAATGGTGAATATCGTGTACCAAGCAACCTTTAGGAAAGCGTTCTTCATTCGTCCTTATGAAGTAAAACAGAAAAATGAATTACACCATCACATGACATCAGTAGTGACTACCAGCGATCATTATCTCACGTAGTTGTTAGATATTTCCAATAAAGATGTAACATTATTAGAGGTTACTTGTAAATATGTATGCGAGGTTGAATTTCAACCCATTTTCATATAATTTATTGTTGTACAATGAGATGAAATATTTTTGAAATAAAAGGAAGTATAAAGGGAAAACATCCGTTTTTAATAATACGTTTACTTTGTATGTAGTTTTATTTGATGTCCTGTGTGTTTTCCCACACAGAATGCTATACCCGTCACCCATCATTTAGGTCGGGTGTACATGTAGCTAAAAGGTATGTGACCGTATGTCAGCAAAAAAGGGGGGTGTATTCGGGTTTTTTTCAACAACATGCGGAAAAGCAAAAGAATGCCTTCATCAAATCTTGATATGATTAATACGCGCGTGTGTCGCTTCTTCAACGCAATCAGGACAAACCGCTATACGTTATGACGCGTTTGAATTCTAGTCTTAAAGTGTCGTGTCGCTCACAATCACCGATTACGTTAATGCCTTCCAGACAAAACACACTAAAAAAGGTACCTTTAAATATTTTTCCATAGCTGAACAAAGATGGCGTGAAGACCCAAATCTCCTTTAGATCTTTATATTTCTGCGATCACAACTCTTCCCCTCATAGGTAACACACCAAAAAGATTAAGTCCTATAAAGGTAACTAATTTCATTACAAAGTTAACACATTTTTGTTTGTTTTTGAAGAGCAAACAAAGTTACCAACATTATTAGCCAACAAGACTGTGAATATTTTGAGTCATCCAGTAGTAGAAACTAGACAAAATATGAATCAAAATCTGGACTAACCAACGATTTTTTTCAGTAACGTTGCGACCCGTTCGCCGGGTCTTCATCAGACTGTGCCGATAATCATGATAATTGACTGACACGTTTATGGTAATCGGCGAGGATGTCGTTTCACGGTGGGGTCCCAGGCGTGCGATAACAGAAAACGGAGACCTCCATTCTTGTTGAGACATCGTCATCTTCGATAAGGAGGAGAGGTGGTTTGAGAGGGAAATTAAAGAAGCCATCCGGGAAAGAGCCGATCAGCCAGCACTCAACAAGAAGGGAGGTCTCCGTTTCCTGCTATCACACGCCTGGGACCCCACCGTGAAACAACTTCCTCGCCGATTAATAATGCTATCTTCAGTAGATAGTAGAAGGGTTATTGGGGCAACATTTTAGGTGGATTTTGTCTCTTGAACCAGTAGGGTAACCTGTCTATCTCTGTAGATTTCTGGTGATCTTAAAGAAACATATTTGATGCCTTTTTATGCTTCCTGTTTTGCCATATTAATTTTCCCTGCTACAGCCCCTGTCGTTGTTTATGACCACACTCAAAAGTAGTATACTTAAATGATTGGTGTAATTTGTGCTTAAAAGTGTAATGTATTTCAACTAAATCCAGAGCCTATAAAAGAGACCGAGACAATGTATGTGATCACTATTATGCAGCTAAATTGGCAATAATAGAAAAAATATGAATCAAATTCTAGACTCACAAACGATTTTTTCAGTAACGTTGCGATCCGTTCGCCGGGTCTTCATCAGACTGCGCAGAGAATTGCCTGATGGCTTGGTCACGTGATGGTAATCGGCGAGGAAGATGTTTCATGGTGGTCCCAGGCGTGCGATAGCAGGAAACGGAGACTTCCCTTCTTAATCCTTCTACTATCTACTGAAGATAGCATTTGAATGTTATCGACTGGAGATAGCAATTGAGTGTTAATCTACTGAAGATAGCATGCATGTTATCAACTGAATATTATATAAATAAAACAAAAATTTAATATAATATAGTACTAAAGATATCATTTCAGTATTAGTTCTATCTCCTTTTATTTGTTATCTACTGACGATAGCTTTTGAAAGTTGGCTACCAAAGATAAAATTTGAGTGTTACATATTGACGTATTATGAAGTATATTGAAGCATAGTAGCAATGCATTGTTATCTACTGAAGACATCATGAGTGTTACATTGACTGTCTACCGAAGATAAATAAATATAATAAATTAAAAAAAATTGGATTTAGAAAGCGCCTTTCTCCAGATCTTAGAAGACTCAAAGCGTTGTAATTTCGCTGCAATGGTGAATCATCACAATCAGAAAGCATCAACTAGGCCAGTTGCTGCCGAACGGCGCACACCTATCCGCATTTAGATTGTAACATCCACCAATTATCTGTGCAGCTCTCCACTTTCCATTGGGTGAAGGAAGTTTTTGAAACAACTAATCACCGATTTTTGCGATACCGGAGGAAAAGATGGCATTATTATCTAATAAATAATAATAAATAAATAATAAAAAATTGATTATTGTTATAATCATTATCTACTCAAGATACCATTTGAGTTCTATCTACTGAAGATACTTTTGTGTGATATCTATATACTTAAGATAACATTTTGGCATGTTTACCTATTAGGACTAACTTAATTGAGTTTTATAATAGTGTTCAAAACATTAGACAAATTCATACCAAAAAATCCATGTTTTCTTTTGTTTTGCTTGTTTTTAGGGTTTTCGTTTTGCTGGCTTTGTTGTTATTGTGTGTTTTACTTTATTTCCTTTTGTTAATGCTGTTTTCTTGTTGAATATACTAGTAATCATGGTAATACTCAAATTTGTACTATTTTGGAATTTCATAACAATTAATTGTATGACTTAGTACTTGCAGTCCATACATACAGGGTGTACGTTATGTGCCTGCACATTAACCACTGATCCATAAAGAGACTTGACACAGATCCATCCATTCATTGACAAAACTTCTATTTCTAATCTTTGGTCTCAAATGTTGTAGTTCGTTGCACATTATGTAGAACAAACCAATAAAATACTGATTTTGCTGTATAGAGATATATTGAGCAATTCCTTTGGGTTGTCACGGTCAAGTAAAATGAGGGTCAATGGAATCCATCAGGAATTTATTGCACATGGCACCCATGGAGTCGGTGGTTCAAAACCGCACCCGAGAAAAAAGTTGTCTCTTCTTCTTCTTTCTTTCTTTCTTTCTTTCTTCCTTCTTTCCTTCTTTCCTTCCCCTCGCCAAAAAGCAGCGAGGGCGTTAGGGTTAATCCATCAACAATACACTGCAAAAACGTCAGTGTTAAAAGTAACAAAGAAGGTGTTGATTTTGACACCGGGGTGGTGTTCTGAGAGGTCCACACTTTTCGATGTTAATTCTGTGTTATTTTGACACCACGAAATGTTATTTTGACACTGTGTCCTGGTGTTAATTTGATCCTTTTTTCGGTGTTAATTTCCTATTCAACACCGCGGGGTGTTGATTTGATCCTTTTGCCTGAAATTCCTATATTCAACACCACTGTGGTGTAAATTTAACACCACTAGGTGTTGATGGAACATATTTAACACTGCGGTGGTGTTCTGAGAGGTCCACACTCTTTGGTATAGAAGTGACACTGGTACGGGTGTTGAAATTATCATCTTTAATCATTGTTAACATCTTAATCAATGAGTGTGAATTGTTTCTGTTGCTTCTGTTGGTTTCCACCCAAATAATAGATCACTTAGATCTACAAAAAAAGTCCATGCAGTGCACATTTTGTATTGACACCATATGGTGTTAATCTAACAATTTAACACCGTAAATTAACACCAGAAGCTCCAACACCAGCTCGGTGTTGCATATACTCGAGTAACTCAACATCATCATGGTCATGCTTAAGGGAGTCACATTTTCAAAATGCTCCAAATTTGCTGGTCATAATTACGCATAAATGAAGCAAAAAGTCAAACAGTCCTGTTTCGTTGACACCTGACATGATTATATAGGTACAAGGTCAATGTTCTTTTCTTAAAAGGTAGATTAATACTCTGAACACTGAGCTGATACTAGAACTATAATGGACCTTCAAACACAGTCCAACGTTCATAAAGCTGTTTAAAAGCCTTTCGCGTGAAGGGCAGACCCGTGACTTGTGTCCAATTTTATAGTAATAGGATTTTACTTTAAATCCTAAAATGCCTGCTAATTCCTATTTTAATTTAGGTAATTCCGCTGCTGTTGCGGTAGGAGTACCTACTGCTATTGCAGGTCTACTTCGCGTCAAATATGGCCCTAATGTTTGGGCAGACATTAATCTCGTCAGACGTGGAATCGTTCGAGCCAAAGAAGTACAGAAACTCACAGCCACCAACACCACTATCATTGATATATTCGAGGCTCATGTGCAGAAATCTCCTGACAAACCGTTCATTCTCTTTGAAGATGAATGCTACACGTATTTGGACCTTGAAAAAGAGACAAACAAAATGGCAAGATTCGTCCAACATAGCGGACTGGTAGGAATGCGCGACACTGTAGCGGTGATGATGTATAACGAGCCTGCATTTATTTCAACTTGGTTTGCATTCAACAAACTTGGCGTTGCGACAGCATTCCTCAATTATAACCTGAAGGCAGTGTCTTTACTACACTGTATTAAAATGTCCGAAGCAAAAGCAGTAATCTGTGGAAGAGGTAAGTTGCCGAAAAATGGTAGCTTTTGGATTGTTTTTAAGGCTTCTGACATCTTATAAACGGTATGATTTAAATCTTTAAAATCCATCATGTTCATTTGTCTTTAAATTCTTCCAAATGGTCCAAAAAAAACATTAACGTACTTGTACGCTTGTTATTATAATTTCAGAACCAGAGCTGTTGGCCGTCTTACTGGAAATAATGCCAGAGTTGAAGGCACTTGGTATAACCATCTGGGTGCACGGCCGAGAAGGAGATGTGTTACCTGCGTCAGTTTCACATTTCGAATTCTCTAGGTTCCCTGATGACCCCATATCACGAAATGTACGTGAAGGGATAACATTAGAGGATATGAGCTGCTATATATTCACTTCTGGAACGACAGGTGAGTACGTAAGTGTATGGAATAAGCTGCTGAGGTAAGTAAGAAGTGTTAGGCATATGCTACTGGGGTGAGTTCGGAAACGTATGGCATATGCTGCTGTGGCGAGTATATGGTATATGTGACTGGACACTACAAATCAGCCGTAAAGTCGGCCCCGGTCAATTTTGTTTTATTTCATGCTTAGAAAATCTATATCATAAGCTTTAAAATAGTATATCATTTGACTTCAAACGATATCCAGAAGCGGGGTTATGGTTTGTTGAACTCTGCTCCTTCAACAAATTGGTAACTTTTTTCGGTTCTACGTGTGTCTCTTTTTCCACATTGCAGGTAAAGTGATTTAAAATCTTCCTCAAGTCAACAAGGTTCAGGAATGTCCTCTCATTGTTATTGTTGGTTATACATACCTAGACAAAATACAATCAGTGACAATGCAATCCCACCACTTGAACAGGATTTAGCCAAAGCAAACAAAGACTAGAGCTATTTAATGATTAGATTATTATCCTCTTCAGCAATAGGATTATTGATTGGTTTAAACGCTATCAAATGAGAAACATGTCGCGCCTTATTGAGACGCCTATGAATACGACCTGCACGCACACTTTGCACTGTATCTCAGAATACAATTTGCCGAGTTTACGGCTCATTCGTAGTGTCCAATCACATATGCTGCTGAGTTTCATATCGGTATCTCGGTATTTTGTAGCAAAGTTATACATGTATTATTAATTCATTTAACTGTATATATCTCGGTATCTCACTTGAACATAGTGACGGTGCACTAAACTAGGCTCACAAGGTCGTATCTTAAAATCCTGTCCATCAAAATGAACAAAGAACAAAAAATAACACCCAGGATTACTTCAATACTCATATGGCTAAACACATGTCAATAACCACGCAGTTGCCCAACTGACACAACAGCAAAATACACTGACATGGGATAGCTTCCTGGACCACATGTCACAGCCCACGTGTGTGAAGCAATTGTGATAGCAATGAACATAATACACCCCGACATTGGCGAACACGGACACATGCGCCCCGTGCGCCCCAGTACTCTCTCTCTCTCTCTCACGAATACTTTCATCAATTGATCAATGTTGCCGAAATTTCCAGGCTGTGACATGTGATACAGCAAGTGGTTCCATGTCAATGCGTTTTTCAGTTGTGTCAGTAAGGTAACCGTTTGGAATGGATATGTCATTGGAATAGAGTATTGCTGTGTGTAATTTAGGTTCAATTTGATGGACACATTTTCAAGATATGACCAAGTTTCTTTTTGAGCCCAGCATATAAAGTTGGCAACCTTATACAAAAGAAAAGCTGTTTTTCAAGATCATCAAAGCGTTCAATTTTTTAAAGATGAAATGAAATCAATACAACAAGCAGTGTAGTACCCAGTGTTTTGAGAGCAAACGGCGCACAATTGGGCAAAGTAGATTTAAAAATTACTGTCAGATCACAAGATCCTTGTTTCACCTACGGACCCAATTCCAATTGAAAAACGCTGTGGCTGCATATACCAGATTAACTGCACCGATTGCACAAAAACTTACATCGTACAGTCTGTAAGACAACTAGGACTGAGACTTAAAGAACAAAGTCCACTGCCCCCAGCAGGACACCATTCAAGTTTTGAATCGTGAAGACATAGAATGCCCTCGCCTGGTGCGGGAGGCCCTTCAAATCAGAAAACACACTCCTGCGCTTAACCGTGATCAAGGACTTGAACTCCCTTCATTATATAATGCCCTAATCCGATCAATAGAAAGGACATCAAAGGTCGAGAGCAGGATATTCAACTTCATCAGTTCATCATTGGAGCCCTCCTGATGAAGATGTGTGTTGTACACATCGAAATATGACCAAGTTTCCTTTTGAGCTAGCCCAGCATATAAAGTTGGCAACATTATACAAACGTAAAGCTGTTTTTCAAGATCATCAAAGTGTTCAATGTTTTAAAGATGAAATGTAGAGATTCCAAGATTCAAATCAATACAACAAGCAGTGTAGTACCCAGTGTTTTGAGAGCAAACGGCGCACAATTGGGCAAAGTAGATTTAAACTGTCAGATCACAAGATCCTTGTTTCACCTAAGGACCCAATTCCAATTGAAAAACGCTGTGGCTGCATATACGAGATTAACTGCACCGATTGCACAAAATCTTACATCGGACAGCCTGGAAGACAACTAGGACAGAGACTTACAGAACATAAGTCCACTGCCCCCAGCAGGACACCATTCAAGTTTTGAATCGTGAAGACATAGAATGCCCCCGCCTGGTGCGGGAGGCCCTTCAAATCAGAAAACACACTCCAGCGCCGTTGAACTTCCTTCATTATATAATGCCCTAATCCGATCAATAGAAAGGACATCAAAGGTCGAGAGCAGGATATTCAACTTCATCAGTTAATCATTGGAGCCCTCCTGATGAAGATGTGTGTTGTACACATCGAAATATTGAGGCAAATATCTCAATATATGTTTGTGTTGAATGACAGTTTAAATCTACTTTGCTTGTTTATCTATCCTGTTAATTGTACTTTCAGCTGTACTTTCGTAAAGCTATTCGTAATCAAGAAATGTTACTTGTTTTCAGGCCTGCCCAAACCTTGCAATATTCCACATCGCAAAATTGTCAACACATCATACATCTGGCATGCGGCAGGCTTTGGCAGTCCTGAAGATGTTCTCTACATACCATTACCGTTGTATCACAGTGCTGGTCTTATGGTTGGAATGGTCAACATCATAAGAGTAGGTAGGTATATTACATCATTAAAGGTCTGTTGAATAAAGCCATAATGTGTGATTTGCTCCACAGCGACGCCCTCAATTTTTCTCGAATTTCTACTTTTTACATGATTGTAATGCCCAGTGGTGTACTAAAATACCACGTGAAAGACTAAACCTCAGTGCGGCTCGTAACAATGGTTAGTCCTTGACTGATGATAAGTAATAGTGGTTTTATTTATTTCGGTGAGCGATTCCTTTCTTTGGATGATCGACGGGAATTATATCAGGACCGGATTTACCATTGGGTCAGATGGGCCCGGGCCCAGGGCCCCCAAACTTGCCCTGCGTATCGGAAAAACACCCATGTTTTGAGCCACATTTTCAAGTATTCTTTCTCATGATCTCCTTCTCCTCATTTTTTCCTTCATGTCTATAGGAGGTACAGCGGCTCTCAGTCACCGTTTCTCCGTTACGAAATTCTGGGATGAAGTTAGAAAGTACCGAGCAACAATAACTCAATACATAGGCGAAACGTGTCGATATCTTGTGGCTCAACCACCGGTAAAGTATACAGAACAACAAGAAACGTTTTTACGTTGTTTTGCACTCGAGCGTATTGCAATGAAGCATAATTTAGGAAAGACTAATATTATGATCAAGGACTGATCAACACGTTTCATTTTTATCTTTTTTTTTAATATAACTTTTCAATCTAATTTAGTCCCTGCGATCGTCGTATCAAAAAATTGTTTGTGGATTTCCTTTTTGTAAACTCACGCTCAACGCTGGGGTACGGTGTTTACATTAATTTCAGTGGCGTGCGCAAAGGGGGGCAGGGGGTACGTGCCCCCACTTTTGATGGTCATGCGGGGGAAATTCGGAGGAAAACGCTAAAACCACACCTTACACACCTAAATCACACTCCATTCGGGGGAACTGAACAACCTGCCCCCCCTTCCACTTTCAATATGCTGCGCACACCACTGATTAATTTTGTACACCAGACACTATAATAAATATAAAAACCTTCTCTCCTCGGCTCCCCCAATTTAATATTGATGAAAGCACTTTTGACATTGGATCCTCTTCCCAACATTAATTGAAGGAAAATGGAAAAGGAGGAGGAAAAGCGAAAGCTTGTACTTCTCATCAAGCATAGTTATGCTGAACTAATTAACTAACAGTAAGAATGGGAAAAAACACAGCGGAACAAGAAAGAAGCTAACTGAAAAGGTGAGTTTTCAGTTTCTTCCTGAAAACTGGAATTGATGGAGACTCCCTGATGGCTTTAGGGAGTTTGTTCCATTCCCTTGGGCCAGAGACAGAGAAGGTATTTAAACCAGATCCTCTATGTGCCCTAGGCTGACTAAGCAGAGTCTTATCGGAAGAAGATCTCAATTCTCTTCCGGGAGCATAGGCTGAAAGAAGCTCATAAATTGGGGGCACGGCCCTGAGAGCACTTAAAAACGCATAAGAATCAGGCCAACAAAGAGAACGGATGGACCAACGACAACCGTGACAACGTCAAGAATGCCATCGTACTTGCTGCATAGAATAAAAATGGCATGGTATAGCAAACAATAAGAGGCAACAGAGTCCTTTATTAAGTCAAATAGGTGTGTCTTCAGATCACGCTTGAATGATCCAAGAGTTATAATGGAACGCAGTCTATAGTGTGTCAACTATATTTTCCTTAATAGGTCCCAAGCCCGGGGTCCCAAGAGTTGCGAAGAATTTCTGGAACTTCGTCTGATGCAAGGGGGAGAAGTTTTTAACTTTCCCATATTTTCTTGTTGTAGAAACCAGACGACGGCCGTTACGAACATAGACTTCGCGTAGCGATTGGTAATGGACTACGACCTGATATATGGGAGGAATTCCAACGTCGCTTTAACATCGAGACTATTGTAGAATTCTTTGCAGCAACAGAGGGCAATGGTATGACGATGAACTATGATGGCAAAGTTGGGGCATGTGGACGGTACACGCCATTTATCAAGGTTAGCAACAGCGCGAACCATGTGCTGGGCATTGTTAAAAATAATGAAATAAAAAAATCACTTTGGGTATATTAAAGCTACGTTGTAACATTTTATAAAAAAAATAGATTTGTATTTCTTTTATGTTAGTTTTCAATCTCAAATGTCCACGTTTAATTTTAAACCGAACAAATGAGGGAAAACAGAGAAAACCGCTATTTAATTCCAGCGCATATGTCAATGCGTGCACTTCGTCAATCGTGACTGAGGTCAGTCCTGCTGATGTGTTATGACCATCCCATACGCCCTTATCGTGTGAATAAAACGATGGGACACTTTGTTTTATATTAGAGAGATTGCGATTTCCAAACGTACGTATCGAACGTACGTGGAATCTATTCAAAATCACTGTCCTGTGACGGGATTTTGAATAGATTCTACGTACGTTCGATGCTACGTTTGGACATCGCAATCTCTCTATTATGTTTCAAATACAGCACCTGTGTACAGGTGTATTTAGTTTATTCCAGTACATTAAAAAGTTTTGACTTTCTCCGCTTGGAGGGGGCACCGAATCGATTAAATGCTGAATTGGCTGATTCGATTCAATGGCTGATTTGGGGAGAATCGCAGCGAGTGATATTTAGTGTCTATGGCGAGTAGAGAATCGCTCACAAGAAATCGAGTTTGGGCGAGCGGTGGCGAACGAGAGCGATCGCTCGTCTCAAACGGCAAGGCCTGTAGCCCGGATGTGAATGGCCTCTTTGAATCCTCTTTCCAAGTACATTGGTTCTCTGTCGAGGATCTGTACATGTTGACATTTTTTGGCATGAGTTTCAATCATTTAATTGCTAGAATCAGCTTTTATGTATCTTACTCTTACAGGCGGTGACAGGCATGCTTGATTTTATACAATGTGATATTGAGACGGCCAAGCCAATAAGGGACAAAAATGGAATGTGCATACTAGTACCTCCGGGTAAGATTATTTCACCAAAGATATACTTAAGGGTGGATCATTAGACATTTTCTGGAAGTTTGGAAAAGCTCTGATGTTTTATACAGATATATGATACAAAGTATGGCAGAGTACACTGATCAAAATATCCTTTGTTTGAATCAAATCGGACACACTATTTTCATAGTAAATAAATTCAAATTTCTTTGTATCTCTATCATTAATCAATGTAGTTAAAGAGCTAAACTAATCGAAAAAGTAGAACTATTTTGCAGAACTTTACTTTGATACTTGGTCAAAGTGTTTCTTATGTGTTCTGATGTATTTATAGTTGTCTAGCAGCTCTCTAATTGTCAACCTAAATAATTCTTATTTACTATCTATATCGACAAATCAACCTGAACAAATTCTTATTAACTATCTATATCAACTGGTCAACCTGAACAAATTCTTATTAACTATCTATTATATCAACAGGTCAACCTGGAGAAATTCTTTTAACATATTAACCTGAACAAATTCTAATTAAATAAATAAACAGTTAACTTAAAAAACAATATGTTTTGTTGTTGATTGAACTGAACAACAATATCCAAAGGTTAACCTGAACAAAATCTTATTAACTAGCTATATCAACAATCAACCTGAACAAATTCTTATTAACGATCTATATCAAAAGGTCAACCTGGACGAACAAAATCTTATAACTATCTATCAACAGGTTAACCTGAACAAATTCTTATATCAACAGGTCAACCTGATACAATTCTTATTAACTATCTATATCGACAAATCAACCTGAACAAATTCTCATTGAATATCTATTACATCAACAGGGCAACCTGGGCTTCTTGTATTAAAGATAACACCAGCTACGCCCTTAACAGGATATAAAGCTTCAAAAGAAGCCAATGAGAAGAAGCTGCTACGAGATGTCAAGACCAAGGGGGATTTATATTTCAATACAGGAGACATGTTATCTTATGACAAAGATGGATACATCTACTTTATGGACAGGCTTGGCGATACGTTTAGGTAGGTCTGGTGTGGGGTGGGGATTGTGTGTGGTGGGGGGCGTGGGGGTGTATGGAGTGATAACGGTGGTCCAAAGATTGTTAAAGCTACAAAACTCTAACGCACAATTTATTTCTTCACTTAAGCATTCACGTCTTAGCTTATTTGTAGTTCTGTCTTCCCGTGTACTATTTATAACAAATCAGCAAATACAGAAGTGTTTTTTAAAACGTTATAAATGGATTTGGTCACAACATTTTAATAAAATTTTAATCTCGGGTTGTATAAAAGTCATGACATCATTTTTAAAAGTTTAATGTGTAAAAAAAGCTTCAGTAACATTTTTAAAATGTTGTCAAAACATTTTTGGCAAACATTTGTGCAAATTATTTTGTCAATCCCCAAATAACATTATTTTAGAATGTCTTGCAGCAAGTTTTCACTAATGTTTTTGAATGTTATTAAAACGTTTTACCCTTTACATAACCCAACAAGTTAATGGTTTTCTGTAAAGTTTTGTTTTTGCTGGGAAAGCATCGCGTGCAGGCGCGTAGCCAGCATTGTCAGTCCGGGGGCAGACGTCAATATCGTCCCTATTTTTCCTCTCCTTCTCCTTCTTTCTCTCTTTTCTCTTCTTCTTCTCGTCCCCATTTTTTCGGCTTTTTCTTCCCCATTTTGACTTCCCCTGCCCCCTTCCCACTGGCTAGGCTACTGGTCGCGTGGACGGGTGTGTGGGTGTATGGTGTTTGACTCTGAAAACTTAAAAACCCGGGTCTTTAAGGCGATAACTTTATGAGCCATAATCTTTTTGTTCTGATATGTTTGATTTTTCTAATCTTCTTAATCACATTACATTTATTGTCACAGATGGAAAGGAGAGAACGTCGCGACAACAGAGGTGGCAGAAGTCCTCCATCGATTCCCAGGCATACAAGAAGCCAACGTCTATGGAGTCAAAGTACCAAGTAAGCCCTGACTCCATTTGTCCCTCTTAGATAAACTCAGGCGTGTAACCAGCTTGGTAGTTCCGGATCCGGACACTCAGATGGCACTCAACTTTAGATTCTTTAGAAGTGACGGATAATGTGTTTGTCAATATGTCCCCTTTTAAGTCGAACATACCCAGACGCCTTTTTAAAGTCATACCCGATGACCCCTTTTTTAAGGTTCGGCTGCCCAAATGTTTATCATCAAAATGCCATAAAATAATGCTGAAACTCTCTAATTTCATGCAGCATATTTGTGGTGTAAATTCGGAACAAAAATAGAATTTTCTTTTTTTTCTCGAAATTTTCTACCCGATAACCCCCTAGCAAATGACTCTCTTTTTTTCCAATTTTTTTTTACCCAATGACCACTTTTTCATTCAAGTTTGGTATACACGTATACAATTACTCCTATTTTTATAACATTATATATATAGTTTGAGGTGAAACAGGATCCATTCGTTCCGTTCCAATTTAACTCGAACATCAAAGGTTGTGAAAACGTTTTTAAAACATTTTGTATGAAAACACACGACAGCAACACATTTTAAATGTTGTCAGAATGTTATTGTAAAATATTTGTGCAAACTTTTTTTCCCAAATATTTCGTCACCACTTAAATAACATTATGTTATTTTGCAGTAAGTGTTCCAAAAATGTTTTTGAATGTTATGAAATAGTTTTATACCCTTTTTATATATCCTTTATGTAACCCGACATTTAAACGCTTTCTGGCAACCTTTTCTAACCTTTTGTGAATATTGCCGAAAACGTTTTCATTTGCTGGGTCAGTAACGTTATGATTGTATTGATCATGTTGATAAAACTATTCTATTTTCAGATAATTTAGACGGCCGAGCAGGAATGGCAGCAATAGTCCTCGCACAAAACACATCCCTAGATACCAAAAATCTATACCAATATGTCACCAAAACCCTACCAAGCTACGCATGTCCAATGTTCCTACGCATCATCTCTGCAATGGATGTCACGGGTACATTCAAACACAAGAAAACGGATCTTGTAAAGGAGGGGTTCGATCCTAATTTGGTCTCGGATCCGATGTACTTCTTGGAGGCAGAGAAGAAAACGTACGTTCCGTTGGATCCGCAAGTGATGCAGAAGATTGTAGCAGGAAAAGCTAGATTATAAACAAATTTCATAGCTATTATAAAAAGACTGAATAAAACCTTCTGACAGGACATTCAATGACATAATGTTATTTAGAAGTGGAATATTACTGTCAACTTTTAATAAGCAATGTCAAACATCATGAAACTGAAATTACAGGAACGTTAAACTTACTTTATGGTTTTGCATAATTACTATGTGCATAATTATTTAATTAAATTCCTTTTGGTTTGATTTTTGTTTTGTCAAATCAAAAAAACATTTACTCACTGACTTGAGCTTTCGCCATCCAGGCTGATGGCTTGATCACAAGGGATCTGGTCCACTGCATTTCCCGCGGTGTTTGGATGCGTCCCAGTAACAGAATGAAGGCTGACTACAATTGAGCGCGAATAATCATGACGTCATAGCCATAGGCAATTTCGGCGCGGTAATTTTGAATATCTCGTGTTGAAAGCTGACTGTTTTTATTCGTTTTTATAGTCAATATCATGGACTAGAAATATAGAGCACGTAGTGCGATGGACTGGAGACTTCTCGCATCTCGTATTGCGGTGGTAAAGGAGTTGCAAGGGCCTGGTCAATATGAGTTTGTTTTAAAATAAAAACATGTGATTCGGGCTTGATATTTTTTTTCGAACATATTATAAGGCGTAATGTTGCGATTGCCGGAGTGTTCCTTTAACACTGGAAAGCTAAGTGATAAGTGACATCTTGAATTATTATGAACGATTATTGTATACTCTGTAAAACAAGTTAATTTCGCGAGGTATTTAATTTCGCGAATTTCGCGAGGTCTACAAATTCGCGAAATTAAATACTCGCGAATTTGATCCTTGAAAATACACACAGAAAGCTTAAAACAAGCTTTATGTATTTTAAGCTTATTCTGTCTACACAAACCATCATATTTATATCCATTTACATCGCTCAGAATACAGCATGAAATTAATTTTTCATGATGCATGGAGGTAAAGTAATATTTTAATTGTATTAATGCACATCCATTTTGTTAATTTTTCAGTCCTTCTGGGCTTATTTTGACGTTCTTTTTTGATATATTTTCTGGTATTTTTCTTATCAAATCGGCCATCTTTAACCCCCCCTGAGCCCTACCTGCCAATCTAACATTGCCTCTGATTGGTCAATTATGTGATAGCTTCATTTTAATCACCAATCAGAATGGAGCTTTGCAAATAATTCACCCCAATTTTTTTTGCATGGTGAAATTATTCTAACAATGTTGCTGATTGGTCCAATCGATAATGAAAGTTTCTTTTTGGCCAATCGGCAGGTAGTTCTCATGGGGTTAATTTGTTTATTTCTGAACTCCAGTAATGCACCAACATCCTGAAATAATAGGTTAAATCCATGTGTCTGTTAAAAACTATGCATGGTCTTCCATCTTTAGGAAGAGGAGAGGAACTTAGGCTAATTCGTTACAGCATTGTGGGTAATAGGCAAGGGGCATTGGGAATAAGGTAATCAAATATGGCCGATGGTCCAACTCGGAAGTGGTAAAATATCGCAAAACTATCATCAAAATAGACAGTCAAAATGACAAAATATATAAAAATCAAGGGTTTATCTGAATTACTAGATATTCATTGTACATTATAGGCCAAGAAAAGGGAAATTTATCCAGTGTTTAGAGCGATGTAAACGGATAGAAATATGAAAGTTAGTGCAGAATTCTGTGGAGTTCAAAATTGGGCATATTTTGTAGGTGTAAGCTTATATCGAAATTGTAAATTCGCGAAATTAAATACTCGCGAAAATGTTGATCATCACCAATTCGCGAAATAAAGTACCCGCGAAATTAAAGTGTTTTACAGTATACATAGTGTTTGAATTTCACTGATATTTGTGGTGGAAAATGTGGAATGTGAATATTCGAACAAAATGACACCTAATTTAAAACAGCATGTAAGTTTAATTAATTAATATACCTGTTAAAGGTCAGGTATATTGCTCGGACAACATCATATCATTGGCAAGGTAATATTATGAGGACAATGAAAATGACTCTCTTTTTTGAGAACATAAGACGTTTAAAATTGATATTCCGCAAAAAAACAACTTAAGCGATAAGTACCTTCGAACGAGACAGATTTGGCCTAGAAAATAATTGACGTCATGAAATGACTGTGCCTGCTCTGCGAGAAGGGACTATAAACATTCTCAATGCACAGAACGTATACTTCCCTGTGCGATATTGCAATATGCTATAGTTATTATAGTTTCAGTTGGATGAAATATTACAAAGCAAACGCATAGTAACAATACTGTGTTACGCTTTGTTCCCCAAATGAGAACAATAGTCTGCATATTGTTATGCAGCATTGTTATGGTAAATAATAGTACAACTCATTGTTGCTAATGTCAAACTTGTCAAAGTGATTGTGATTGTATGATGAGAGCATGATAAAGTGTCCGCTTCATTTACTTACGTCATCAGCCAAACGGGGGAAGAACGCGTACGCTTCAAACGGGGGAAGAACACGTACGAGGCTGAACTTTACCCACACAATTCCTCATTTTTCAGGAGAAATACGCATAAAAAATTGCAACGAGTGTCAACTTGTAATGTAATAATTATTCTCTTCAAATAGAGATAAACTTGTTTTTGCAATAGACCTGCCCTTTAAACATGATGATGAATGAAACGAATCCATGTTTTGAACAGTAGGCCTATGCCTAATATTAAATGGTCGTCATCATTGATGGAGCATTATCTTTGATTTCCCTGATCGTGCCAAGTTCCTTCAAGTACCGTGATTGTCAATGCAATATTATTATAGTGTAGTAAAGATACTAAAGCTTGAATCATTTGATGTTTTCCTACGCGACGGTGAACTGACATTTTAAACTCTTTAACACACACTTTATTTACGTTATGTGACCTGATATATTTGGAAAATGGAATCCTTTAAAATTGACGTATAACATAAAATGTCGTCCCTTTCAAGCGCAGCATTCATGCAAAAGTATGTAAATGTTTCTTGTAAATAAACCTAATTCCTTATGGAATTACTGACATTTATACAGCGTGATAATCATGATTAATATAATCTACAGTGTTTTTATTAACCATAGAACTACGAAGGGGTTATACCACCCCCCCCCCCCTTAGACTTTTATCCGTCATAAAAAAAAAACCGCACGCGTTTACGCCCAAACGACCTAAGCTAATCGTAGATACATCCTTTGCGCTCATTTTGGTGATAAAATTTTTACCTCAGCACCTAATACCCACATTACCCAGGGGTGGGAATGGCCATCAAAGATGACCATAGAAGGGGGGTGGTGAGGCCCAATGATTTTTATTTTCGCATTTTTGTAGATTTTTTAGCCAAAATTTCTGCCTATACTTTAGTACAAGTTCCCAAAATTTCATGGGCGCCCTCACATTATGACATCATCCATAGCGACATTGTACTTATTTTGGTATCACTGGATAGAGGAGACCCACAGCTATACATTAGTACCAAATATAACGGTATATGACGTTTATAATAATTGAAAATTGAGGGGGTCGCAACAACCCCCTCCTGTTACAAAATATGGTTCAGTAGTTCTAGGGTTTAAGTGATATTCATGTAATAAATTGAGAATGAGAGATCCTAATTTTCTCATTAACATATTGAAATTAGGAGTTCCAAATCGGTGTGTTTCCTAAGATATCATCAAATAAAAATTCCTTTAAAAGGAATAGCGCGAGCAAATGAAAAATTGTCAAGAGAAATGAAAGAATGAGTAACCCTTCACAATTAAAAACTGGGAAAATATGACACAACATCGATTTCCACTGAGGAATAACACAAAACGTATAAACAAAGTTAAAAGAGCTTTTAACTTTATACGTTTATGTTATTCCCCCATTGGAGGTTGTGTCATATTTTACTGTAATTAAAGCACTTCAGACTTAGTCTTTCACATGGTATTTCAGACACCAGCATTTTTTGGGGCACCAAGATTTATAATCATGCAAAAGTAGAAATTCAACAAAAATTGTGGGTGTCGATGTGGAGCAAATTACACATTATGACTCACAGTGTCATCGCCCCGATATCTTCATGGCAGAAAGGTCATATGCTTTTAGACTACCCACGATTGGCCTATAATAGTCACTGCGCTATATAATTCGGCACATATAAAATCAGAATTATTGTCAGTTTTTGAGTTCAAGACGCCAGTGGCGTAACTAGGGGGGGGGGGGGGCAACATGCCAAATTGGCCAAATTGACCAATTCTGCATCGATTCTGCATCCCTCCAAGCAATAAAAGTCAAAATTTCACGCGCTCCGCTCGCAATTGTTTTAAAAGAACATTTTAAGACCGATATTCAACTTCTAGTTACCAAAATTAATTAGTGGTAGGCCTTATTTGTCATATTTTCCCTGATTTTAATCTTATCCATTGCTTATCCTTTGGTTCCCTGCTGGTCAGTTGGAACAGATTTTCCCTGTTTTTATATTAACCCGTCACATCATAACAGAAGACGTTTTATGTTAACATTTTATATAAAACATTGTTATAAATTTTTTGTAGATAATAGTTATTTAAAACATTTCGTAATCATACCTAGAGGGTTTTGTTATCATCAGATAGAAAGACTTCTTCTCTGGTGAGACAACAGGGCTGGGGTATATTTCCATATCAAAGTTTCAAAATCTGTAATATAAATTTCCTCAATATGTTGTTTTGATACAACTTATGAGGGGAAAAGTTTGATTTTACAATATTTCGATATTATTTTTTAACTTTGTAACTTTATCATGATTAACATAACTGTATTTCAAAGTGTCAAACTATATCATTATTTTGTCCCAACAAATGTAATCCAGGGAATAAAATATTCATTCATATGTTTATTTATTTCAACCACTGCCATTTCTACTGGTGCTATACGCGCGTGATACATACATGCAGGACAGCGCTAGGCTGCACATGCATTCTAATAATTTGTCTATTATACAAGCATCAGCAAGCACAATTTGTCACAAGATTTGAAAAGTAAATAGCCTATGTACACACTGAACACAATGCACATACAAGCTGTAAAGTACATACTGAAGCTATCAGTATAAAATGATATATATGACCATCACGATGCTATTAATTTAGCCCAAAGATTAGGAAAACTAGCAAAACTGGAGAACTAGTACTGTTCAAATAAAAACATCTGCAAATCTTGCTGCAATTTCCAAATAATATTTCTATTACTTAAATAATTATTTTTGTTATTTCTTTTAATACAAACACATTACTGCCTATGATGACTTTATCGTATTACTTAAATATCAAAATCAAGTAATAATTACAAAACTCGCTGTAAACTGTCACCTCTGTGGGTTTTTGGGTATATAACCAGCACAAATATTTTCTGCAAACACTGCATGAGAAAAAGTAGGTCAATAGTCAGACAAATATAGGGCGGGTGCGGCTACGCCGCACCTCGCCCAAAAACTGTTCAATTAGTCTCAAACGTGGTATACCACACTTATAAGACTAATTCAACAGTTTTTTGATGATTTCTTCGGAAATATACCAATTTGGAACGCCTAATTTCAATAAGGTAATGAAAAAATATATGCTTTCACCTGATACCAAAATCTACATTTTGATGGGGTAAAGTGGGGGGGGGGGGATGAGGCTGTCAAAATAAATGTAATATAATTGTATAAAATTGTAAGTATTGATGTTGTTTTATCAAGAATAGAAATTACGAATGATATCTGTTCAAAGACAAAATAACTTTTTTGATATAATTCATACAACATGATTAACCAAAGAGTTGTAGTTGATAAAATAGTACTAACTTCGGAGAATAAGGGGCTGTGCAATAATTATGAGCCTTGGTAGGAGGGTAAAATTAGGGGAGGGGTAAGAAATTTTTGGCAAGCCGAAAGGTGGGGCAAGCCATTTTGGTCAAGCTGAAAGGGGGGTCAAGCGGATTTTGGCACACATTCATGGGGCGCCTTTTAAATAAAATGCTCTAAAGAGGCTTAGGAAAACAGTACGGAAACGCTTAAATATGCAAATTTTCATTTAAAGTTTACAACAAAATTCCGTTCACTCAATGCATAATTAATCAGTCTGTGTTCAAAACTTTAAAACAAGAGAAATGATAGATTGGTTTTTGGATTATACCTAAATGTCTTAGGGGGACATACTTCTTAGTAGACTTGACCAAGTCTTTTTGACATTCTTAAGATAGTAAAATTTAATCAATGAAAATCCATGAAGGCCTTATGCCTCAATTATTAAGGTATGAGGGGTATGTGGCATACTATGGTAAAATAGGCCTATATGGTTAACATACGTAATTTATGTAGGCCTTATAAGATACCAAAATTAAGTCAAAATATCTTGCATTATGAATTATACGATAAAGGTATACTTGCCAGGGCACTTTACTTGGTCCTAAAAGACCAGTTGTTGGATATTGAGTTTGATCTGTTAAGTTTAAAGGGCCTATGAGGGCACTATTTATCCCTATTTACTTTGTTCTACATGTACATGTGATCATTAAAGACCATTTGGTAGAATTTTGCAGTTGATCTGTAAACTTATATTGTATGAGGGCACTATTTATCCCTATTTACTTTGTCCAAGATCTAACACCATATGTTGAGTTTGGCCACTTTTTTGTCTGGTGGGCAACTATTAGAAGTGGTGCTAGGTGCAACATGGGCTCCATTATAGACGACCTATTACACAGTGATAAATATCCAAGAAACCACTGTGAGTTATCAGCACATTTGTTGGTGATTTGATCAATAGTGGGGGTTGTATAATATTGGGATACTTAAGTATTTAGCGCAATGATGAAACCTACAGCCTGTCTCAAAAAAAATTGTGCAAGTGAAAAGCGCCCTCTTTGGCAATTAGAAAATACCGTTATGACATGATGCTTACATCACCGTCAAGAGCGTAGTCTTAGCTCTCGAATGCCGTTTGTTTTGTTCAATTTGCTTGTTTTAATCTCGAGTTATGTTTATTTAACAGCAAAAGGGTAAAATCACAATTGTGCCACTTTTACTAGGGAAGAAGGCTGTACATGTAAATCAATGATAGCATCAAGTTTATCAAGAGTTCCTTCGTGAAATCAAAAGAATGCACCAATTACACAACAATACAAAATTGTTTTTACTGTTTTTACTATTTTATCATGATACTGGTATAATGATTCTCTTTTTCCACTTAAAACAGATTAAAAGATAAATAAATATTACACATTCTGCTGTAACATTAAATACATGTGCATGTCAATGATTTTATCATGGTAAATACTGTTTTCTTGGTCACTCAAGACATGTTAAAACACAAACAAATATTGCACACTTATAGGTTAATGAACGCATATTAATACTTGCTGGGAGAGAAATTAGACAAAATAATGCACACGCGCTGCTGTTGATGCGTCTAATGCACGAGCTCCGAAGGGGGAGTGCATTAGACGCATCAACATCAGCTCTCATTTGTTTACATGTACTGCCCTCTTCCCTAGTAAAAGTGGCACAATTGTGATTTTACCCTTTCGTTGTTAACTAAACATATCTCGAGATCAAAACAAGCAAATTGAACAAAACAAACGGCATTTGAGAGCTAAGACTACGCCCTTGACGTTGATGTAAGCATCATGTCACAACGGTACTTACTAATTGCTTAAGAGGGCGCTTTTTACTTGCACAATTTTTTTTGAGACAGGCTGTATAATATCTGTGACTGAGCCCCCAAGTCTTGGACCAAGGCTACTTCTTTAGTAGGCATGTATAATCCGAAATTTATTTTATTTGTATTTATATACCAAATTTGTGCAAAATTTGAAGAGACCCCAAAATATAATGTTCTGGACATTGAAATGTTTTTGTTTCAAATGAACTGAAGTTGCCCCCATTCTGGAAAATACAGAAAATAGCACCTTTCCAGATTTTCTGTGGACAATTGAAAAAAAATTGTTTTCTTGTTTAGGCCATTGATTTGTCTCATGTCCCCCGCGCGCATTGGATTTCTGATGGTGAAAACGTTCAAAAATATAATTTTATTTCAGTGTTTATTTTATTTTCACCCCTGAACCCCTGAACACCTGATTTATTGATAAAATTAAAAACTAAAAACCGCATACCGCATTTTTTTTCATGAGCCGCCTTTGAGCTCCTTTCGACCGGACCTACTTTTTTTTTCTTTTTTTTTTACCTACTTAAAACCGACAAATTGTGTGAATTCGGCCGACTGCGCAGTATAGCATCTTCCCTTACAAAAAAATGCACTGAAAAACCTTTAAAAATGATTTTACCAAGTAAGACACTCAGTATGACGCTTGAATGCACAGCTAGTAAACAAACTACAGCTGATCGATAAGTTCACACAGAGGTCACATGCACTACAGGTTGCTCAGGTAAACTAGTGCTTCTACGTTAGAAAACATGTTTGAATATAGTCAAATGAAGTTCAGTAATTCTGATTAAATTCATACTCGACCTTTGTTTCAAGATATTTATACATTTGCTTCAACTATAATAACCCTTCTATACGGTTAGATTACTTTGGTGATATAATACTATTATTTCAAGACAATTAATTTACTGTAGAGAAACCCATAAATTGATTGGATTTAATACTAGAAACTCTATTCCACCTGTCAATAGTCGCCGAATTCGGAGTGGTAGTACCAATAACTGGTAGTGGTGGTGTTTTTGCCGTATCTTTTCGCTACATCATGACTTTATGTAAAGATGTTGTGTTTTGATTATAACACTTGGTGAGTTAAACATTTGGAAGACATAGAAACAATTAATATGTACATGAGTCGTGTATAAGTTGGTACCGGTATCATCATATTAATGCGTGCATCATCATATGCAATTAGTAGGTAACCTAGGCAAACCTTAGTTAACACATTTACTAGTCAGCGAATTCGCCGAGACCGGGGCCCCAACACAATGCATATTTACATAGAAATTTGAATTTTTTTCGAGAATAGGTGGGTGAAGGAAACCTACACAAATATGTTTTCTATACTTCACTTGACCCAAATATATGATTTTTTATGGTGATAATCAAGTCGCACATGGAATTTTCGAGGGATTTTGATAGCAGTTCCATTAAAAAAGCTGCCATCGCCATGAGACTAAGATCTAGAAACACCCCTAAATGCCGTTTTGGGGAATTTTGCTATCTGAATCTTTTTGATGAAAGTCAATCTTTGACAAGATGTAACTTTGTTACGTAAAGTGCTATGACAAAAATGTTTTCAGTTTTGGCTTTCTTTACTCAAGGGCTTTAATTTGATATGTAAAATGGTGCAGTTTGATGGCAAATTTGAATTCACCTAGCATACCTACATTATGATAAAGACTCCGCCTCCGGTCTTGCTTGCAGGACTAGCATGCATAAGGGGTGGTGCAATAATTATGTGTACCCCCGGTGAATTATAGGGGGAGGGCAAAGATTTTTTGGCAGGCCAAAAGGGGGGGGGCATAGTACGAGGAACCCATACCATATACTTAGCTCAGGTGGTGGTCGCATTGCATTCTCTAAATTCAGTAAATTTTCATCGTCAACCGTGTAATTGAATGGGATTACTTTGAAATTTTAAAACGCTTGAAATATCACAAAGTATCACAAACAAATAGGCCTATGTTATGAGGTACAGACCTTGGCCAACTTTGTGCCTAATTTTGCATTTTTCTCAAAAATTATAGTGCATTGGTGACAAGTAAGATATGTATATTATAGGGGCAATGACTACAACTACTGCAGTGAAAATTCAGTAACTCAAGGCAAGTAGTTATTGATTTATTGATCAAATATTGGTTTTCCCTCATTTTTGACTGTAACTCCACAACTGTTATAGTGCTGAAATAAAATTTCCAGTGTAGTAATTGTAGTCCTTGCCCCTATAAATATACACATCTTACTTGTCACCATTGCTTTGTAATTTTTGAGAAAAATGCAAAAATAGGCACAAAATTGGGCAGGGGTGTAGTACCCCCTTAATAAATAATATTTACATGCTAAAACCGTTGGGGTTCGATAATGAACCCCACAAAACTAATCGAGTATATGGAAAATGCCATACGGCCGGGCGGTTTTACAAGTTGCTGGCTCTATCATGCCATTCGCCGCCTGCTTAGCTTTTGAACTCAAACCAGTTTATAAAAAACTATCTAGAGCATTTTGACCAAATACCTTATACTTTTTATTTTTCAAACTGTTTACTTTATTTTGTTAGGCCTAAGAGCTAAAGTTTTGTGCTTTTATGGGACGCCCCAAATTTGCATAGGAAACTGGAGAACGATCAGGAGAGATTGGTCTTTCATCCTTATCATGATCAAAAAAATCTAAGTATGTGTGCGTTATTCCAAGCACCTCTTCATTCATGTCTAAGTATGTGTGCGTTATTCCATGCACCTCTTCATTCATGTCTAAGTATGTGTGCGTTATTCCATGCACCTCTTCATTCATGTCTAAGTATGTGTGCGTTATTCCATGCACCTCTTCATTCACGTCTGCATAAGCATATTCATGTTGTTCTCCATCATGTTCATCATGTACATCAGTGCTTGTTTGCAGTGTTTCATATTCTTGTGTTGCAGACATAGTCATCATATTCAGTGCTGTGTATTGAGCTCCTCGTTCAACGACATTGTTGGTATTTCCTGGTTTAGCAAGAGTGGTATCTTTGATATTTCTTATTTTGCACACTGCTACAATAATCAAAACAGTAACAAACAAAGCTGTTGCCAGTACAACAAGTACGATCACAATTATTGTGTGAGATCGCTTTGACTCGGGTATAGATTCACCAGACTCGGTAGTCATAATTGTTTGCGACCACTTTGACTCGGCTATAGATGTATCAGACTCAGTAGTACTAATTGTTTGAGGTCGTTTTGACTCAGGAGTCATAATTTCAGATGCTCTTTGTGTGAATGAAATGACTTCAGGAATTGAGGCGGGTCCTGGTTTACATGGTTTAGATATCATATTATCAGTAGTCTGAGGCGGAGGTAACGTTGGTTGTGGTAATGCAGAGGAGGAAACATTTACATAACCAGTGTCCAAAAGTGTATTAAGTAGTCCATGGTAGTACCCACAACTGTACGTACGTGAATCGGTCAACTTTAAAGATAATATCGTCAGGTAACACCTGTCAACACAGAGACTTCGCTCGCAGGTAACGACGAGGCGATTTCTTAATTCAGCTGGCACGACACCGGTAGTATCAACCGTTTCGTCGAGACTTAAATAATATGCCTGGAAATTTCGACGAGCATACCAAAAAATGGCATCGTTACTGTTGATGTCTTGAAGATCACATACCAAAGTAACATTCTGTCCAATAGAACTATACACTGTTCCAATTGGGGTTTTCACAGATTGGCCCTTTGTTGCCATCATGAAGGAACATAAGCAAATTATTATTGCTTGCATCAGTCTACCAGTCTTTGGCACTCGTAAACCTAGGCAAACCATCCCTACATGTATAATCAATTCTTCATTCACCACAAACTTGTTTCAACAGTGTTTTGTGAAGTGGTATAGTGATCCGATTCTCCTCTGCATATGGCCCATGATATTTTCCTTTTCTATGCACATAATTGTAAGGGAATTCCCCCAATGTGTATATAGCTATATTGTTCTACCATTACAAATGCAGATATTCATATTATTTTATTAAAGTCATGTCCTGTTACGTTTCCTTTTCAAAAGTAATAGTACTTTGTAGGCCTATATTATTTAATAATAGATACATGTACCTACATCAGTGTTAGGTGCATGTTTCTTTCTTTCTCTTTTAGCGAATGCATTTTTTGTTTTAACTACTCTTTCTGTCTATCCTGCATTCAAAAAGTTAATATACATTCAATTTTCAAATAAATGAGGATTAGTCCGGTGGCAGACCAAAATAGGTTGGGTTTGCCAATTTTTGTTTGTTGATTATTGTTCTGTGGGCGGTACAGAATGAACCAGATTCCAAAGGGTGTATAATTGTCACCCCTGTGCAATTTGAGATATCCAAGGTCAAAGTTTATACAGGGTTCAAAATTAAAAACTGGTCCAATTTTGTCCAAACTTATGTCAAATTATTCCTCTTGTCATGAGGATTCCGAAAATATACAGTTTCATATTATGTACGACTTATCGTTGTGGAATTGTGAGCAAAAAGGTTTAAGGTGTTAAATTAACAGAGAATGCCACAGGGGTTAAAATTAGACAAATGCTCCAATTTTATGGAAATGGTCTCAAATGAGTATTTCTGGAACAACAACTCAAATAAAGAATAGTTTGAACAACCTAGAAAACTTGTTGCCTAGCTAACATAGTAAGATAGGTCATTGTCAATTGAACCCCATTGATGTTGATCTACTGGTATACTTCCCTGAATGGTTACCTAGGTAACAAGTCATATTATTTATTAGATTGAGATACATTTAACAGTGCTAAAATGTCAGACCATTTTCATCAAAATTGAAGCCGTTTATCTAACTAAACATTTTCTGAATCCTTATGATCAGAGGCACATTCTGGTATTGTTTTTTTTTTAATTGAGCAGGTTTTAATTTTGACCCCTGTATAAACTTTCACCTTGGAAATCTTGAATTTTTCCAGGGGTGACAATTCTACAGCCCCCCCATCAATCGATCATAAGCATGAGATGTGAACTAAAGTTTTTCTTTCTTTCATCCTAATTTAGGTATCATTGAAAGACACTGATTATGGTTGCAGCGGCAAGCACACATTTGGACAGCGCCGAAATTTATACCATGGACAGGATAATTTTTGTATTCTGAATTAAAGGGCAAATTCAGCAAAGCAAAGATGACTATTTGCTATGAGCCATCCTGACCATTAAGTCATTTTTTTGGATGATCAAATGTTTAGATCAAAGTTACCAATGGTTGATTATTTACTGTAAAGAAAAAATCAATAGCACTAAAACAAAGAAATCTAAGAACAAAGTGGTCAAAGTCTCATAAGTAATGCAACAAAACACATGAATCAGAATTATGATCAAGACAACAGTGCAATATTAGTTAATTTAAATACAAAAAATATACAATGATGGAATCAATAGAGAACAACAGCGATCCAGAACAAAGCCTCTTCTCCCTGGAACAAAACAATCCCCTAGCAGGTAAATTCCTAGAACAAGAATCAAAGGACAACCTCCTAGTAGGTAAATTACCAGCACACGAATCAAAGGATAACCTCCCAGCTGGTAAATTCCCAGAACATGAATCAAAGGACAACCTCCTGACAAGTAAATTACCAGCACAAGAATCAAAGGGCAACCTCCCTGCAAATAAACTACTAGTACAAGAATCAAAGGATATCCTCCCAGCAGGTAAATTACCAGCACAAATATCAAAGGATAACCTTCCTGTAGGTTATTCACCAGCACAAGAATCAAAAGGTGGCAGAGATGGTAGGTCTATCAATGGGAGGCTGCTTTCATGGGGATGTGGGGAGTTTGGTCAGCATGGACATGGTCATGTGAAGGATATGTTCCCAGCGCAGGCTTATGTGGAGAACTTCTACAGATGTTGTGGCAGTGATGTGAGGATTAAAGCTATGAGTTGTGGAGGAAGTCACACTGTGGTAGTTACAGGTATGATTTGGGAAACAGTTTGCAGTGTATGGCTGGGGCATGTTATTTGTATAATAAAATGGGTAGATATTTAACCTAATTTTTTTGGTCAATCACTGTTTGTCGAAACTATTTAAATTTGATAAACCACGTTTTTTGATTTAATAATCTTGGTTTCTTAGTTCGAAAAGCTTTTTTTGTATAAACTTGGTTTTTCGACCCGAGAAACCAGGTTTTCTCAGTGAAAAACTTGGTTTATCAATTAAGAAACCAGGAAAAGCAATTGTGTTTCTCTCATGATCCATTAAATGTTTAGCAATTGTGGTACACGTGTAACACGCAAGTCATTTTCAACCTTCAATTTTCCATTCTTCAATGCTAATCAACAGTTGAAAGTAACAAAATCTGAAGAAGACCTTAATAATTTACATGAAACTTGCTCAAAACATTCATTATTTAACACTAATACATCGAAATAATGCATAGTTTCTGACATGTTTGGGCCGTTGACATTTTACCTTATGTACGGCGCCATTGGTACTAACATATTCTGTTAGAAATTCCGGTTTTGTGAGGTGCACCGCACCTATTGTATATTCATGAAATCTTGCTGCCAGAGGGGGCTGGATCAATGCGTGTTAATACCTTAAACGCACGCATCACTGATGCATTAAACGTGTAGGAAAATAAACGGAATAACCCATCCCTACTTTACACCCCCCCAATAGGATGACTTATGCTATGCCACTGGCCTAGACTGTAGTGTATAAATGTTTATATGTTCCAGTTTATGAAGTGTGAGCCTCTTCACCATATTACTGTGCATTATTTCTTTATCACAGAATCTGATGAAATTTATAGCTGGGGCAATGGGAAGAGTGGACAGTAAGTATAATTGTAATAATTAGCAGAACATTTTTAGAATAATATAATAATAATAATAATTCCAGAGGATTCAAAGCGCTGTAATTCAAAGCGCTGATTCAAAGTGCTGTAACAAGCTTGACATTGCCCATAAACCATTGTATAATAATTTCTGTACAGTTCCGTTCTGATAACACTGAAAAATGTAGCAATCTGTGTTTTAAAAAGAGGTATGTAACAAAATTTATGTTCCGCAATTAACGCTTATAATACATAATACAACGCTTCCATTAATGGAAGGGGGCTTACCTTTTAACATTTAGAATCAGTGGTATATTAGGGTCAGTTGTCAGGTGGTAATCCTTGCTCCACCAGATGGAGATCATTTTGGTTTGTTTTTTCCAGGACAACTGCAGTGTGTGAAATTTTTCAATTGTGCTCAAGTTAAAATGAAGCTATTTCCTGCGTTAAAGAGAAGATTCATATCGCAATTCTGGTCGATTTCTGCATACTAGATGTAGCCGAGCAGCAGGGGTCACATCTGATGCGTCTGCGCGTCCAGGGACTCCTTATTTTTTATTTTGGCCATTTTGGACTCCTTAAGTGGTCGTCCATAATTTTCGCCATTTTCGCATACGCACAAAGCGCGTGTAACTTTTTAACCCCCCTCGAGTTATGCACAAATAAAATGGCAAAAAAATTCTTGTATGAAACAAATTAAACAAGTACGACTGCTGTGCATAATAGACTCGAAATTAAATATTAAAGAGAAAATCGCTGTTGGCATACCATATTATAAATATGTTACGGTATTTTATTAGGTTAATTGGATATTAAGTTATGAATAAAATATTGGAAAGTACCATAATTTTTTTTTGCTCAAATAAATCACCATTTTTCTTACGCACACATGCCCAAAATTGTTACCCCCTCCCCCCCTCTTACGCATGCTTTGTGCATAACTTAAAATGGCGAAAATTATGGATGGCCCCTAAATCACAAGTTGAAAGTGACCAAAGGATCCAATAAAAACTGTATGGACTCCTTAATTTTTCGATGCACGGAGTCGTAAATCAATATAAGTTTAGAATTTTGGACCTGGGCTCTTTAAATTCTCATTGGACACTTTAAAGTTTGGTTTTGCAGGTACCAAAGGGTCCAGAAAAATGATATTGGACCCCTGCCTAACAGCCTGTGTGATCTATCTAACTCTGCCCCACGGTACATGTAGCCGACCTTCCTGGTAAGATCTACCTGACTCTACCCCCCTCCACTCCACCCCCTGATGTGCTACCAATTAACATTAAAAGTATGTCATCATCACATTGTCTTTACTTCAGACTTGGATGTGGAGACAAAGAAATTCATTCTGACCCAACCAGTGTAACATTGGATAAGGAAACAAAGACATCAGATATCAGTGGTGTGTGCTGTGGAAGCCGACATACGGTATTTTGGCTGGACAATGGGCATTGTTATAGCACTGGGAACAACTTCTATGCACAACTTGGCTATGATTTCAGAATCAAGAATTACAAAGACAATCAGGTATGTTGTATGTTGCCAGCAATTTAAACTCGCCTCAAAAAGAAACGTACAATTTTTTACAAGGTCATATCTTAAAATGCTGTCAATAAAAATGAACAAAAATTACACACAGGATTACTTCAATACTCTACATTAAACATGTGTCAGTAACCAAGCAGTTGTCCCACTGACACAACAGCAAAATGCACTGAAACGGAACAGCTTCCTGGTCCACATTCACAGGCGAATAATTGGCACCCAGCAAATTAAATCTAAATTAAATAAAGTGGAATAGTGTGGAACGGGGCTGCTTCTGCTTTTCACACACTTTCTTCAAGAACCAGGTCTTGTTCCACACTATTCCACTTACTCACAGATTTCTTGTGTTGGGTGCCAATTATTGGGCTGTGAATGTGGTCCAGGAAGCTGTTCCATGTCAGTGCATTTTGCTGCTGTGACAGTTGGACAACTGTTTGGTTACTGATCAGTGTTTAGAGTAGAGTATTGTAATCCTGTGTGCAATTTTGGTTCATTTTTATGGAGAGGATTTTAAGATATGACCTTGTGCAAAATTATAAGTTTCTTTTTGAGGCCAGTTTAGTTTGCAATTTGGTTGAATCTCATTGGACTGATTTGGTTTGTTGGTCCAAAAACGAGCTTTGATAAACTGAAACAAATATTTGCTAGTCTGAAAACTAAAAAGTTATGGTTAGGTTTAGGGTTATGGTTAGTGCAAGGTCTTAGAGCTAAGTTTAGGTTTAGGTTAAGGTTAAGGGATAGTGAAACTAGTGAACTTTTGGGCTAGCCACCATGAATAATAGCAGACCTTAGGAGTAGCGGATGTAGACTGACTATGTATCTACAGGGTGAGTCAAAATGCTCTATACCCAACTGAACAAATATCCTAGAAATATTTATTATTTACATACTATTATAGTATTACCTTGCTACTATGTGATTGATATGTAAGGTGGAAAAGCATAAACTACCTTGAAATGAATTGAATTTTAAATATATTAACATTGTAGGATGACCTACAATCTTAGAAAAAAAGTACTTCCAACACTTGGCATACCTTGTGGAAATTCACCGCTCTGCAAAAATTCACAATATCAGGCGCCGCTCTGCAAAAATTAAAGGGGGTGCACGCCGGGTGCGCCCCCCTCTAAATCCGCCTATGCCTTTCCCCATCAATCAATGTTGGAAAACTGCTAAAGACATTGCCATTTCTCGACATTGCATGGGGGAGAGGAGGTTGATAGTTTTTGGTTCTGCACATGAGAGTGTTCCAAGACTTTTCTTTTGTATGTGTTTTATGAATGTACCTCTTTTGGTTATATTATTTGATAAAGACCCCTGATCCAAATTACCCAGTGATGTTCAATAGAGCCCTGCTGTCTTTTCATTATGATCTATGCATATCTTGTACAAAATCATTCCATAGAATACCTTAAAGTAATATCAGTGTATTTTTGAATAAACATATCTTGATTATCCGAGTATGTTGTTCTGGTACCAGTTTTGTTGATTTAGACTATGATAGAGTTATCTCAAAAGTGCTATCAGAGGAGATACCAAGCCTTGCACAACAATTAATGCATTTGTTACGGGATTTGTTATGCATGTGTTGACATGAAAATGGATATTTATATTAAACTTGCCATATTTTTGATCAAAATATCTAATTTTAAACTTCAAACTTTATGTGGAGGAGAAATCAACATATCATAAGCGTGGCATAATTTGTATTCACGGTGTCGACAAAAAAAAATAGTACATTTGGGTACAGATGACTTTGACTCGCCCTGTATTGTGGTGTAACCTACCGTTGGTCAGCAGCTAACATCTCCTGGGTTGATGCACTGTTAGGATGTGGTTCTCTCAAAAACTTCCGTTCAGTCAGGTGATGTTAGTTGTACAGTGAACAAGTGTGTGAAAGATAACAACACAGACAGAAAGGGGATTATCATGGAATAAAAATTGCCTAATTTGACATAGATTCTTGTATAGGGGCCATAAAGAGACCTGTTTAAAAAGTATCTGATGGGAAAAAAAAGCCACTGAATTTTCTGTAGGGGCTATTTATAGATTCAATTTTGTTTGTCCTTAAAGAGGAGTGGGATGGCAGCAGCCATATTTTTCTTATTTTTAACAATGCATTAAGTATGTTATGATGGTGATACTGTTAAAATCTTATGAAATTTGTTTAGCAGTCTTTTAGTGTTTTAGACTATTTGTGAGTT
The DNA here is from genome assembly GCF_039555335.1 of Amphiura filiformis. NCBI lineage: Eukaryota > Metazoa > Echinodermata > Ophiuroidea > Amphilepidida > Amphiuridae > Amphiura > Amphiura filiformis. Next base: position 33,433,466 of record NC_092635.1, read on the forward strand.
CTTGTTTAGGCACCACATCAAATTTGGTCCTATTGAACTATCAGTGCCAGACTAAGTACTGATGACTCTTAAAGCCATATTATAACATTTGCTGAGGAGGACGCCCTCACTGACTTTTTAAAATTCATTTTTTACACAATTATATTGTACTTGATTAAACCAATATACCCTGCAAAAATGTACATGTAGTTTTGTCAAAATCCGAGATTTTGAATAAAACGATGGAACCGGCGTTTTATTATTACGATGGAATTATTAGTCGAACGCATACACGATGTTCATAACACACAGTACGCATACACGGTGTGCGGGACGGTGATCTACACAACAAAGGGTCGTACCATAACATGACCGAAGGAGTGGTACGTATTGCGACATATGCGCTGGTAGTAAATTCCAATTTTCTTTGCTTTGCCGTAGTTGTTCGGCTCAAAAATAAAAGGGATATATCTGACAGTAAAAACTAACATTTTATGGCAAAGAAATGCTAATCTATTTTGTATGAAAATGATATGGCTTTAACATCACTCCATGGAGATGTAATAAAATGTATCAAACATAATAATTAACAGTTGCATAGTCTTATTGTTCATTTAAATAAAAAAATAATGCACTCTACAAATGTTCAGGGTACGATAAAAAGTGTCATCGGTACCTCTTCAGGCACCGATAGCGCTATAGGACCAAAACAGATGTTGTGCCTTACTCAATCTTGAAATAGGACCATATGTTATACAGACTTCACTCTGATATATTGTTTATCTTAATGAGTTTTTGTTTCAGCAAATCTGCAGAAAGTCCAGAATGATGAAATAGGTATATACAATTGACTTTCGTCTTAACAGCAGGGCCGTAGCAAGTGGGGAGGCCATGGACACCCTGCTTTTTAAAAAATTAGCTATGCTTTTCTTTATAGCTTTATTCAGATTTTGGCATATATGTATTTTGGCCACCGCATATTTTTCAACCTTTCTACGGCCCTGCATGGCATCATGGTATAGTAATTTATTTCCATACTAATATAATTACATAATGGACCGAGTATAGTCCTATGTTCAATTGGTTTTTTGCTGAACCATGAAAATGGTCTCAGCCTTAAATCTAAACTTACTTCCTTACTTACTCAGTTTTTACTTACTTACTGCAAATTAGCGATCATCACTGCATGACTGATATGACTGATGCAAGTTTTAAGCTTACTCACATGATATGACATGGAAATGTGTGCATTTTTGTCAATTTTTCATGGAAATATTGGAAGGGGGCGTTTATTAGAGGGGGAGTGTTTATTACAAACAATACGGTATGTGATAACCATTTTCTATGAAATCTCAACATTAATGACTATGAATCCACCGGATTATTCACGTCCATCACCGTCAGTACCCAACGAATATGATAAATTAGGCATTTGAGTAGGAAGAAACATGCTTCCTTTGAGTAAAGTAGGTAAACAGGTTACCCATCCTGTACATGAACAAATAAACACAATGGGAAACGATTGCTCGCTACAATACTCCCTTTGGTTTATTATCAGTACCCTTTATGTGAGTAGGATTGGTATACCATTTTTTTATAACATAA